>NC_140411.1:78215988-78778488 GCF_965140295.1 Lepidochelys olivacea
TATTAAAGACAGCATCAGAATATGTACATACAGGATGTAAAGGTAAGGTTGTACAGGTAACCCCAATTCCAGTATTGTTACACGTCTGAATGCTTGATTCTGCAACCTTAATAATGTTCTCCGTACATAGTGGTTTTGCTTTTTTTATGTAATTAAAATTATGTTCTAGTTAAGCAATAGAAGGATCATTATTTAAGGCATGCATATTCCATTCAGAAAACCAGCGTGTGCAACCTTTACTCAGGCCTAGGGAGTGTTTATGAACAACCTCAATAGGGCCACTTGAGTAAGAGCTCACCAGCATGAGTCAAGTTTGTACATCTGGACCCTTAAAAGGCACAACAATGTGACAGCCATGGTTCTGAGCTACCTGTTACTTGTGTGCACCAGTCATTTTGTATTTACAGATGAAAACTGAAATGAAACCTCTTTATGCCTGTAGTAATATTTTTAGACCTTGCACATCCTTTGGAACATACTTCTTAGACTGCCAAAAGCCACCTGTGGGCTCTTGCCCTTTAAAATGTAGGACAAAATACCACATCAAAGACATAAAAATGAGAAGGGTAGGAAATTTCAGATAATGGGGAAATGATTTTTTTTAAGTGCTAAAAAGTTTTTTTTTTTACAATTTTAGTTCCACAAATTGGAACTTATTTTCCTAAACTACTAACTTAAATAGAAAAAAAAAATAACAAAAGATCCAAAATATAACATTTTAAAATAAAATGTTGTGCTAGTAGAATAGTGTAAGATTTGATTTAAACGGATCACATCTAAAATGATCTTTACAATTCCATATGAGTTGTGGCTAGACTTTTCTTCTCTTCACAATGATGAACACTGTGAAAAACACCCTGTCTGGTTATCTTCATAGAGGATTTAAAGAAAAGGTGAATCTCCTGGTCCTGATTATCTTTTCACTTACACCTGTCAGCAGTAACTCCACCAGGGTCAGTGCAGCTACATTCATTTACAGCCAATATTAATGAGAGCAGAATCAGACTAACTTCCTTGTATGTAGGAAATTTATCAGGTTTTGCATGCTCCTACTAAATTTAAATGTACAGTATTGCTTCAGGATAGTAAACCTCATAATATAGATATGCATTTGACATAGAATCATAGAATATCAGGGTTGGAAGGGACCTCAGAAGATCATCTAGTCCAACCCCCTGCTCAAAGCAGGACCAATCCCCAATTTTTGCCACAGATCCCTAAATGGCCCCCTCAAGGATTGAACTCACAACCCTGGGTTTAGCAGCCCAATGATCAAACCACTGAGCTATCCCTCCCCCTTCATGTATCACTTCCCAAAATATTATGAGCAGGATGAAAGAATTGCGGCCCAAAATTAGGCTCATCGGTATTTAGTTAGGGCCCAATCCAAAACACATTGAAATCAATAGAAAACTCATTGTCATCAGTGGGTTTTGGATCATGCCCTTATGCTATTAAATCAGTCACAGACTCATAGGGCTTGTCTTCACTACTGGGGTAAGTCGACCTAAGTTACGCTACTCCAGCTATGTGAATAACATAGCTGGGGTTGAAGGAGCTTAGGTCAACTTATCGCAGTGTCTTCACTGTACTGAGTCGATGAGAAACACTCCTTACTCTTCTCACGGAGCTGGAGTATGGGAGTCAACGGGAGAGTGCTCTGCCATCGATTTAGTGGGTCTTCACTACACCCACTAAATTGACACCCGCTCTGCAGTGTCTCCCCGGTAGAGAAGACAGGCCCACTGAAATGTAGAGCTGCAAGGGACCTTGGGAAGTCATCCAGTCCAGCCACCACTGCTGAGGCAGGATGAAATAAACCTAGAGACCATCCCTGACAGGTGATTTTTGAGATGATTTTCTTTTAAGGGATTCTCATAAGCACTGAGCACTTTGAAGCTCCTGTTGAAGTCAGTGGGAGCTACTGGCTGCTCAGCCATTTTGAAAATCAGGTCACTTATTTAGAACCCTAAGTATGGACTTAGGAAATATGGAAATACTTTTGAAAACTCGTAGCCTGTTCTTTCAGAGCCAGATCCTGCAAAGTGCTGAGTACCATTGTCTCCAATTAACTTAAGTGGGGAGCTGAGGATGCTAAGCATTTTGCAAGACTGTACTGTTAATGTTACAAAACAGAACATTCATTTCAGTGATATATTCAAGGCGTTATAGTCACATCTTGGTTTTCACGCTCCACTAGGGACACCGTACAGCAAGCGTAAGAAAAATTAGCAAAACCTAGATACAAATCTGTGAGACTGAAAAGGGCATTAAATAAATGAAATTGCTTGTGGGTTGTAGTGAGTTACAAGTTTTGGAGACTATGCAAGAGAACTGTGACATAACTCATTATGGCTTCTGGTGCTAATAAGTTATGAGGCACTCACATGCATGAGATAAACCCCATAAGTTACTGGAGTCTATATCATCTCTTCATTAAAATCATGGACATGTGAAATTGCTGAAATTTAGCTCAAAACCCAAAAGTTCAGCCATAAAACTGAGATCACCAAATATATTGATTCTGCTGTCTTTTGTTTCTTTTTGTCGCTGTTATTGTTGCTATCCCTTCTTCCTGTTAACATCTGTGTGATTTTTCCATTGTTGTTTTTATCTTCTGTTTATTGACCATACCTTATTTGTAGGTATTGAGGTAAATATTAAAATAAGACAGATTTCACCCACTGTTAGCAGTAATCACATTAGTTAGAAACCATCTTGCATGCTTTACTTCCATCACTGAAATTTATTAATACAATCCAAAGGCAAAGCAGCTGAGAGATTAAACATTCTACTCACAGAGGGCTAGATTCAGCCTTTAGGCATAGCACTGTGTCAGGGAAAGAGAGAATCACATTTTTTCCCTTAATTCCTCTTTGCCTCTGGGGGAAGTTATTTTGCTATAGCTCTCTACAGTATATAGCTTACCTCCCACTTGCCAGCTGTGCTGACCTGCACATTGTGGGGAGTGGAGCCAAAGCTCCATTTACTCCTTACCCCTCTCCTCTCTGCCTCCTCTTCACCCACCTGCTTGTGTGGAAGAAAATAGGATCTGAAGCCCTTGTTCCATTCTCCCCTCCCCCCCAAGATCTGCAATGAAGGAGCCCTAATATGGCCACATGGGAGAGCTGGGGTGAGGGTGAGACTACATTTAAGGTCAGTCACAATTTTATCTATAGTTTACCACAGTAATATAAAAATATTCAAAAGCAATTAAGTATTTGATTTAATATATTTCTTTCCTCTGTATACCTTTCCTCCGTAGTAAAAGGTTCATAGATTCCAGAGCCACAAGGGAGCATTGGGATCATCTAGTCTAACCTTCTGTAAAACACAGGCCATAAAACTTCCCCTAAATAATTCCTAGAACACATCTTTTTAAAAGAACACATCCAATCTTGATTTAAAAATAGTCAGTGATGGAGAATCTGCCACAACCTTTGGTAAGTTGTACCAGTGGTTAATTACTGTCATGGTTAAAAATGTCTGAGTTTGTCTAGCTTCAACTTCCAGCCATTGAATCACGTTATACCTTTCTCTGATAGACTAAAGAGCCCAATATTAAATATTTGTTCTCCAGGTAGATACTTGTAGACTGTGATCAAGTCACCCCTTAAACTTCTCTTTGTTAAACTAAATATTTGAGCTCTGTGAGTCTATCACTGTAAGGCATGCTTTCTAATCCTTTAATCATGGCTGTTCTCTGAATCCTCTCCAAGTTCTTGAATTGTGAACACCAGAACTGGGTACAGTATTCTAGCAGAGGTCACACCAAAGCCAAATACAGACGTAGTATAAGGTCTTTACTCCTACTAAAAATTCCCATGTTTATAAATCCAAGGATTGTATAGCCCCTTTGGCCACAGCATTGCACTGGGATGATTGTGATCAGCTAGTCTGACCTCCTTTACATTGCAGGCCACAGAGTCACTACTTCCCAAGACAGAGTCCCCAATTCTGTAAGAATGGCCTACATTCTTTATTTGTATATGTGTGCATTTACAATTAGCAATATTAAAATGCACAATTGTGCCCAATTTATCAAGTGTATCAGTGACTTGTCCTCTTTGTTATTTACTACTCCCGCAATGCTGTGTCATCTTTATCATTGATGATTTTATGTTTTCTTCCAGGTCATTAATAAAAATGTTAAACAGTGTAGGGCTGTCAAGGTTCCTCCCCCACTCTGAACTCTAGGGTACAGATGTGGGGACCTGCATGAAAACCCTCCTAAGCTTATCTTTACCAGCTTAGGTCAAAACTTCCCCAAGGTACAAAATATTACCCCCGTTATCCTTGGACTGGCCGCTACCACCACCAAACTAATACTGGTTACTGGGGAAGAGCTGTTTGGACGCGTCCTTCCCCCCAAAATACTTCCCAAAACCTTGCACCCCACTTCCTGGACAAGGTTTGGTAAAAAGCCTCACCAATTTGCCTAGGTGACTACAGACCCAGACCCTTGGATCTTAAGAACAATGAACAATCCTCCCAACACTTGCACCCCCCCTTTCCTGGGAAATGTTGGATAAAAAGCCTCACCAATTTGCATAGGTGACCACAGACCCAAACCCTTGGATCTGAGAACAATGAAAAAGCATTCAGTGTTTTACAAGAAGACTTTTAATAAAAAATAGAAGTAAATAGAAATAAAGAAATCCCCCCTGTAAAATCAGGATGGTAGATACCTTACAGGGTAATTAGATTCAAAAACATAGAGAACCCCTCTAGGCAAAACCTTAAGTTACAAAAAAGATACACAGACAGAAATAGTTATTCTATTCAGCACAATTCTTTTCTCAGCCATTTAAAGAAATCATAATCTAACACATACCTAGCTAGATTACTTACTAAAAGTTCTAAGACTCCATTCCTGTTCTGTCCCTGGCCAAGACGACTACAGACAGACCCAGACCCTTTGTTTCTCTCCCTCCTCCCAGCTTTTGAAAGTATCTTGTCTCCTCATTGGTCATTTTGGTCAGGTGCCAGCGAGGTTACCTTTAGCTTCTTAACCCTTTACAGGTGAGAGGAGCTTTCCCCTGGCCAGGAGGGATTTCAAAGGGGTTTACCCTTCCCTTTATATTTATGACATGCCCCCCAAATCTCAGCTAGGGTGAAACACTGGCTGGGATTTCTTCCTGGAGCTCTAGGAAAAACAGAGTTAATAAGACACATGCATCTCTAAATATACTACCAAATACATAAAGACTAACAATATTTTCCACATCTCAAGGATGATTTTAACCAGTTGTTTCTGGGAAACTTTCACGGGAGAGTGCATCAGCCACTTTGTTAGAAGCTCCTGAGATGTGTTGGATGTCGAAATCAAAATCTTGGAGAGCTAAACTCCACCGAAGAAGTTTTTTGTTAGTTTCTTTGACGGTGTGAAGCCACTTTAGTGCAGCATGGTCGGTTTGCAGGTGGAAACGCCGTCCCCAAACATATGGGCGCAGCTTTTCCAGAGCGTAGACAATGGCATAACATTCTTTTTCAGTAACTGACCAGTTGCTTTCCCTCTCAGACAGTTTTTTGCTGAGAAACACTACAGGGTGGAATTCTTGATCAGGTCCTTTCTGCATTAAAACTGCTCCCACACCACGCTCGGATGCATCTGTGGTTACTAGGAACGGTTTGTCAAAGTCTGGGGCCCTTAGTACAGGGTCAGACATGAGTGTCGCTTTAAGCTTGTTAAAGGCCTTCTGACACTTTCCGGTCCACTGAACAGCATTTGGCTGTTTCTTTTTGGTTAGGTCTGTCAGTGGGGCAGCGATTTGGCTGTAGTGCGGTACAAATCGTCTGTAATAACCGGCCAAGCCTAAGAAGGATTGAACCTGTTTCTTTGACTTTGGGACAGGCCACTTTTGGATAGCATCCACTTTGGCCTGTAGGGGGCTGATAGTTCCTTGACCCACCTGGTGTCCAAGGTAAGTCATTCTGTTTAGGCCTATTTGACACTTCTTAGCCTTAACAGTTAGTCCTGCCTCCCTTATGCGCTCAAGGACTTTTTGTAGATGTTCCAGGTGGTCTGCCCAGGAATCCGAAAATATGGCCACATCGTCAAGGTAGGCGACTGCATATTCTCCTAATCCCGCTAGGAGACCATCTACAAGTCTTTGGAAAGTGGCGGGTGCATTTCGCAGCCCGAAAGGGAGTACATTAAATTCATACAGCCCGAGATGTGTGATGAAGGCTGACCTTTCCTTGGCAGATTCATCTAGCGGTACCTGCCAGTACCCCTTGGTTAAGTCCAAGGTAGAGATGAACTGGGCCCGTCCCAGTTTCTCTAATAGTTCATCAGTGCGTGGCATTGGATAGTTGTCTGGGCGAGTTACAGCATTTAGCTTACGGTAGTCCACGCAAAAACGTATTTCCCCATCTGGTTTGGGAACTAGAACCACTGGAGATGCCCATGCACTTTCAGAGGGGCGGATTACACCCATCTGTAACATATCCTGGATCTCCCGTTCTATAGCAGTTTTAGCTTGAGGAGACACCCGGTAAGGGTGGACCCTAATTGGGTGAGCATTACCTGTGTCAATGGAGTGGTATGCCCGTTCAGTCAGTCCTGGGGTGGCTGAGAACGTTGGCGCGTAGCTAGTGCACAGCTCCTGGATCTGCTGTCGCTGCATACGCCCAAGGGTCATGGAGAGGTTCACCTCTTCCACACCACCAGCACATTTCCCTTCGTAATAGACACCTTCAGGCCACTCAGCGTCGTCTCCTCCCTGGGCTGTAAACTGACAAACCTTTAATTCTCTGGAATAAAAGGGCTTTAGAGAATTAATATGATACACCTTAGGCTTTCGGTTGGAGGTGGGGAATGCTATGAGATAATTAACAGCTCCCAGGCGCTCCTGGACCACGAATGGCCCTTCCCACGATGCTTCCATTTTATGGGCCTGGAGCGCCTTTAAGACCATGACCTGGTCTCCTACTTTGAAGGAACGCTCTCTGGCATGTTTATCATACCAGGCTTTTTGCTCTTTTTGGGCATCCTGTAAGTTTTCTCTAGCAAGGGCTAAAGAGGTTCGGAGGGTGTTTTGTAGGTTGGTTACAAAGTCCAGAATGTTAGTTCCTGGAGAAGGTGTAAATCCCTCCCATTGCTGCTTCACCAACTGCAATGGCCCCTTAACCTCACGGCCATATACAAGTTCAAATGGGGAAAACCCTAAACTGGGATGTGGTACAGCTCTGTAGGCAAAGAGCAACTGCTGCAATACTAGGTCCCAATCATTGGAGTGCTCATTTATGAATTTACGTATCATGGCCCCCAAAGTTCCATTAAACTTCTCCACCATGCCATTTGTTTGATGATGGTAAGGAGTGGCAACCAAGTGATTTACCCCATGAGCTTCCCAAAGGTTTTTCATAGTTCCTGCCAGGAAATTAGTCCCTGCATCTGTGAGGATGTCGGAGGGCCAACCTACTCTGGCAAAAATGTCTGCTAGTGCCTGGCACACACTTTTAGCCCTGGTGTTGCTTAGAGCTACTGCTTCCGGCCATCGGGTGGCAAAATCCATGAAAGTCAGTATGTACTGCTTTCCTCTGGGTGTCTTTTTCGGAAAAGGACCCAGAATATCCACAGCTACTCGCTGAAATGGAACTTCAATGATGGGGAGTGGCTGGAGAGGGGCTTTGACCTGGTCTTGGGGTTTTCCCACTCTTTGGCACACCTCACAAGACTGGACATAGGTAGAAACATCCTTGCCCATTCCCTCCCAGTGGAATGACCCCCCCAAACGGTCTTTGGTCCTGTTCACCCCAGCATGGCCACTAGGGTGATCATGGGCTAAGCTCAAGAGCTTGGCCCGGTATTTAGTTGGAACTACCAACTGTCTCTGAGGATGCCAGTCTTCCTGGTGTCCCCCAGAAAGAGTTTCCTTGTATAAAAGTCCTCTTTCTACAACAAACCTGGATCGATTAGAAGAGCTGAGAGGCGGTGGGTTGCTCCGTGCCACCGTCCACGCTCTCTGGAGGCTTTCATCTGCTTCCTGTTCGGTCTGGAACTGTTCCCTTGATGCTGGAGACATCAGTTCCTCATTGGATTGGGGACATAGGCGTGGTCCCTCTGGAAGCGATATAGGGGATGGAGCTGTTTCTGTTGACTGTGAACCGCTCTCCGCTGGTGCACTATGTTGGGATTCAGGCTCCGGCTGAGCCTCTTGTGTAGGGTTATCGGCTGCTGCCAGTTCACGTTCGGTGGGGCCCTCTGGTGTTGAGGTTGCAAGTACTGGATTCAGTGCTGGCACGGGGTCTGGTGTTGGTTGTTTGGCTGGTTCCGGTTCTGGGACTGGTTCCGTCTGGGTCTCTGGGACTGGATCCACTACTGCTGTTGCAGACATTGGCCTGGGGTCTGGGTCCATCACCTCTGACCGGGCCCTGATAGAAGTTTCCGGAACAGAGCTAGGCCTCACGGCTTGTTTAGCCTGGTTGCGGGTGACCGTTCCCACCCTCTTGGCCTGCTTCACGTGATTGGCCAAGTCTTCCCCCAACAGCATGGGGATGGGATAATCATCATAGACTGCAAAAGTCCACATTCCTGACCAGCCCTTGTACTGGACAGGCAACTTGGCTGTAGGCAAATTGAAAGAGTTGGACTTGAAGGGTTGAATCGTCACTTGGATCTCTGGGTTGATTAAATTGGGGTCCACTAAGGAAGCATGGATAGCTGACACTTGTGCTCCGGTGTCCCTCCACGCGGTGACCTTCTTCCCGCCCACACTCACAGTTTCCCTCCGCTCCAAGGGTATCTGGGAGGTATCTGGGCCTGTGGACCTCTGGTGTGATTCCGGTGCAATGAACTGTAAAGTGTTGGGGTTCTTGGGGCAGTTGGCCTTTACATGCCCCAGCTCGTTACATTTAAAACATCGTCCAGCTGACGGGTCACCGGGGCGAGGTGGGTTGCTGGAGAACGGGGTGGTGGGACGATAAGGGGTCTGGAGGGTTCTTTGGGAGGTAGGTGGGGCTTTGGGTGGCCCCCGGTAATAGGGTGTGGTCTGGGGTGGTCCCTTCTGGTCTCCGCTCCAACTGCGACCAGTTTTCTTCTTCTCTGCCACCTCCACCCATCTGGCTCCAATCTCTCCTGCCTTGATTACAGTTTTGGGTTTCCCATCTAGGATGTATCTTTCTATTTCCTCAGGAACACCCTCTAAAAATTGTTCCATTTGCATTAGGAAGGGCAAATTTACTGGAGATTCAACACTTGCTCCTGATATCCAGGCATCCCAATGTTTCACAATGTGGTAGGCATGTCGGGTAAATGACATGTCTGGTTTCCACCTTAGGGCTCGGAACCTCCGACAAGACTGCTCGGGTGTTATCCCCATTCTGACTCTCGCCTTGGATTTAAACAGTTCATACTTGTTCATATGTTCTTTAGGCATTTCAGCTGCCACCTCAGCTAAGGGTCCACTGAGCTGCGGCCTCAGCTCTACCATGTATTGGTCAGTAGAGATGTTGTACCCAAGGCAGGCCCTTTCGAAGTTTTCTAAGAAGGCCTCAGTATCATCACCTGCCTTGTAGGTGGGGAACTTTCTGGGATGGGAAGTGGTACCTGGAGAAGGATTGCTAGGGTTTGTTGGTATATTCTGCTGGGCCTTTATCCTCTCCATCTCCTCCACATGCTTCCTTGCCTCCATTTCCCTCTTGTGGGCAGCCTCCTGTACCTCCTTCTCCAGCCGCATGAGTTCTATCTGTCTTTCATGTTCCCTTTGTTTTTCCTCAGCCTGAAATTTGGCTAATTCCAGCTGTAGTCGAGCCGAGGATTTGGCCATTCTAACCTCTCTGTTTTTAACTAACTTTACACCCGAGGTTTAGAAATAAAAAAACAAAACTTGGCTGTAAAATTTTGCTGTGCTGGAATAGAATACCTATTCTCTGATAGTGATTGTCAGCCTACAGAAAAAGACAATTCCCTTGTCTCTGCTCTGGGCCCAAATTAAAGCAAAAAACCTCCAACTACTTGGAAACCTGCTTACCCAGCCCAAAGAAAAAAAAAATTTCTTTTCAAACCTGTGCTCCTTGTAAAACAAAAAAAAAATCAAAATCCTAAAAAAAACCCTGCCACTTTTGTCTCCAGGCAAATGGGTAGAGCACACACACCCTATTTACTTTTAGGAAGAAAAGAAAAAAAAAACCTCTGGGTTGGAAGACTGTGAATTTCCCTGCAGGAGTTAAGTACCCTGCCTCCAGGCAAAGAAAACCTGCAATTCACAAGATAATCCCCTTTTGTCTCTGCTTGACCACAAAGCAGAGAGAAACCAAGCTGCTTTCAGTTTCAAAGCTGCTTTCTGGACTTCCTAAAAATTCTTTTTTAAAATCTGTATTTCTAGTTCAAAAAATCTCAACTGGATCTCAAAATGATTTCAGGTTAATCCCACCACTGTGACACCATGTCAAGGTTCCTCCCCCACTCTGAACTCTAGGGTACAGATGTGGGGACCTGCATGAAAACCCTCCTAAGCTTATCTTTACCAGCTTAGGTCAAAACTTCCCCAAGGTACAAAATATTACCCCCGTTATCCTTGGACTGGCCGCTACCACCACCAAACTAATACTGGTTACTGGGGAAGAGCTGTTTGGACGCGTCCTTCCCCCCAAAATACTTCCCAAAACCTTGCACCCCACTTCCTGGACAAGGTTTGGTAAAAAGCCTCACCAATTTGCCTAGGTGACTACAGACCCAGACCCTTGGATCTTAAGAACAATGAACAATCCTCCCAACACTTGCACCCCCCCTTTCCTGGGAAATGTTGGATAAAAAGCCTCACCAATTTGCATAGGTGACCACAGACCCAAACCCTTGGATCTGAGAACAATGAAAAAGCATTCAGTGTTTTACAAGAAGACTTTTAATAAAAAATAGAAGTAAATAGAAATAAAGAAATCCCCCCTGTAAAATCAGGATGGTAGATACCTTACAGGGTAATTAGATTCAAAAACATAGAGAACCCCTCTAGGCAAAACCTTAAGTTACAAAAAAGATACACAGACAGAAATAGTTATTCTATTCAGCACAATTCTTTTCTCAGCCATTTAAAGAAATCATAATCTAACACATACCTAGCTAGATTACTTACTAAAAGTTCTAAGACTCCATTCCTGTTCTGTCCCTGGCCAAGACGACTACAGACAGACCCAGACCCTTTGTTTCTCTCCCTCCTCCCAGCTTTTGAAAGTATCTTGTCTCCTCATTGGTCATTTTGGTCAGGTGCCAGCGAGGTTACCTTTAGCTTCTTAACCCTTTACAGGTGAGAGGAGCTTTCCCCTGGCCAGGAGGGATTTCAAAGGGGTTTACCCTTCCCTTTATATTTATGACACGCCCCCCAAATCTCAGCTAGGGTGAAACACTGGCTGGGATTTCTTCCTGGAGCTCTAGGAAAAACAGAGTTAATAAGACACATGCATCTCTAAATATACTACCAAATACATAAAGACTAACAATATTTTCCACATCTCAAGGATGATTTTAACCAGTTGTTTCTGGGAAACTTTCACGGGAGAGTGCATCAGCCACTTTGTTAGAAGCTCCTGAGATGTGTTGGATGTCGAAATCAAAATCTTGGAGAGCTAAACTCCACCGAAGAAGTTTTTTGTTAGTTTCTTTGACGGTGTGAAGCCACTTTAGTGCAGCATGGTCGGTTTGCAGGTGGAAACGCCGTCCCCAAACATATGGGCGCAGCTTTTCCAGAGCGTAGACAATGGCATAACATTCTTTTTCAGTAACTGACCAGTTGCTTTCCCTCTCAGACAGTTTTTTGCTGAGAAACACTACAGGGTGGAATTCTTGATCAGGTCCTTTCTGCATTAAAACTGCTCCCACACCACGCTCGGATGCATCTGTGGTTACTAGGAACGGTTTGTCAAAGTCTGGGGCCCTTAGTACAGGGTCAGACATGAGTGTCGCTTTAAGCTTGTTAAAGGCCTTCTGACACTTTCCGGTCCACTGAACAGCATTTGGCTGTTTCTTTTTGGTTAGGTCTGTCAGTGGGGCAGCGATTTGGCTGTAGTGCGGTACAAATCGTCTGTAATAACCGGCCAAGCCTAAGAAGGATTGAACCTGTTTCTTTGACTTTGGGACAGGCCACTTTTGGATAGCATCCACTTTGGCCTGTAGGGGGCTGATAGTTCCTTGACCCACCTGGTGTCCAAGGTAAGTCACTCTGTTTAGGCCTATTTGACACTTCTTAGCCTTAACAGTTAGTCCTGCCTCCCTTATGCGCTCAAGGACTTTTTGTAGATGTTCCAGGTGGTCTGCCCAGGAATCCGAAAATATGGCCACATCGTCAAGGTAGGCGACTGCATATTCTCCTAATCCCGCTAGGAGACCATCTACAAGTCTTTGGAAAGTGGCGGGTGCATTTCGCAGCCCGAAAGGGAGTACATTAAATTCATACAGCCCGAGATGTGTGATGAAGGCTGACCTTTCCTTGGCAGATTCATCTAGCGGTACCTGCCAGTACCCCTTGGTTAAGTCCAAGGTAGAGATGAACTGGGCCCGTCCCAGTTTCTCTAATAGTTCATCAGTGCGTGGCATTGGATAGTTGTCTGGGCGAGTTACAGCATTTAGCTTACGGTAGTCCACGCAAAAACGTATTTCCCCATCTGGTTTGGGAACTAGAACCACTGGAGATGCCCATGCACTTTCAGAGGGGCGGATTACACCCATCTGTAACATATCCTGGATCTCCCGTTCTATAGCAGTTTTAGCTTGAGGAGACACCCGGTAAGGGTGGACCCTAATTGGGTGAGCATTACCTGTGTCAATGGAGTGGTATGCCCGTTCAGTCAGTCCTGGGGTGGCTGAGAACGTTGGCGCGTAGCTAGTGCACAGCTCCTGGATCTGCTGTCGCTGCATACGCCCAAGGGTCATGGAGAGGTTCACCTCTTCCACACCACCAGCACATTTCCCTTCGTAATAGACACCTTCAGGCCACTCAGCGTCGTCTCCTCCCTGGGCTGTAAACTGACAAACCTTTAATTCTCTGGAATAAAAGGGCTTTAGAGAATTAATATGATACACCTTAGGCTTTCGGTTGGAGGTGGGGAATGCTATGAGATAATTAACAGCTCCCAGGCGCTCCTGGACCACGAATGGCCCTTCCCACGATGCTTCCATTTTATGGGCCTGGAGCGCCTTTAAGACCATGACCTGGTCTCCTACTTTGAAGGAACGCTCTCTGGCATGTTTATCATACCAGGCTTTTTGCTCTTTTTGGGCATCCTGTAAGTTTTCTCTAGCAAGGGCTAAAGAGGTTCGGAGGGTGTTTTGTAGGTTGGTTACAAAGTCCAGAATGTTAGTTCCTGGAGAAGGTGTAAATCCCTCCCATTGCTGCTTCACCAACTGCAATGGCCCCTTAACCTCACGGCCATATACAAGTTCAAATGGGGAAAACCCTAAACTGGGATGTGGTACAGCTCTGTAGGCAAAGAGCAACTGCTGCAATACTAGGTCCCAATCATTGGAGTGCTCATTTATGAATTTACGTATCATGGCCCCCAAAGTTCCATTAAACTTCTCCACCATGCCATTTGTTTGATGATGGTAAGGAGTGGCAACCAAGTGATTTACCCCATGAGCTTCCCAAAGGTTTTTCATAGTTCCTGCCAGGAAATTAGTCCCTGCATCTGTGAGGATGTCGGAGGGCCAACCTACTCTGGCAAAAATGTCTGCTAGTGCCTGGCACACACTTTTAGCCCTGGTGTTGCTTAGAGCTACTGCTTCCGGCCATCGGGTGGCAAAATCCATGAAAGTCAGTATGTACTGCTTTCCTCTGGGTGTCTTTTTCGGAAAAGGACCCAGAATATCCACAGCTACTCGCTGAAATGGAACTTCAATGATGGGGAGTGGCTGGAGAGGGGCTTTGACCTGGTCTTGGGGTTTTCCCACTCTTTGGCACACCTCACAAGACTGGACATAGGTAGAAACATCCTTGCCCATTCCCTCCCAGTGGAATGACCCCCCCAAACGGTCTTTGGTCCTGTTCACCCCAGCATGGCCACTAGGGTGATCATGGGCTAAGCTCAAGAGCTTGGCCCGGTATTTAGTTGGAACTACCAACTGTCTCTGAGGATGCCAGTCTTCCTGGTGTCCCCCAGAAAGAGTTTCCTTGTATAAAAGTCCTCTTTCTACAACAAACCTGGATCGATTAGAAGAGCTGAGAGGCGGTGGGTTGCTCCGTGCCACCGTCCACGCTCTCTGGAGGCTTTCATCTGCTTCCTGTTCGGTCTGGAACTGTTCCCTTGATGCTGGAGACATCAGTTCCTCATTGGATTGGGGACATAGGCGTGGTCCCTCTGGAAGCGATATAGGGGATGGAGCTGTTTCTGTTGACTGTGAACCGCTCTCCGCTGGTGCACTATGTTGGGATTCAGGCTCCGGCTGAGCCTCTTGTGTAGGGTTATCGGCTGCTGCCAGTTCACGTTCGGTGGGGCCCTCTGGTGTTGAGGTTGCAAGTACTGGATTCAGTGCTGGCACGGGGTCTGGTGTTGGTTGTTTGGCTGGTTCCGGTTCTGGGACTGGTTCCGTCTGGGTCTCTGGGACTGGATCCACTACTGCTGTTGCAGACATTGGCCTGGGGTCTGGGTCCATCACCTCTGACCGGGCCCTGATAGAAGTTTCCGGAACAGAGCTAGGCCTCACGGCTTGTTTAGCCTGGTTGCGGGTGACCGTTCCCACCCTCTTGGCCTGCTTCACGTGATTGGCCAAGTCTTCCCCCAACAGCATGGGGATGGGATAATCATCATAGACTGCAAAAGTCCACATTCCTGACCAGCCCTTGTACTGGACAGGCAACTTGGCTGTAGGCAAATTGAAAGAGTTGGACTTGAAGGGTTGAATCGTCACTTGGATCTCTGGGTTGATTAAATTGGGGTCCACTAAGGAAGCATGGATAGCTGACACTTGTGCTCCGGTGTCCCTCCACGCGGTGACCTTCTTCCCGCCCACACTCACAGTTTCCCTCCGCTCCAAGGGTATCTGGGAGGTATCTGGGCCTGTGGACCTCTGGTGTGATTCCGGTGCAATGAACTGTAAAGTGTTGGGGTTCTTGGGGCAGTTGGCCTTTACATGCCCCAGCTCGTTACATTTAAAACATCGTCCAGCTGACGGGTCACCGGGGCGAGGTGGGTTGCTGGAGAACGGGGTGGTGGGACGATAAGGGGTCTGGAGGGTTCTTTGGGAGGTAGGTGGGGCTTTGGGTGGCCCCCGGTAATAGGGTGTGGTCTGGGGTGGTCCCTTCTGGTCTCCGCTCCAACTGCGACCAGTTTTCTTCTTCTCTGCCACCTCCACCCATCTGGCTCCAATCTCTCCTGCCTTGATTACAGTTTTGGGTTTCCCATCTAGGATGTATCTTTCTATTTCCTCAGGAACACCCTCTAAAAATTGTTCCATTTGCATTAGGAAGGGCAAATTTACTGGAGATTCAACACTTGCTCCTGATATCCAGGCATCCCAATGTTTCACAATGTGGTAGGCATGTCGGGTAAATGACATGTCTGGTTTCCACCTTAGGGCTCGGAACCTCCGACAAGACTGCTCGGGTGTTATCCCCATTCTGACTCTCGCCTTGGATTTAAACAGTTCATACTTGTTCATATGTTCTTTAGGCATTTCAGCTGCCACCTCAGCTAAGGGTCCACTGAGCTGCGGCCTCAGCTCTACCATGTATTGGTCAGTAGAGATGTTGTACCCAAGGCAGGCCCTTTCGAAGTTTTCTAAGAAGGCCTCAGTATCATCACCTGCCTTGTAGGTGGGGAACTTTCTGGGATGGGAAGTGGTACCTGGAGAAGGATTGCTAGGGTTTGTTGGTATATTCTGCTGGGCCTTTATCCTCTCCATCTCCTCCACATGCTTCCTTGCCTCCATTTCCCTCTTGTGGGCAGCCTCCTGTACCTCCTTCTCCAGCCGCATGAGTTCTATCTGTCTTTCATGTTCCCTTTGTTTTTCCTCAGCCTGAAATTTGGCTAATTCCAGCTGTAGTCGAGCCGAGGATTTGGCCATTCTAACCTCTCTGTTTTTAACTAACTTTACACCCGAGGTTTAGAAATAAACAAACAAAACTTGGCTGTAAAATTTTGCTGTGCTGGAATAGAATACCTATTCTCTGATAGTGATTGTCAGCCTACAGAAAAAGACAATTCCCTTGTCTCTGCTCTGGGCCCAAATTAAAGCAAAAAACCTCCAACTACTTGGAAACCTGCTTACCCAGCCCAAAGAAAAAAAAAATTTCTTTTCAAACCTGTGCTCCTTGTAAAACAAAAAAAAAATCAAAATCCTAAAAAAAACCCTGCCACTTTTGTCTCCAGGCAAATGGGTAGAGCACACACACCCTATTTACTTTTAGGAAGAAAAGAAAAAAAAAACCTCTGGGTTGGAAGACTGTGAATTTCCCTGCAGGAGTTAAGTACCCTGCCTCCAGGCAAAGAAAACCTGCAATTCACAAGATAATCCCCTTTTGTCTCTGCTTGACCACAAAGCAGAGAGAAACCAAGCTGCTTTCAGTTTCAAAGCTGCTTTCTGGACTTCCTAAAAATTCTTTTTTAAAATCTGTATTTCTAGTTCAAAAAATCTCAACTGGATCTCAAAATGATTTCAGGTTAATCCCACCACTGTGACACCATGTCAAGGTTCCTCCCCCACTCTGAACTCTAGGGTACAGATGTGGGGACCTGCATGAAAACCCTCCTAAGCTTATCTTTACCAGCTTAGGTCAAAACTTCCCCAAGGTACAAAATATTACCCCCGTTATCCTTGGACTGGCCGCTACCACCACCAAACTAATACTGGTTACTGGGGAAGAGCTGTTTGGACGCGTCCTTCCCCCCAAAATACTTCCCAAAACCTTGCACCCCACTTCCTGGACAAGGTTTGGTAAAAAGCCTCACCAATTTGCCTAGGTGACTACAGACCCAGACCCTTGGATCTTAAGAACAATGAACAATCCTCCCAACACTTGCACCCCCCCTTTCCTGGGAAATGTTGGATAAAAAGCCTCACCAATTTGCATAGGTGACCACAGACCCAAACCCTTGGATCTGAGAACAATGAAAAAGCATTCAGTGTTTTACAAGAAGACTTTTAATAAAAAATAGAAGTAAATAGAAATAAAGAAATCCCCCCTGTAAAATCAGGATGGTAGATACCTTACAGGGTAATTAGATTCAAAAACATAGAGAACCCCTCTAGGCAAAACCTTAAGTTACAAAAAAGATACACAGACAGAAATAGTTATTCTATTCAGCACAATTCTTTTCTCAGCCATTTAAAGAAATCATAATCTAACACATACCTAGCTAGATTACTTACTAAAAGTTCTAAGACTCCATTCCTGTTCTGTCCCTGGCCAAGACGACTACAGACAGACCCAGACCCTTTGTTTCTCTCCCTCCTCCCAGCTTTTGAAAGTATCTTGTCTCCTCATTGGTCATTTTGGTCAGGTGCCAGCGAGGTTACCTTTAGCTTCTTAACCCTTTACAGGTGAGAGGAGCTTTCCCCTGGCCAGGAGGGATTTCAAAGGGGTTTACCCTTCCCTTTATATTTATGACACGCCCCCCAAATCTCAGCTAGGGTGAAACACTGGCTGGGATTTCTTCCTGGAGCTCTAGGAAAAACAGAGTTAATAAGACACATGCATCTCTAAATATACTACCAAATACATAAAGACTAACAATATTTTCCACATCTCAAGGATGATTTTAACCAGTTGTTTCTGGGAAACTTTCACGGGAGAGTGCATCAGCCACTTTGTTAGAAGCTCCTGAGATGTGTTGGATGTCGAAATCAAAATCTTGGAGAGCTAAACTCCACCGAAGAAGTTTTTTGTTAGTTTCTTTGACGGTGTGAAGCCACTTTAGTGCAGCATGGTCGGTTTGCAGGTGGAAACGCCGTCCCCAAACATATGGGCACAGCTTTTCCAGAGCGTAGACAATGGCATAACATTCTTTTTCAGTAACTGACCAGTTGCTTTCCCTCTCAGACAGTTTTTTGCTGAGAAACACTACAGGGTGGAATTCTTGATCAGGTCCTTTCTGCATTAAAACTGCTCCCACACCACGCTCGGATGCATCTGTGGTTACTAGGAACGGTTTGTCAAAGTCTGGGGCCCTTAGTACAGGGTCAGACATGAGTGTCGCTTTAAGCTTGTTAAAGGCCTTCTGACACTTTCCGGTCCACTGAACAGCATTTGGCTGTTTCTTTTTGGTTAGGTCTGTCAGTGGGGCAGCGATTTGGCTGTAGTGCGGTACAAATCGTCTGTAATAACCGGCCAAGCCTAAGAAGGATTGAACCTGTTTCTTTGACTTTGGGACAGGCCACTTTTGGATAGCATCCACTTTGGCCTGTAGGGGGCTGATAGTTCCTTGACCCACCTGGTGTCCAAGGTAAGTCATTCTGTTTAGGCCTATTTGACACTTCTTAGCCTTAACAGTTAGTCCTGCCTCCCTTATGCGCTCAAGGACTTTTTGTAGATGTTCCAGGTGGTCTGCCCAGGAATCCGAAAATATGGCCACATCGTCAAGGTAGGCGACTGCATATTCTCCTAATCCCGCTAGGAGACCATCTACAAGTCTTTGGAAAGTGGCGGGTGCATTTCGCAGCCCGAAAGGGAGTACATTAAATTCATACAGCCCGAGATGTGTGATGAAGGCTGACCTTTCCTTGGCAGATTCATCTAGCGGTACCTGCCAGTACCCCTTGGTTAAGTCCAAGGTAGAGATGAACTGGGCCCGTCCCAGTTTCTCTAATAGTTCATCAGTGCGTGGCATTGGATAGTTGTCTGGGCGAGTTACAGCATTTAGCTTACGGTAGTCCACGCAAAAACGTATTTCCCCATCTGGTTTGGGAACTAGAACCACTGGAGATGCCCATGCACTTTCAGAGGGGCGGATTACACCCATCTGTAACATATCCTGGATCTCCCGTTCTATAGCAGTTTTAGCTTGAGGAGACACCCGGTAAGGGTGGACCCTAATTGGGTGAGCATTACCTGTGTCAATGGAGTGGTATGCCCGTTCAGTCAGTCCTGGGGTGGCTGAGAACGTTGGCGCGTAGCTAGTGCACAGCTCCTGGATCTGCTGTCGCTGCATACGCCCAAGGGTCATGGAGAGGTTCACCTCTTCCACACCACCAGCACATTTCCCTTCGTAATAGACACCTTCAGGCCACTCAGCGTCGTCTCCTCCCTGGGCTGTAAACTGACAAACCTTTAATTCTCTGGAATAAAAGGGTTTTAGAGAATTAATATGATACACCTTAGGCTTTCGGTTGGAGGTGGGGAATGCTATGAGATAATTAACAGCTCCCAGGCGCTCCTGGACCACGAATGGCCCTTCCCACGATGCTTCCATTTTATGGGCCTGGAGCGCCTTTAAGACCATGACCTGGTCTCCTACTTTGAAGGAACGCTCTCTGGCATGTTTATCATACCAGGCTTTTTGCTCTTTTTGGGCATCCTGTAAGTTTTCTCTAGCAAGGGCTAAAGAGGTTCGGAGGGTGTTTTGTAGGTTGGTTACAAAGTCCAGAATGTTAGTTCCTGGAGAAGGTGTAAATCCCTCCCATTGCTGCTTCACCAACTGCAATGGCCCCTTAACCTCACGGCCATATACAAGTTCAAATGGGGAAAACCCTAAACTGGGATGTGGTACAGCTCTGTAGGCAAAGAGCAACTGCTGCAATACTAGGTCCCAATCATTGGAGTGCTCATTTATGAATTTACGTATCATGGCCCCCAAAGTTCCATTAAACTTCTCCACCATGCCATTTGTTTGATGATGGTAAGGAGTGGCAACCAAGTGATTTACCCCATGAGCTTCCCAAAGGTTTTTCATAGTTCCTGCCAGGAAATTAGTCCCTGCATCTGTGAGGATGTCGGAGGGCCAACCTACTCTGGCAAAAATGTCTGCTAGTGCCTGGCACACACTTTTAGCCCTGGTGTTGCTTAGAGCTACTGCTTCCGGCCATCGGGTGGCAAAATCCATGAAAGTCAGTATGTACTGCTTTCCTCTGGGTGTCTTTTTCGGAAAAGGACCCAGAATATCCACAGCTACTCGCTGAAATGGAACTTCAATGATGGGGAGTGGCTGGAGAGGGGCTTTGACCTGGTCTTGGGGTTTTCCCACTCTTTGGCACACCTCACAAGACTGGACATAGGTAGAAACATCCTTGCCCATTCCCTCCCAGTGGAATGACCCCCCCAAACGGTCTTTGGTCCTGTTCACCCCAGCATGGCCACTAGGGTGATCATGGGCTAAGCTCAAGAGCTTGGCCCGGTATTTAGTTGGAACTACCAACTGTCTCTGAGGATGCCAGTCTTCCTGGTGTCCCCCAGAAAGAGTTTCTTTGTATAAAAGTCCTCTTTCTACAACAAACCTGGATCGATTAGAAGAGCTGAGAGGCGGTGGGTTGCTCCGTGCCACCGTCCACGCTCTCTGGAGGCTTTCATCTGCTTCCTGTTCGGTCTGGAACTGTTCCCTTGATGCTGGAGACATCAGTTCCTCATTGGATTGGGGACATAGGCGTGGTCCCTCTGGAAGCGATATAGGGGATGGAGCTGTTTCTGTTGACTGTGAACCGCTCTCCGCTGGTGCACTATGTTGGGATTCAGGCTCCGGCTGAGCCTCTTGTGTAGGGTTATCGGCTGCTGCCAGTTCACGTTCGGTGGGGCCCTCTGGTGTTGAGGTTGCAAGTACTGGATTCAGTGCTGGCACGGGGTCTGGTGTTGGTTGTTTGGCTGGTTCCGGTTCTGGGACTGGTTCCGTCTGGGTCTCTGGGACTGGATCCACTACTGCTGTTGCAGACATTGGCCTGGGGTCTGGGTCCATCACCTCTGACCGGGCCCTGATAGAAGTTTCCGGAACAGAGCTAGGCCTCACGGCTTGTTTAGCCTGGTTGCGGGTGACCGTTCCCACCCTCTTGGCCTGCTTCACGTGATTGGCCAAGTCTTCCCCCAACAGCATGGGGATGGGATAATCATCATAGACTGCAAAAGTCCACATTCCTGACCAGCCCTTGTACTGGACAGGCAACTTGGCTGTAGGCAAATTGAAAGAGTTGGACTTGAAGGGTTGAATCGTCACTTGGATCTCTGGGTTGATTAAATTGGGGTCCACTAAGGAAGCATGGATAGCTGACACTTGTGCTCCGGTGTCCCTCCACGCGGTGACCTTCTTCCCGCCCACACTCACAGTTTCCCTCCGCTCCAAGGGTATCTGGGAGGTATCTGGGCCTGTGGACCTCTGGTGTGATTCCGGTGCAATGAACTGTAAAGTGTTGGGGTTCTTGGGGCAGTTGGCCTTTACATGCCCCAGCTCGTTACATTTAAAACATCGTCCAGCTGACGGGTCACCGGGGCGAGGTGGGTTGCTGGAGAACGGGGTGGTGGGACGATAAGGGGTCTGGAGGGTTCTTTGGGAGGTAGGTGGGGCTTTGGGTGGCCCCCGGTAATAGGGTGTGGTCTGGGGTGGTCCCTTCTGGTCTCCGCTCCAACTGCGACCAGTTTTCTTCTTCTCTGCCACCTCCACCCATCTGGCTCCAATCTCTCCTGCCTTGATTACAGTTTTGGGTTTCCCATCTAGGATGTATCTTTCTATTTCCTCAGGAACACCCTCTAAAAATTGTTCCATTTGCATTAGGAAGGGCAAATTTACTGGAGATTCAACACTTGCTCCTGATATCCAGGCATCCCAATGTTTCACAATGTGGTAGGCATGTCGGGTAAATGACATGTCTGGTTTCCACCTTAGGGCTCGGAACCTCCGACAAGACTGCTCGGGTGTTATCCCCATTCTGACTCTCGCCTTGGATTTAAACAGTTCATACTTGTTCATATGTTCTTTAGGCATTTCAGCTGCCACCTCAGCTAAGGGTCCACTGAGCTGCGGCCTCAGCTCTACCATGTATTGGTCAGTAGAGATGTTGTACCCAAGGCAGGCCCTTTCGAAGTTTTCTAAGAAGGCCTCAGTATCATCACCTGCCTTGTAGGTGGGGAACTTTCTGGGATGGGAAGTGGTACCTGGAGAAGGATTGCTAGGGTTTGTTGGTATATTCTGCTGGGCCTTTATCCTCTCCATCTCCTCCACATGCTTCCTTGCCTCCATTTCCCTCTTGTGGGCAGCCTCCTGTACCTCCTTCTCCAGCCGCATGAGTTCTATCTGTCTTTCATGTTCCCTTTGTTTTTCCTCAGCCTGAAATTTGGCTAATTCCAGCTGTAGTCGAGCCGAGGATTTGGCCATTCTAACCTCTCTGTTTTTAACTAACTTTACACCCGAGGTTTAGAAATAAACAAACAAAACTTGGCTGTAAAATTTTGCTGTGCTGGAATAGAATACCTATTCTCTGATAGTGATTGTCAGCCTACAGAAAAAGACAATTCCCTTGTCTCTGCTCTGGGCCCAAATTAAAGCAAAAAACCTCCAACTACTTGGAAACCTGCTTACCCAGCCCAAAGAAAAAAAAAATTTCTTTTCAAACCTGTGCTCCTTGTAAAACAAAAAAAAAATCAAAATCCTAAAAAAAACCCTGCCACTTTTGTCTCCAGGCAAATGGGTAGAGCACACACACCCTATTTACTTTTAGGAAGAAAAGAAAAAAAAAACCTCTGGGTTGGAAGACTGTGAATTTCCCTGCAGGAGTTAAGTACCCTGCCTCCAGGCAAAGAAAACCTGCAATTCACAAGATAATCCCCTTTTGTCTCTGCTTGACCACAAAGCAGAGAGAAACCAAGCTGCTTTCAGTTTCAAAGCTGCTTTCTGGACTTCCTAAAAATTCTTTTTTAAAATCTGTATTTCTAGTTCAAAAAATCTCAACTGGATCTCAAAATGATTTCAGGTTAATCCCACCACTGTGACACCATGTCAAGGTTCCTCCCCCACTCTGAACTCTAGGGTACAGATGTGGGGACCTGCATGAAAACCCTCCTAAGCTTATCTTTACCAGCTTAGGTCAAAACTTCCCCAAGGTACAAAATATTACCCCCGTTATCCTTGGACTGGCCGCTACCACCACCAAACTAATACTGGTTACTGGGGAAGAGCTGTTTGGACGCGTCCTTCCCCCCAAAATACTTCCCAAAACCTTGCACCCCACTTCCTGGACAAGGTTTGGTAAAAAGCCTCACCAATTTGCCTAGGTGACTACAGACCCAGACCCTTGGATCTTAAGAACAATGAACAATCCTCCCAACACTTGCACCCCCCCTTTCCTGGGAAATGTTGGATAAAAAGCCTCACCAATTTGCATAGGTGACCACAGACCCAAACCCTTGGATCTGAGAACAATGAAAAAGCATTCAGTGTTTTACAAGAAGACTTTTAATAAAAAATAGAAGTAAATAGAAATAAAGAAATCCCCCCTGTAAAATCAGGATGGTAGATACCTTACAGGGTAATTAGATTCAAAAACATAGAGAACCCCTCTAGGCAAAACCTTAAGTTACAAAAAAGATACACAGACAGAAATAGTTATTCTATTCAGCACAATTCTTTTCTCAGCCATTTAAAGAAATCATAATCTAACACATACCTAGCTAGATTACTTACTAAAAGTTCTAAGACTCCATTCCTGTTCTGTCCCTGGCCAAGACGACTACAGACAGACCCAGACCCTTTGTTTCTCTCCCTCCTCCCAGCTTTTGAAAGTATCTTGTCTCCTCATTGGTCATTTTGGTCAGGTGCCAGCGAGGTTACCTTTAGCTTCTTAACCCTTTACAGGTGAGAGGAGCTTTCCCCTGGCCAGGAGGGATTTCAAAGGGGTTTACCCTTCCCTTTATATTTATAACAAGGGCCAAGAACTGATCCCTGCTGTACCCAACTAAAAACACACCTGTTCAATGTTGAGATTTTGAGATCTATCAGTTAGCCAGTTTTTAATCCAATTAATGTGTGCCATATTAATTTTATCTTTCTAGTTTTTTAATCAAAATGTCATGCAGTAACAAGTCAAATGCCTTCCAGTGCAAGTATATAAAAGACTATAACAGAATTCTAAAAAAGCACTAGATAAATTCATGGAGGATAGGCTCCTCAATGACTATTAGCCAGGATAGGCAGGGATGGTGTCCCTAGCCTCTCTTTGCCAGAAGCTGGGAATGGGCAACAGGAAATGGATCACTTGAGGATTACCTGTTTGTTCATTCTCTCTGAAGCACCTGGCATTGTCCACTGTCGGAAGATGGGATACTGGGCTAGATGGACCTTTGGTCTGACCCAGTATGGCCGTTCTTAAGTTCTTATGTTTTATATTACATCGGTACTATGAACTTTATCAACCAAACTTCTAATCTCATGAAAAAAGATATCAAGCTAGTTTGCAAGGATATATTTACATAAACTAATGTTGATTGGAATTACCCTCTTTTAATTCTTCATTAATCAAGTCCCATATCAGCCTGACATTATCTTGTCCAGGATCAAAGTTAGACTAACAGGCTGATACTTACCCCATTCATCCTGTTTACACTTTTAAAATATTAGCACAACCTTAGCTTTCTTCCAGCCTTCTGGAACTTCCCTGGTGTTCCAAGCTTTATTGAAAAATCAACATCCATGATCCAGCAAGCTTCAAGCCAGCTCTTTTAAAACTCTTGTATGCAAGTTATTCAGACCTGCTGATTTAAAAATGTCTAACTTTAATAGCTGTTGCTTAAAATCCTCCTGAGATTATTAGTGGAATAAAAGATAAAACTGTGAAAGTAAATTCATAATAAAGGTATGTCTTTTTGAAGATGAGTGTCAAAGATTTCTGGTTATTCTTGATATAATATACTGAGGGTTAATCTTATCACTAATTCCTGCCATTGCACCTCAGGGGGAGCATACAGATCTGCTTTATATGGAAAGATGGAACATAGTATATGATCAGGATTACAATCTGGGGAGGTTTAATTTATAACAAAGAGCATTCTTTTCCCAAAGGGTTATTGGGATGTGGAACTGAGTCACTTGATGTTGTCTGAGTAAATAATCATGGGACACGTGCTTAGTAGTAGGTTTCAATGGCAATACACTGATTTACAGCTGAGCATCTGTCCTAATTAGTTTAAGGGAGAAAGAAATGCATTCTCACAAACATGAAGGTATTGAGGGCACCAACCTTGGGGGAGCTCCAGGAGTTGTTTTGCTTCAGGAAGACACAATGCTTCCAGAAGAGCCTAGTGCACTCACTGGACACTACTTCTGAGAAGAATTCAGTGGTTCGATTGCAACCAACTAGCTCCATTGGACAATTAAGGGAGAGACAAGGCTATGACCTTACTTCTGCCCACCTTGGGGTGGCTGATACTACGGGGGGGTGGGGGTAGGGAGTAGTCCTTGGGTATTTTGTCAGCCGCTACAAGGTTGAAAGGCTCGAGCCCTTTCTTAACTGTGTGTCCTTGTAAGAACTAGGTACAACAGGATTATAAATGAAGTTGGAGATGTTCGCAGAACAGTGAGATGCACCCATCACATAGCAGGAAGATAGGGTTGGTGGATGTTTGGGAATCTTTTACTTCAAGTTCTTTGTTTCAGTAATTTTTCAATTACTTTGGGTCCTTGCTGATGAAGTTCTTGCTAACAGAGGTACAGAACTTACCCAAGACTAGACAGTTTTTTATGTCATTACAGATTCTGTCCTCAGATTCATGCCAGGTATTTCACCTTAAAAGTAGTGGGAGTCACACACTGATGCCTAAGTAGAAGATACGTCTTTCCTGGTAAAGTAACATTATGGCATACAATACCAGTAGATAGAATACTTTACACATATATTTACAGTTTGCAGCAGGTATTGAAAGACCTAATACAATTGAGTCTATAGTGTCTGTGAAATGTCAGTGCAAATACCATAAAGCATTACTGCTGAGTTTCCAAGAACAGATTTGTTCTATTTCTTTTGCAGATTCATGATGCAGGGTAACAGGCACTGCAATATAACATGATATATATTTTAATATGAACATAAAATTTTGTCCACTGAGAGTTTGTGATCAAATAAGGCTTAAGAAGTTATCTTCTTGCTAGACAAGTGGTTCTTCAGTATTTCTGATTCATTTATTTGACCCAAAAAAAGGCAACAGCAGTAAGTCTATGGAGTTTACAAATCCATGTGTTCCCATCAATATTACCCTTTTCCTTCCTCCGCCTTCCCCATCTTGTGTTTCACACTCATCTGTCACGTTTTGCCCCTAGTTAGACTGTAAATTCTTTGGGGTGGGGACTTTCTTCTGTTTTATGAT
The DNA here is from genome assembly GCF_965140295.1 of Lepidochelys olivacea. Classification (NCBI taxonomy): domain Eukaryota; kingdom Metazoa; phylum Chordata; order Testudines; family Cheloniidae; genus Lepidochelys; species Lepidochelys olivacea. Next base: position 78,242,196 of record NC_140411.1, read on the forward strand.
TGTGCAGCAAAGAGCACAATAGGGCCCTCTGCTTAATTGGGAAGCCTGGGCACTACTATAAAACAAATAATAATAGTAATTATTAATAGTAAAAGAATGTAGGAATAAATAGTCTTTTCACCTTTTTTCTAGCAGCATTTTGATATCCGTTTTTCCATTATATCACCTGCTGTTTTGCTTCATGTTGCCAAAATGTTCCATTCATTTTGCTAATTCTATCATGGTAATGAACAGCAGGTGAAGGCCATATATCTCCTTGCTAGTTTTGAGCTATGTGTGGACTTCCCTGCAGCATATCCAAGTGGTAGAATATGGCTAATACAATTCTATCCTATATGGAAAATGTCAGATTGGTTTTAAATTTTAGATTGCTTACTCTAATTCATGGGTGCGGGAACTAGGGGTGCGAGGGGAGTTGCAGCACCCTCAGTCCTGGTCCTTGTCCTGGTCCTGGTCACTGGCCCCGTGAACAGGGTCCCAGCACTCCCGGCCCTGCTCCTGGGACGCCAGTCCTGACTCCGCGCCTGGGGTCCTGGCTGCTGCCAGCTCCACGCCTGAGGCTCTGCTCCTGGCCCCGCACTCAGTGTCCTGTTACAGGACCTCGTGGCTCTGCTCCCAGCCCCAGCTGTGGTCCTTACCCATGTGCATGTCCCTCCCCTCCTGGAGCCATGGCCCAGTCCTGGACCTAGCTCTGGGGAGAGGGGCCACAGACAGGGGTAAGAGAGATGCGAAGTAAAAAGTTTGGGGACCACTGGCTTTTGATTGACACCTAACCTGTTGACACCTAACCTGTTAAGGTGCTTTGGTAAATGCCACCAGCGGCCTATCTGCATCTTCAGGTGCTTTGCAAAATCTGACCTTAGGTGCTACTATATTATCTAGGAACATAGTTAAAAGGTGTCCTAGGAGTTTGAGACACCCCCAGTGTCATACCAACTCCAAACTCAATGAACAAGTTAGCATAATCAAATCCATTGCACGGCAAGTGAATTTTACTATAAATGCCATTTTCTTCCATTTTTATATGAATTTCTAATAACAAAACACTGTTGTTTCATATTAACTTTTCAGTTAATCCCTTTTTGCTGTCTCTGGATTTCAGAAAGATTAAAAAGGATTTGCCTTGAGGCTTGTATGAACCGCAACATTGTCAGAAGATGAGTTAAAAATATTTATTATTATGTTTTGTGGAAGAAATTTACTGCTGAAAAAGGGCAAAATCATGCCACTTATGCTGTGTCTACACTGCCCTCCAGTTCAGACTGTAGGGGTTGGGAGTAGCTGTGTTCACAAAAGGACTGCACTGTAATTCCCACATTTGGACACTGCAGACACAAACAAAAAGGTTTCTAGTTCACATTAATGTAGTCCTCTTTAAAGAGGACTAGGTTAATAAGAACTAGGAACCTTTTAGTTCATCCACACTGCATCCACACAGAGGAGTTACAGTATAGCTGTCACAAATATAAAGGGATGGGTAACCACCTTTCTGTATACAGAACTATAAAATCCTTCCTGGCCAGAGGCAAAACCCTTTCACCTGTAAATGGTTAAGGAGCTAAGATAACCTCGCTGGCACCTGACCAAAATGACCAATGAGGAGACAAGATACTTTCAAAGCTGGAGTGGGAGGGGGCAAAGGGTCTGTCTGTCTGTGTGATGCTTTTGCCAGGACCAGATCAGGAATGCTCTTCAGAACTTCTGTTAAGTTAGTAAGTAATCTAGCTAGAAATGCGTTAGATTTCCTTTTGTTAAATGGCTGGTAAAATAGGTTGTGCTGAATGGAATGTATATTCCTGTTTTTGTGCCTTTTTGTAACTTAAGGGTTTGCCTAGAGGGATTCTCTATGTTTTGAATCTGATTACCCTGTAAGGTATTTACCATCCTGATTTTACAAAGGTGATTCTTCTACTTTTTCTTTAATTAAAATTCTTCTTTTAAGATCTTGATTGCTTTTTCATTGTTCTTAAGATCCAAGGATTTGGGTCTGTGTTCACCTCTGCAAATTGGTGAGGATTTTTATCAAGCCTTCCCCAGGAAAGGGGGTGTAGGGCTTGGGGGGATATTTTGGAGGGAAGACATCTCCAAGTGGGCTCTTTCCCTGTTCTTTGTTTAACACGCTTGGTGGTGGCAGCATAGGTTTCAAGGACGAGGCAAAGTTTGTACCTTGAGGAAGTTTTTAATCTAAGCTGGTAAGAATAAGCTTAGGGGATCTTTCATGCAGGTCCCCACATCTGTACCCTAGAGTTCAGAGTGTGGAAGGAACCTTGACAATAGCACTTCATTGAAAACTGCTATTCACACCCTCTGTGCTGTGGGGAAGTGTAGACAAGCCCTTAGGCATGTCAAGTTGGGTGGTGGACAAAGCTGTACTTTCATTGGTGGAGCCTGAGGAATGATCACCTCTGTGCATGGAGGAGTGCACAGATTATATTACTCTTTAGGATACTACAGCCTGCACCATCTCGTACACTTAATCCCTCTGACCAACCATACATAGACCAGGGTCCTGATCACTGCCCTAACTCCTGTAGGTGTACCTAAAGACTGGCGCCTGCACTCCCTTACAGCCTCATCACTGCCCTAGGACCAGGTGTAGTGAGACATAATGTGAGATCCTATTAGAGTAGCTTGAGCCAGACTTGTGGGCAAATGCTGTGTAAATTTCTACACCCAATTTTGCCATCACCACCTCAGTTTTGATCCACTGTGCAATCTCAAAGTAATTTCAGGCACTGATTGGCAATTGTGATGAATTGTTCTAAATAAAGTGTTAGTTTAACAATGTGAATCAAGATCAGGGAGGAATTTTATGCCATTTGATTTGAAGACAGCAGCATTTTTGCCATTCATTTCAGTCTGGGCATGATTGGGTCATAGAATAAGGGCATCAAGTTCACTATTGCTTAAGACTGCAATAAGAATAAGGTTAAATTTCCTACATTGCCTCAATCTAATTGCTTACATCACACCATTACTGATGCCACCCAAGCCAACTCACTCCATTTCTGATGGTGTTTGTACAGTCCCATACTCTAGGATAACAGTCCAAGAGATGTCCTCTGGATTTCTACATTCTCATATATCAAAAATCAATGCAGAAGATTCGTAACTAGTAGTTACCAGGTGGTGCCTGGAAGCACGTGGGTATAAAACATAACTCTATTATATTACTGCATCTCTTTACCATGCTGCAAGAGAGATATGGAGGACCTCAAACAAAAGGAGAGGGTGTCATTTTTCATACATTGGGCAAAATACGTGTTTTGATTCTGAAAGGTTTATTTAAAAAAAAAACAAGAAAACCTACATCAGGGATCGGCACCCTTTGGCCCGCGGCCCACCAGGTAAGCCCCCTGGTGGGCTGGGCCGCTTTATCTGCTGCATCCATAGGTTAGGCCGATCGCAGCTCCCACTGGCCGTGGTTCGCCGCTCCAGGCCAATGGGGGCTGAGGGAAGCGGCAGCCAGCACATCCCTCAGCCTGCACCACTTCCCACAGCCCCCATTGGCCTGGAGCGGCTAATTGTGGCCAGTGGGAGCTGCGATCAGCCGAACCTGCAGATGCGGCAGGTAAACAAACTGGCCCGGCCCACCAGGGGGATTTTACCCTGGCAGGCCGCGTGCCAAAGGTTGCCAATCCCTGACCTATGTCATGCATTTGAAAGTTATCCTATGGAAGCTACTGTGGTTTGAGTTCCATTTAACTTGAAAAAGGTTATTTGAGGAATAGGGCTAAATATGGAATAGGCATTAGTTGTGATACTGACTATAATACGTAACTTAAAGGAAGCCTCCAACACCCCATACAACTCTAAAGAAATGCAGTGCAGAGCACTTTGTGAGGAAGATGACAACAGTGCTGGGAGAGGTTTTCTTAGGACCTAGCCCTTAAAGGCTAGTATCTGTGATATAATGCACAGTAGAATCTCAGAGTTATGGACTGACCAGTCAACCACACACCATATTTGGAACCATAAGGTATGCAGTCAGGCAGCAGGAGATTAAAAAGAACCTAACCCCTCCCGCCGCCCCAATACAGTATAGTACTGTGTTAAACGTAAACTACTAAAAAAATAAATTTTTATAAATAAAAGATTTTACAGGGTAAGGAAACTGTTTCTGTGCATGTTTCGTTTAAATTAAGATGGTTAAAGGACCATTTTTCTTCTGCATAGTAAAGTTTAAATGCCGTATGAAGTTGTAAACTTTTGAAAGAACAACCATAATGTTTTGTTCAGAGTTACGAACAACCTACATTCCCAAGGTGGTTGTAACTGAGGGTCAATTGTAAATGTTCTAGGACAATTGCCTCCTTTTAGACACACATACTTACACTGCACAGTGTGTGCACTTAAAAAGTTCATTCCGGTTCTATTGGTATTATTGATTCCAGAAATATTTCCTATAATTAAAATGGAGAATACCAATAGAGGCAGTTACAAACTGATATGAACTTTCTTTGTGCACTCATGGTAGTTTCCCCCCCAAAACAAAAATGTTCATGGGACATACTTGCATAGTTCTGCTCATTTAGGCCTTTGTCCACTGACTTCAATGAAAAGAAGTGCATTGACATCAGTGGGGTTTGGATCAGTACATTAAGCTTCTTGCTGTTCATATCCTGAAATAGATTTGTGTTTGGATGTCAAATCTGTTGGTATTGTTCCCAATTTACTTCTCTTTCTGAACAATATTGTACAGAAACTATGATTAAATGGCTTGATGGTGATAATGTCTGGAAAAATTATTCAATGTATATAGAATGTGAAGAGTTTGTTTTGTTTTTAATAGAAATATATTTACTCCCTGTAAATAAATTTCACACTCAGTATTTATTTAGTATGATATACATACAGTAATGGGCATTTTTAAAGCTGTTTTATCATTTGGCTGAATGCAATTTGGTATTTTTGTTAACTAATCCATTTTAATTTGATCTTTTGAAATGGGTCACTTGAGAAACAATGACCTGACATTACTTATGAACAATAACATTATTAATAAACAGTAATATTTTCTTTCTAATCTTGTCATGGGTTCTAACTAATTTCATTTTTTTTTTATATTTTCAAGTTCTTTTCTCCATTCTAAAGGTATTTGTAGTTCACTGGCCTGTTAGTTTAGATGTGTCAGTTCAGTGATTGAACTCTAGTGGAGAGTACTTTATGATTTGTTCTGCTTACTTAGCTGTTAATCATTCACTAGGAAATATGTGACAATTTGTTTCCTACAAATCATATTTGTGATGCATGCTTTGAATGTTTTCTTAATTTACAATGCATTTCTCTTCATCTTATTTGCAGGGTAGCTGTTTTAGCATAGTCAAGAAGTTTTGCATGCTGTCTCTGTATGTGGAAATCCTTTCTAAATCCATTTTACTTTCACATATTGCACTTGGGTTTTCACCCTCTCTCTTTCTCTGTTTCTGGATTTTTAAACTTCCATATCTACTTTATTCCTTATTCATCAACACAGCTGAGAATTAGGCCTTTTCATTTTCCTTTCTGCGTATTATGGATCCTCTACAGTTCTGGAAAAGGAAATAAACTGAATTGTTCCTCCTTTATTTGTGACTACATCACTTAAATTCCACTTCAGACCTTACAATAGGTTTTAAGTGGGACTTAAGCAGTGTGTAAGCCTGTGCTGCAGATAAATCAAGTGACAGTTCTGGCCAAGGCCATAGGAATTAGCTCAGAACTTGCAAACTCATAGCTGGAAATCAAACTAGCTAACCTGTATGTTAGTTTTGTTCAAAATAGGTATTAGTCCATTAAGAATGTATTTAATGTTTAGGATCTATGAAATGCTTGTAAGTTGCTGTATACATTCATCTCACTTGTTGCTTTATAACTTCAAAAAGTTTGCTCTGAATTTGTGAACCCAGGCATGGGAATCATCTTCCCCATGCATTCACGAGGCCTATCAGGATTTAACTGGCCAGTAAAGAGCATTGCAACACAAAGGATTGGTGAATAGCCCTGTCACACCTCAGAAATGCTACCTGCAAGAGGGCTCGTCTCATAGACTGGAAGATTAAATATAAAAGAATAGAATCACATAAGAATTTTTCATGTCTTTGCTGTTTGAACTCTGACAGGGCCAGAGACATTAAACGAAGGCAGAGACCACCATGTTTTCAGATTACCCGTGGGTCCACACTGAAATACATTTTGAATTGACAGATCACTACAACTCTGTCACTCTTACGATTTAGATTGGAACACATTTGTATGTATATGTTTGCTTGTTAATAACTCTCTCATATTTTTTTCCTGGTTAATAAACCTTGAGATAGTATATTTTAGGACTGCCTAAATGCGTTGTCTTTGGTATAAGAACTAGGGAACTAATTGCTCTCTTGCGACTGGAAACAACATGAATGTTTTGTAATTTTTGGTGTAATTGACCATTTATCACTAAGTCCAGCTTGCCTAGGTGGCAAAAGAGAATAGAAAGCCTAAGGGGACTGTCTGTGACTCCATGGTGAGAGTTTTATAGTGATCCAGGAGTTCACATTTGTTACTGGCTTGGTGAAAGTTAATTATAGGACATACCACCAGTTTGCAGTGTCTGCCCTGTTTTTTACAATCTGCACTGATGTAGACATTCATAATCGTGACTCCAGATAGTGCGACAAGGCCTTCCACCACTTCTCCTGCATACCCTATGAATTCTTCCCTTTGGGAGACTTCATGACAAATTATATTTTTATCTTGTGTTTTCAGTAGAGTTTAGCCTATTAAATATAAATTCTAACAAGATTATACAGTTCAGACCTTGTATAGATAGCATTTAATTGGCAAAGGACAACTGGGCCACATTGTCTAAATTGCATTTGGCACCTGGGAGTATCCCACAAAAAACCTCCCTATTCACATGCCTTCTAGGAATGGGGACAATCAGAATGGAAAATCCCCACTGACTCGAAGCTGGGTTTAGAAAACAAAATAATCTCACCTATTGTATCTGAGGCCACTGAATAAAATGGGCCAAATTCATCCCCAGTGTAACTCTTCCAATATCAATGGAGTTATACCAGAGATTAATTTGGCCACCTCATCAAGAGATGACTGACACCAACTGACCCTGCTTTTCTTAATCTCAGTATAGTCAAAGGGAGGAGAATGTTTAGACCATCCGTGTCAGGTAAGAATTTCACCAAATAATTGCCCAAAAGAGGCTGAGCAGGTTGCGCTTCACTTGAAGTCAGCTGAAATATGCTGAACCTACAGAATCTGTAGGAAATACTGTTTTTTTAAATATCATTGCTTCTAAGTAAAGTCATAGAAACTCTGCAATAACTCACTGCAGGATGCAGCAATATTTAGAATTAGGTTCCCTAAACTAATTTCTATCTCTGGGAACTCAACCCTACTTTCTTCCTGTTTATTTGCATGTGATATTGTGTACTACAGCAGAAAATAAGTAGGAATTAGGAGGCAGCTTTAACAGAAATGTATCAGATACATCTTAACCCAGGAAATAGCAAGAATTGCAATACTGAACCATGAATGTTGCAAACAAACGTAAACAAATAATTGGGAATCACTACTAACCAATCTGGAGATGATTTGAGATACCAAAACTTAATGGCAGCTACAGCATGCTCCTGAATGTGGCCGAATATAGATGAACAATAATTTTGAAATGCTGCTTTTCATCATGTTTCTTCAATTCTTCAAAATCTCTGGTGCTGACCAAAAGCAGCGTCTTCATGCATGTAAAATAATATGATTTCCCAATGATTACATATTCACTCTACAGCTGGCTGAGTTTTTACATCTCCATTTGTCATTGACTATTGTGTCCAATTAAATGATTAGCTTTTAAAAACTGCTGCACATTATGAGAGTGAACTTGTGTTCCATTGCACTGAGTGATGCAGAAACAAACTCATTACAGCATGTAATTCACCCATATTAAATAACAAACAGATGGCTGCTGTAAATGAGAGCTGCTTTTTCTCTTCAAAAGTGCCAGGAAAAAGGTGTTTTTATTTATCTTTGTTTCCAGCTTCTTTCTGTTTTCTTGACAAGTGGGCAGCTGGTTGCTGAGGTTTTCAATTGGTGCAGAAGAATGAAAAGCCTGTTTCCATTAATTTCCCCATAAAATAAGTCTTTGAATCATTCCTGTTATAAATGCATGTGCAGTAGCAAGCTGCTGCTTGATTAATTCACTTATTATGAAGATTTCATCTTTTATAAGAGGGCCTGCAGGTAATTTATCTTGTTTAGTAAGATTAGAAAAATGTAATTATCTTGATACCTTTGGACCCCTCTCATTTTAATTGTGTTCCCATAAATTTCAAACATAAAGATGGGATTTTTGTGTGTATGTGTGCACAAATGTTCCAACATGTGGTAGAAAAATGTGTTGTAAGATCTGCATAAAAAGTTATCAAGTAAAATGCATTTGGTTGTACTGTTAAAGGAATGAATACAAATAAAATCAGCATACAACAGGCGCAGCATATACAAATATCTGTATTTCTGGTTCCCTGGTCACAGGCTTATAACAGCTGGGGTGGATTGAAGGGAGTTGGGATTAGTTTAGGGTTGTTGATTTCTTTAAATCAATCATGCAAATCACTAGGGAAATGCAGAAATCTGTCTTATTTTCACTAATCAAATTAAAAGTGTGTTTGTCTTCATATATACCATTAATATAAAGAATCTACAAACTGAGGTGTGTGTTTAAGACAAGCTCCTCTGATCCTCACATTGCTCCCCAAAAGTAGCCCTTGTATATTCTCTGACATTTTCTTTTATCTGTCTCTTGCTGAAACTTTCAAAACTGAAACTCTTAATTCAAGAATTTGTTGTCGCCTCATGCCAGTGGGAGTTGTTCTCTTTAATCTTTCAGGGTCCTATTTGACTTCATTCCTCTGTTCTGAAAGGACTGATCTCCTTCTCTAGTGTTCTCTTGGCTCCTCTCTTTGGAGCCTCCTGCTTTTCTTTAGCCCACCGGACCTCTCTTGATTCTTCTGCCTCATTCAAGGGTGGGGTCCAAGATGATACATTTTTCTTTTTTCTTAATTCTTAATGACACCAGTGGTCAGTTTTGTAAATGAAACTTGAAGGATCTTCCCACTCTTCCAATTGTATTTTGAGTGTAATCTACAAACAGGCCCGCTGAATTTCATATTGATACCTTGGATATCATGAGCTCTTAACACTTACCAGTTCTTTAAGAGTCCACCAATTCTACACTTCTAAGTGGCCTGATGGAAAATGGGAGTGAGGACCCGAAAAAGTGGTCTTCTCATGACTTCTAATATAGTACTGAATTAACGAGGATATATAATTTAGTTTTTCCCACATTTTTAAGATTCCTCAAAAAACTGTTGTGTGGCCTCTGAAGTGAAAATTATAAATGACAGCTGTGGGCATGAAATGTAAGCAATATGCAGTGTGACAGTAGTTTTATTAAATGAAATTTTAGGCCGCAAGAAGATGCATAAGTATATGCAAACTGTACAAGGTTGAAGCATGAAACGATGAAATGTGTACAGATGGTTGGAACATTTCAAGTCAGCTGAGACTAGCAATTGTGACAACCCATGATCTGGGAGACCTGTGTCAGCAACAACAGGTAAGAATGCTGAAAAGGCTGAGTGGCTCAGAAGGGAGGATTGAGGAATAACCCTTAATGACCTTGCTAATGCTCTGGATTGCAGTTCAGCTTCAGCACACAGAATTCTACAGTGGGCTTTTCAAAACTTTGTGCATGCCAGACCCCATGAAAACTCAGCCAGGAACACACACAAATTGGTGACGTTGCTTTTGAAATTCCAATTTAATAAAAAAACTAACTTCCAAATGACATAAACCACACAATTTACCATTGCAACTTTATTTTTTTACATTAATTTGTATAAAGTGAAATGTTCGCTCTTAATTAGGTGGATGTGTGATGTATTAAAATGCCTTCTTTGTAATCTTAAGAATATTAATGTGTTCTACTCACAGAAGGAGCTGAATTAAGAGTGAGGCCTTTAAGAAAAGAATATAATGAGGAGGAGCAGATCAGCATTCTAAAGGGAATTTTTTTATCTAGTCAACAATCCTTTAGGAAAAGTGTGTCATCTGCAGATTAACAGGGAAGAACTCTCCTGCCTGTGTGTGTGTATGTGAATGTGAGCGTGCACATGCCCAAAAATGTCTTTGAGGAGAATTTTGCTTAGCCAAAGCTTATAGCATCCACCTCAGGAGTGAGGATGAGCAGCACATAGGGGTGGAGGGGTAAAAGTCACACTATATTAGGTAGATGCAGCCTTCAGAAAAAAGATGAAAGCCCTGCTACTACTAACAACTACTGGAGTTCTACTCCAGAACTACTTCTCTTCAGCTCAGTGGAAGAGTCCTGTGTCTTTGGAATTTAAGGGTTGTTACACTAATCCAGATGCCTTGTGTCCAGGTTAGTTGGCAATTGTGGGTTTTGTGCCTATGGCTGCTTTATAGATTTGGTCCATACTGCTGTGGATCCTCGGAGCTTAGAAATGAACTTTGCCTAATGGGGACAGTGTTTAACGTAATGGTTAGTTTGGGTTTGTGTGATTATGTTGCTCCCTTGTGATTAGCTGCAGTCTACACAAAGGATAAAAGTTCAATTGCAATTAACAACTAATGAATAGTATCCTTTACCTATCTCTGGAGTTAGAGGGCAGCAACCATTTCACACTGCACAACAGTAGATGGAAGAGAAATTTTGACCAATGACACTGGAGCAAATCAGAACCATTGCTCTTACAAAAAGTGTGATGGACTCTTTAGGGCTAAATTGGGCCTTTAAATCACAGAACAGAGCAGAGTGGTCTGGAGGTGGCACAATGTGTCCCGCAATAGAAAGGGAGCACTGCTACTGAGTCCTTCTTCCAGAATATGTAGCATGTGCTCCCTTCTAGATCTTGGGAAATTCACAGTCCTTACGCTCAGGGGAGCACAAGTGATTTGCTTATCCCTAGCCCCTGTACTAAGGCATGGGGAATGGGCAGAGACAGAAGGCTCCTTGAACGCTTTCCCTCCTAACTTGCACTGTGCAGGTCTGATTATAATCAGACCTAAATGAGCCTTCATAGCAGACATGATGTTAGTTTTCAAGGTCTCAATGAAAAGGCCAAAGAGAGAAAACTGCAGGATTCCTAATAAATAATAATAATAATAATAATTAATATTAATAATAATAAAAATAAGGAATCTTAGATAACCAGATTAAATATTACAATTGTGGGATAGATTAAAATATTCTAGCTTTATATACCTTAATAATATATATTAATTCTGAACGGTGGTTGGACACAGGCCTATATTTTATTATTCTGGACAGACACAAGTGTGAAAATCTGAAAATGTTTATGGCCTTTGGCTTTTCCCAAGAACTCTGCTTCATGTGTTTGCCACAGTTAAAATTAATTCCTAGGTGTATTTCTTGTGTGATATTGCTGTGAATCTGATTCCAATAAATATAGATTCAATGTTTCGCTAGTTGGAAAAAGTTAACATTTCATTAGATATTTACAATTTATTTTACATAGATGTCTGTAAGCACTAACGGTAAGAAGAAAGTCCATCTGAACTTTATCTGCAAAATACCACTTAACTAATTCTTTAACTTGCTTTGATGAGCCAACATTTCGGTCCAATTTTGGAAGAACTAATCTCTTTTCCAAAAGTTTGCATAAAGCACTGAGAAAGAAGTGACTTCGGAATCTAGTGATCAGTCATTTGAGAATTCCACTAAGGCTGGGTAAATTTTTATTTAACAGCGTTGAGAAAATCGGTGTGTACTCATAATTGCTGATGTGACATTCCCCAGAGTACAATCTGGATTGCTGAACAGCTATATCCCCTCAATTCTCCTTTTACACTGCTTCACTGTGAGAGCAACCACTCCTGGCCTTCCTCACACACAGTCTCTGAATTATATGAGTGCTCCTAGCCAGCCACTCCTGAATTACATTGCTGAGAGACACCAGAAAATCCTCAGTCCCAGACTTGTCCCCAGAAGTGTGCTTGTTGCATTGCCTAGCACCCTTCTGGACAATACAAGCTCATAGAAAGTCCATCATTTAATTAATAGTAAATGATATACACAAATCCTATTATTTCAAATGGAGGTTTCCCAAACACTTCAATCCAAACACATTAAAACAAGTGTATTAATGACAGAAAGATAGATTTTAAGTGATTGCAAGTAATGAGACATAAAATTAGAACTGGTTACAAAGAAATAAAAGGTAAAACAAAACTAATACCTAACTTAAGAAGCTAAGTGAATTTAAAGCAAAAGCTTTCTCTCACCATATGCTTGCAGCAGTCTGTATGGATACCTTCAGCCAGGACCACCCCCTCAGGTCAATGGTGCTTCCTTTGTCTTTCAAACATTGCTGATGCCTTGAGTGGAGATAAGGGGAGAGAGGTGATTTGCGGCCTCTGCTCCCCAGTTTTATATCTTTTCCTTCTCTCTAGCTGGGGTTCAGGTGACAGCAGGTCTGTTCTTTTGTCAAGATGTAAATTTTAAACTCACACCCTTCTTCCTGTCAAAGAATAGCCATTTAAACAGGTGATAGTTCATTTGATTATGTTGACACATGTCTTAGGTGTTGGCTATCTTTTTGTTTCTGGAGAACTGGTCTGAAGCTCTTTCCCCAGACTTGGAACATGCATTATACAGCAGAATGTCATAATTTTACATATAATGTAGCCACACATATTTTACCAGAAGCACAATTCTCAGCAGAATCTGAGTTTTCAAATGATACTTCACAAGGCATACTTTGTACAAAATTTATCATAGACTTGTAAGGGTGACCATAAGAGTACACACTGTCACAGTAGGAACCAAATGTTCAGGTAGCCTCTTGTACTTTTTGGCAGCCATCAAAAGCTCAAGTGCACCACAGAAAAAAAAGTGCTTAATCTCAGCCCCTGTGATTGGTTTATCTTAGTGACATCCTAAACAAAACTTATGCATCAAAAATGTGCTTAACTTTCAAAGCTACAATATAGTGTAGTCTACAAACTCTGTTATATAGCACACATACCACATGAATCTGTATAGAGCCAGGGCATGTATCACTTATAAGATCTCTTTGAGATAAAGGATAATACACATTTTTTAAATAAGGAAGAAAAACACTAGATCAGGAAGGGGAGGCTATTTAACTTGTACAGTAACTGGAGTTCTTCAAGATGTGTATCCCTATGGGTTTACTGGTACAGGGATATATAAGGAGGGAGTGGACCTGCCACCACTCTAGTTCCTTTTCAACAATGAAAGTCCAGTGAAAGACTCCAAGGCAGAGGGGAAGGCAGGCAGGGAGTGGAGCATTCATATGCACACACATCAGAAGAACTCCAGTTACTGTACAAAGTAAGTGAACTCTCCTTTTTTAAGTAGTGTTTCTATCGGTGTTCCACATCAGGAGATTCTCATACAGTAGCCCAATTATGGAGAAGGGTGCCGAGGAAGCGAATTCAGTACAAACTGTAGAACAGTATCACTGAAACATGCATTGGCTCTGGAAGCATGCACAAGAGCATAGTGCTGGGAAAACATTCACTGGAGACCAGGTCGCTGCCCTGAAGATATCTGAGATAGGTATGTTTTTCAATAGGGCTACAAAGTTAGATTGAGCCTGGTGAAATGAGCAATCATCCTTGGAAGTAGGTAAACTCTCAAGGCTCCATAGCAAGTTAAGATGCATTCCGCAACCCATTTGACAGTCCTTGGATGGAAATTGGACGTACTTTCATTCAATCTGCAATCAAGATGAAAAGCCTACGTGACACCCAAAAGGGTGTAGGCCTGTCTAGAAAAAACGCAAGAGCTCTATTACATCCAATGAATGGAGCTTTGTTTCTTCTCTTGAAAAGTGAGGCTTGGGACAGAATGTAGGATGGTGACTATCCTGATTAATGTGGAATTCTGAAGTAACTTTAGGTAGGAAGCAAGGTTGTGGATGTAGTATCACCTTATCATAATAGAACACCACGTACAATGGGTAAGCCATCAAGGCTCCAAGCTCCCCTACCATCCAATCCAAGGTGATGGGTCTGAGAAATAAGGTATAAAGGGACAAATGAATGTATGAACATTTCCCTATGGTTCAAATGGGAGTTTTCTCCAAGCACTGAGGACAAAGTTGATGTCCCATGGTGGAGTTGGCTCCTTAACAGGAGAGAAGAAGTTGAACAGGCCTTTGATAAACATTTTAGTGATCAGGTGAGTGAAAACTGAAAACCCCTTGATGAGGGTGTGAAAAGCTGTGATGGCATCTAGTTGAAACTTAATGGAGCTTAGTAATAAGCTTAGTAATAAGCCTGTGGTTTTTAATTTGAGCAGGTAATTGAGAATGTGTGTCAGACAAGACTTAAGAGGAGATATAGATCACTGGCTACACCAAGTCTGGAAGTGTTTCCATCTCCGCAGCTAAGTGTTGCTTATCAGGGGTCTTCTATTATTAAACAATATTGTTTGTACCTCAGGAGAGCAGGATTGTTCTTTATCAGAGAGCCATTTAGTAGCCATGCCTAGAGGTGAAGTGCTGAGAGGTTGTGGTGGTTGATGGATCCTGACCCCTGCGTCTGAAGACGGTGGAGAGGGTGGTGCAGAGACATGCAAACCAGATCTGGGAACCGCACCTGGTTCTTGGACACAATGGTATGAGGGAGGATGACTACTAATTTGTCCTGTTGAAATTTGTTTAGAACCTTGAGCAGTAAAGGGTCAGGGGTTAAATGTATAGCGATATGCAAATGACTAGGGCATCTCCTGTTGAGTTGTGGCTGTGCCCTCCCCAGAGCAGAACTGTTTGCACTTTGTATTGGAAGGTGTCATGAAGAGATCTATCTCTGGATGGCTCTAGGCAAAACATATCTCTTGGAATACCTCATTGTTCAGCTTCCATTTGTGGTTGACGTGGAAATACATGCTGAGGAGTATGCAGCTGTGTTCTGCAGATACATCACTGAGATCTGTTTACTGTGTGATATTCATAGATTACATAGTTTTATGGATTATATTAATAAGTACTGGGATCTTGCCCTTCCTTGTTGATTGATACAATATATTTCTGCTCTGTTGTCCAGTATCATTCTGATTGGCTGGCCTCTGATGTGGGGTAGGAAGTTCTGGCAAGTGTAGGTAATTGCTCTGAGCTCTAATATGCTGATATGGAGGATCATCTCCTGAGGGGTCCATTTGCCCTGAACTATGTTTTGGAAGTGTGCTCTCCAGCGTATCAGGAAGGCAACTGTAGTGATGATCCCCAAGAGAGGATGCTGCAAGAGCAGAACTCCCACATGCCTTCTATGTATCTTTCCAGCAAGTTAGAGAATCGAGGACCATTGGAGATAAGAACACCTACTTGGATAGACTGTGCTTGTTGGGGGTATAGACAGTTCTGTAACTTTAAGATACCAAGAGTGTAGTCTTGCTAAGGGTGTCACAAATGTACCATCTATAATATGGCCTAGTAGTTGCAGGCAAACCCTTGCTATAGTTTGCGGGCTTTGTTTTATTATTGAAACAAGGTTCAACATTGTGGCAAATATGTCCTTGTGCAAGCATGCTCTGGAAGTGGAAGAATCCAGATAGGCGCTGATGAAGTCTACACATTGAGTGGGTGAGAAGGTAGACTTTTCTGCATTGAGGCAGAGGCCCAGTGAGTGGAACACAGATAGGGCCATGCTGGTTGTTATGTGTATCTCAAGAAATGAGTGACCTTTCAGGAGCCAATGATCCAGTTTAAGAAGGACAATTATTCCCATCTGGTAAAGATGGACTGCAGCAGCCAAGAGGACTTTGATAAACACCCTTGGAGTGATGGAAAAGTCAAAGGATAGGATGCAATACTGGTAGTTGTCCCTTCCCACCAAAAATGTAGGAAATTTTTGTTTGAAGATTATATGGTGATATGAAAATAAACATCTTGAAGGAAGAGGGAGACAAACCAATCTCCAGGGTCCATAGAGGAAATTACCATTACTATGTTTACCATTCTGAACCAATGACATAGGACAATGAGTTCAAATTCCTGAGATACAGAAAAGATCTCCATCCCCTCTTCCTTTGGAACCAGGAAGTACTGGGAATAAAACCCTTTTCCGACTAAGTCCACTGTGACAGATTTGATCACCCCCAGTGTTAGGAGGGATTGTACTTCCTGTTTCAAGAGACCCTGGTGAGAAGAGTCCCTGAAGAGGGGTGGAGGGTAGGAGGAATGAAAAGGAACTGAAATGGAAGGAGTGACCTGTGGAAATCACCTTCAGGACCCATCTGTCCAGGGTGACAAGCTCCTAGAAGTGTAGAAAATGAGAGAGATGATGCCAAAAAAGGTGGAGAGAGGATAGGTGCAGCATGGGATCTGGAGTGGGAAAGAGTTTTTGACCCTTGGCCAATAGCTCAAAATAGTCATTTTGAAGATTTTGTTGACTGGGAAGTAGCTGTAGAAGATGGCCCTTTCTTAGTAAACGTGGGCTTTTTCTTAGGGGTGTTCAGCCATTCTTATGGGAAAGTTGTAGTCTGGGCTACACCATTCAGCTGACTGTGACCTACTGTATTTTCTCCCTGTGCATAGGTGCATAGATGCCCAGAGATTGTAGTGTTGCCCAGGGTCTTTCAGAGAATGAAGGGTCCAGTCTATGGCATCACTGAACAGCTTGGGCCCCTCAAAGGGACATATTATATTATATACTTCCCAGGAGAGAGTGGAAGACCACAGCCAGGAAGCTTGGTGCATGATTACTGCCATAGCCATGGACCATGCAGCTGGATCAGCAGCATCGAACAAGGCCTGGAGATATGCCTTGGCAGTTGTCTGGCCTTTTGTTGTGAGAGCTTGAAATTGTTCCTTCTAATCCTAAAACTGCTGTTCAATAAAAGATGTAAACATTGAAAAGTGTATTAAATCACATTTTTTCCATCAGGGCTTGGTAACTGGCTACTCTTAACTGAAAAGATGCTGAAGACAGCTTTTGCTGAGGAGTAACTCTTGCAGTAATTTTAGCCCGTAGTCAGATGGCATTGAGCAGGACCAATGTTGCCTGTTCCATTCGTTAATGGCCTCAAGAACCAGGGAGTTGGGCATAGGGTGGGATAAAAAATTACTCCCAGCCTCTGGATGGGATGTGGTATTCTTTGTCAGCCTGTTTGCATATAGGCAGTAGGGTAAATGAAGTTTGCCACACTGTATGTGCTGGGACCAGCAGAATATTGTTGATGGGCAAGGTTATTTTGCCCTGAGGAGATGAATGAAGGATGTCCAACAGAGAATGTTGTGTTTCCTGTATTTCCTCTAACACAGTAGGTAAGTTCTCTTCTATGTAGGGTCTTGAAAGGCCTTGAAATGATTCATGTTGTAGGAGGGGGGAAATTTTGATAGCCCAGAGCCCAGGAACATGCCTAAACCACTGCCTGCAGCTGGAATACCAATTGTTATGTTCATTACTGAAAGCAGCTAGAAAGGCTGTTTCTGAAGCCTTAGCACAACTTAATAGACCAAGAGGGGATGGGGGAAGTGAGTGATCACGAGGAGTAAACACGAACCTGTGCCCTCCTGACTTGAGCTTTTTCCGAAGCATATGGTTTCGCAAGATGGAAAGGCTGGCAATAGTTAACTATTGCTACATAAAATGCATCTGGTTAACTGCTAGAAAATTCCCTGCCTGACAGGCTGGAAAACTCCACACTTCACTTAGCTTCTGCTCAGTAGTTTTCTTGATGAACAAACTATGTAATACTAACAAATTGGGTATAAGAAGAAGAAATCTGGGCTCGATGGACACTTGAACATTTGGACACTTGGACACCTCTCAAATTCCTCTGCAGATAGAAAACTGGTCACTGGACAGCTACAGAAATCCACTCAAGACATCTCAAGACCCTGGATAAATATGAATCTGGGGTTAATTTGGGGTGCTTTACTAACCTGTTGTGGATGTGTTTAAGTGCTGGAGACTAATTAAAGTAGAAGCTTTGAGTGAAAGCAGTTTTGTTTGTCTGCTTGCATCAACTCTCTATCGGCCAGATGGGCCATGTTTCCATTGATTTATTTCCTGCCATCACCTCACAAACAGGGAAGTGACCAAGAGCTTTGGGTTCAGCAAAACCATTGTAAGATGGTGGGGGAGACATGTCAACCTCATTTGGTGAAGAGGGGAAGGTGGTGTTTCTTCTCTCTCAGATGGCTCTTGCTTCTCTGCAAGACACTGCGGTGAAGCAGGGGCCAAGGGCAATGGTTGTTGCTCTAGATGTGCCCTCTTACAAGATAGTATAGAACACATTGCCAATAAACCCATTGTGGTGGCACATAAGGGAAGGAGCAGGTCCCAAAGGTTGTCCTTGTCAGGGCTGCTGGGTAGATATCCTGCTGGGAGTTTCTTCCTTAAGGTTTACATCAAAGGAGGGAGGCTGGAAGGTAGAGCAACCTTGTACAGACACCTCAGAGGGGCAAGTGGTGTTAATACAGGTAGTTTAGTCAGTACAAGGGTCTGGAGAGATTCCTCTAATTGCATCGGTACAAAAGGTCAATAGCTGGTTGGTTAATGAGACAGTACCAGTGGTTGTGACAGTACTAACTGGAAACATCTCTGAGTACCCTCTAAAAGTTTGTGTGGGACTGCTGATCATGTCAGTACTGCAGGGTGAGTCACTGTAGGTGAAGATGGTAGGATTATGGGGTAAGTAGAGTCAGAAGGTGAGTTGGCATCCGTGTTTCTCATTGCCTTCTCCAGGATTCGAAGGTCTTCAACGAATAGGAATCATAACAGTACTGGGGACTCTGAACAGGGAACCTCAGGAGTCAGAACGTTGGGTGGCATAACAAACAGTACCAACCTTCATAACTGACTACAGAAGATAGTACCAACAGTGATTTCAGCTTGGCTCTGGAGTCTTTGTGTTTTGAAGACACTGAGACCAGTAATGATTCCAGTGCTGCTCTAGGTTGTTTACCTGACAGCTTCTTGGGTACATGGCATGGTCTTCTTGGCTGGTGCCATGGTCCCAGTCTTGGAGAGGACAGGAGTCTCAGCAGAGATCCAGACCAAGGGAGTGACTTTCTCCTTCTCTTATCCCATTATGGAGAACAGGGATCTTTTCATCTTTGAGAGTATGGATGGTTCTGAAGGAGTCCTGGGGTCTTTTCTTACCATCACAGCAGAGACAATTGCTGGTGCTCTTGGAGCCACAAGATCCAAGATACAGCGGGAGAGTTGGACCCTATGGGTCCATCAACAAGACTTTTAGTTTTTCCTCCCTCTGTTTCTTTGAACTGCTTTTAAAATCTTAGAGATCTTACATTTGGAGTATATGTGGGTCTCTCCAAGGCAGAGGAGGCAACCTGAACATCTGTCGATGTGGTGGAAAGAATTTACGCAGGTCTGGCAGGGTTCGAAGCCCAGGGTCTTGGGTATAACCCATTCTCTAGGTTCCTGATGAAAGTCTGAGAAAAAAATAACAAAGATCCAGATCACGTAAATTAAGAGAATGGAACTCTCTCTCTCTCTCTCACACACACACACTTGTACTAAATAATAAATAATGAATAACAATAAAATAAAATATAATAATAATAATAATAATTAATAATAATAATCCAAAGAAAGAAAATAAAAGAATAAACAGGAGAGGTAGCAAAGTCTGTAGCTAGCTAATGGACACTGTGATGCTCTGTCTGAAGCTACCAGCAGTTGAGAAGGAACTCCACCCACTACCTATGTTCCATCACACTAAAGTACAAGGGTGCCTGTGGTAAAGGCGCAGATCCGCAGACACAGCTGACAGTCTCTGATCAGAAGTGCCAGGGTGCGTATTGATTCTGATATGGAACACCCATTGGGACACCACTCAGAATAGATGATGTAGGTGGGAAGAGAATGAAGTGTTGCATAGTAGAATATACCACAGTTGCCACTGAAAAAATATTATTGATCATAGGTTCGTACTATAAGTATAGGGAAAAAATAAGGTTTCTCTGTCTGACAGTTAGCAACTGCTGAATTGTGAAAGGTGGCTTGTGTGCATTAAAGTATTTACTTCTACATTCTTGACAATTTCTTTGTTACAAAGAGAAATCTTATTGCCAGTGACCAGACTGAGGCTTTGGCTGAGTGCTGGCAGGAACAAGCTGGCAGGAAACCTCTCTCAGGCAGCAAGTTCATAATGAAATTATTGCTCTGATGCAGAGCTGTATGAACTGATAAGAAAATAACCATCTCTCAAACTTCATTTTTCAATAATTCTGACTTATTTCTTTAGGCAAGTGGTAAAAAAGAATGTGATGGCTTAAAAACAATAAAAATATTATATCTATATAAGATGCATGCAGAGAAATTAAAATTGCAGCCAAACAGCTGATACCACGTATGTGTTCCACAGCTTAATTAAATCTCTCAAACATAGTTTTTATCAAGTGACGGAAGTCACGAAGGAGAGAGAGATTTAAAATTTAGACAACATTAAAGAAAACACTAGCTTTCCTAAACTGTTTCCCTTACAATGTTATGTGTTCTAATAGTTTTCACTAAATTGTCACAATTGTTGAAAAGGTCCAAGAAATAAAACCCAGCTGCAAATGTTCTTATTTTTTTAAATGTTCAGTTTGCTATTAATGTGAGAAGAGTTGGCCCAAACCACTAGTTTTTGAATTATAAAATTTTCACAAAGAAAAATGTCAGTCCATAAATTGCAATAGGCAAACTTTACAATGTCTGCATACTCATGTCAGAAAAGTATGCAAAAATTCAAATAAAGCTTATCCAAATACTAGAACTTCTCAGGCCAGATTCTTATCTCAATAACACTAGTGTTGATCCAGTTTTACTCAATAAAAAAGTCAGTGGAGTTAATCTGGATTAACACTGCTGTAATTGAGATTAAAATCTAGCAATTTATACACGGAATTTGGACCCTAATTATGTAAACATAAATGTATTCACATTAGTCTGATTGAACTTAGTGGAACTACTCATATGAAAAAATGTACATTTGTCTAAGTGTGGCCTTAGGTTAGAGTGTGGCCTTTCGCTGAAAAACTCAAGAGAACAGACTTTGTCCTAAGATTTCCATCATATTTTATTCTTTATTAGTCCAGAAAGCAACTATAAAAACACTTTCTCTTCTGTTGTTTCAGTGCTGACCCAGACCCAAAAACATGGAGATGTGTACAAAGGACAAATAATGAAAAATTAAACCTTCAAAAAGAAAAAAAAAAGAGTTTGGAAGTGATTCTTACATTAAACAAGTTCATCGAAACTTCCCTTCCCAGAATAACAGGGCTTATTATGAAACTGACAGGGTGAATCTCACCTCAGTTCAAAAGGTGCGCTGCTATAAATCTGTGGCTAGGCTCCTTGCCAGCTTGACCTCTGCTGCTCCTCTGGGTCTAGTATGTGTAGCACATAGATTATAATCCTTATGCCTTCCTGGATGCAGTGTCCACAGTTTTGGTCCTAAATCTCTGTCTCTTCAGTCGGAGAACAAATTAACCAAACTCCAAAAATAAGAGACAGGGTCTGCCTGGTTCTTAAACTCTCCTTTCCCAAAATTCAGCTACCAGAGTGGCCTTGCATTACCAAATAGGGCTATTGTTTCTGTCTTTCATGTGGTTAGCACTACTATGGTGTATCTGAGTCTAGAAAAAGAAAATATTTTGTACTTAGGGTATGTCTACACTACGGAATAAGGTCAAATTTATAGAAGTCGTTTTTTTAGAAATCGGTTTTATATATTCAAGTGTGTGTGTCCCCACAGAAAATGCTCTAAGTGCATTAACTCGGCGGAGCGCTTCCACAGTACCGAGGCTAGAGTCGACTTCCGGAGCGTTGCACTGTGGGTAGCTATCCCACAGTTCCCGCAGTCTCCGCTGCCCATTGGAATTCTGGGTTGAGATCCCAATGCCTGATGGGGCTAAAACATTGTCGCGGGTTGTCATAATTATAAAGGGAAGGGTAAACCCCTTTGAAATCCCTCCTGGCCAGGGGAAAGCTCCTCTCACCTGTAAAGGGTTAAGAAGCTAAAGGTAACCTCGCTGGCACCTGACCAAAATGACCAATGAGGAGACAAGATACTTTCAAAAGCTGGGAGGAGGGAGAGGAACAAAGGGTCTGTCTGTAGTCGTCTTGGCCGGGGACAGAACAGGAATGGAGTCTTAGAACTTTTAGTAAGTAATCTAGCTAGGTATGTGTTAGATTATGATTTCTTTAAATGGCTGAGAAAAGAATTGTGCTGAATAGAATAACTATTTCTGTCTGTGTATCTTTTTTGTAACTTAAGGTTTTGCCTAGAGGGGTTCTCTATGTTTTTGAATCTAATTACCCTGTAAGATATATACCATCCTGATTTTACAGGGGGAATTTCTTTATTTCTATTTACTTCTATTTTTTATTAAAAGTCTTCTTGTAAAACACTGAATGCTTTTTCATTGTTCTCAGATCCAAGGGTTTGGGTTTGTGGTCACCTGTGCAAATTGGTGAGGCTTTTTATCCAACATTTCCCAGGAAAGGGGGGGTGCAAGTGTTGGGAGGATTGTTCATTGTTCTTAAGATCCAAGGGTCTGGGTCTGTAGTCACCTAGACAAATTGGTGAGGCTTTTTTACCAAACCTTGTCCAGGAAGTGGGGTGCAAGGTTTTGGGAAGTATTTTGGGGGGAAGGACGCGTCCAAACAGCTCTTCCCCAGTAACCAGTATTAGTTTGGTGGTGGTAGCGGCCTGTCCAAGGTGTAATATTTTGTACCTTGGGGAAGTTTTGACCTAAGCTGGTAAAGATAAGCTTAGGAGGTTTTTCATGCAGGTCCCCACATCTGTACCCTAGAGTTCAGAGTGGGGGAGGAACCTTGACATGGTGGCACAGTGGTGGGATTAACCTGAAATCATTTTGAGATCCAGTTGAGATTTTTTGAACTAGAAATACAGATTTTAAAAAGGAATTTTTAGGAAGTCCAGAAGGCAGCTTTGAAACTGAAAGCAGCTTGGTTTCTCTCTGCTTTGTGGCCAAGCAGAGACAAAAGGGGATTATCTTGTGAATTGCAGGTTTTCTTTGCGTGGAGGCAGGGTACTTAACTCCTGCAGGGAAATTCACAGTCTTCCAACCCAGAGGTTTTTTTTTTCTTTTCTTCCTAAAAGTAAATAGGGGGGGTGTGCTCTACCCATTTGCCTGGAGACAAAAGTGGCAGGGGTTTTTTTTTAGGATTTTGATTTTTTTTTGTTTTACAAGGAGCACAGGTTTGAAAAGAAATTTTTTTCTTCTTTGGGCTGGGTAAGCAGGTTTCCAAGTAGTTGGAGGGTTTTTGCTTTAATTTGGGCCCAGAGCAGAGACAAGGGAATTGTCTTTTTCTGTAGGCTGACAATCACTATCAGAGAATAGGTATTCTATTCCAGCACAATTACAGCAAAATTTTACAGCCAAGTTTTGTTTGTTTATTTCTAAACCTCGGGTGTAAAGTTAGTTAAAAACAGAGAGGTTAGAATGGCCAAATCCTCAGCTCGACTACAGCTGGAATTAGCCAAATTTCAGGCTGAGGAAAAACAAAGGGAACATGAAAGACAGATAGAACTCATGCAGCTGAAGAAGGAACAAGAAAGGGAGGCAGAACAACACCAAGAGGCTGCCCACAAGAGGGAAATGGAGGCAAGGAAGCATGTGGAGGAGGAGAGGGAAAAAGAGAGGAAGCATGTGGAGGAGGAGAGGGAAAAAGAGAGGAAGCATGTGGAGGAGGAGAAGGAAAAAGAGAGGAAGCATGTGGAGGAGATGGAGAGGATAAAGGCCCAGCAGAATATACCAACAAACCCTAGCAATCCTTCTCCAGGTACCACTTCCCATCCCAGAAAGTTCCCCACCTACAAGGCAGGTGATGGTACTGAGGCCTTCTTAGAAAACTTCGAAAGGGCCTGCCTTGGGTACAACATCTCTACTGACCAATACATGGTAGAGCTGAGGCCGCAGCTCAGTGGACCCTTAGCTGAGGTGGCAGCTGAAATGCCTAAAGAACACATGAACAAGTATGAACTGTTTAAATCCAAGGCGAGAGTCAGAATGGGGATAACACCCGAGCAGTCTCGTCGGAGGTTCAGAGCCCTAAGGTGGAAACCAGACATGTCATTTACCCGACATGCCTACCACATTGTAAAACATTGGGATGCCTGGATATCAGGAGCAAGTGTTGAATCTCCAGTAAATTTGCCCTTCCTAATGCAAATGGAACAATTCTTAGAGGGTGTTCCTGAGGAAATAGAAAGATACATCCTAGATGGGAAACCCAAAACTGTAATTGAGGCAGGAGAGATTGGAGCCAGATGGGTGGAGGTGGCAGAGAAGAAGAAAACTGGTCGCAGTTGGAGCGGAGACCAGAAGGGACCACCCCAGACCACACCCTATTACCGGGGGCCGCCCAAAGCCCCACCTACCTCCCAAAGAACCCTCCAGACCCCTTATCGTCCCACCACCCCGTTTTCCAGCAACCCTCCTCGCCCCAGTGACCCGTCAGCTGGACGATGTTTTAAGTGTAACGAGCTGGGGCATGTAAAGGCCAACTGCCCCAAGAACCCCAACAGATTACAGTTCATTGCACCGGAATCACACCAGAGGTCCACAGGCCCAGATACCTCCCAGATACCCTTGGAGCGGAGGGAAACTGTGAGTGTGGGTGGGAAGAAGGTCACCGCGTGGAGGGACACCGGAGCACAAGTGTCAGCTATCCATGCTTCCTTAGTGGACCCCAATTTAATCAACCCAGAGATCCAAGTGACGATTCAACCCTTCAAGTCCAACTCTTTCAATTTGCCTACAGCCAAGTTGCCTGTCCAGTACAAGGGCTGGTCAGGAATGTGGACTTTTGCAGTCTATGATGATTATCCCATCCCCATGCTGTTGGGGGAAGACTTGGCCAATCATGTGAAGCAGGCCAAGAGGGTGGGAATGGTCACCCGCAACCAGGCTAAACAAGCCGTGAGGCCTAGCTCTGTTCCAGAAACTTCTATCAGGACCCAGTCAGAGGTGATGGACCTGGACCCCAGGCCAATGTCTGCAACAGCAGTAGTGGATCCAGTCCCAGAGACCCAGATGGAACCAGTCCCAGAACCGGAACCAGCCAAACAACCAACACCAGACCCCGTGTCAGCACTGAATCCAGTACTTGCAACCTCAACACCAGAGGGCCCCACCGAACCTGAACTGGCAGCAGCCGATAACCCTACACAAGAGGCTCAGCCGGAGCCTGAATCCCAACATAGTGCACCAGCGGAGAGCGGTTCACAGTCAACAGAAACAGCTCCATCCCCTATATCGCTTCCAGAGGGACCAAGCCTAGGTCCACAATCCCATGAGGAACTGATGTCTCCAGCATCAAGGGAACAGTTCCAGACCGAACAGTAAGCAGATGAAAGCCTCCAGAGAGCTTGGACGGCGGCACGGAGCAACCCACCGCCTCTCAGCTCTTCTAATCGATCCAGGTTTGTTGTAGAAAGAGGACTTTTATACAAGGAAACTCTTTCTGGGGGACACCAGGAAGACTGGCATCCTCAGAGACAGTTGGTAGTTCCAACTAAATACCGGGCCAAGCTCTTGAGCTTAGCCCATGATCACCCTAGTGGCCATGCTGGGGTGAACAGGACCAAAGACCGTTTGGGGGGGTCATTCCACTGGGAGGGAATGGGCAAGGATGTTTCTACCTATGTCCAGTCTTGTGAGGTGTGCCAAAGAGTGGGAAAACCCCAAGACCAGGTCAAAGCTCCTCTCCAGCCACTCCCCATCATTGAAGTTCCATTTCAGCGAGTAGCTGTGGATATTCTGGGTCCTTTTCCGAAAAAGACACCCAGAGGAAAGCAGTACATACTGACTTTCATGGATTTTGCCACCCGATGGCCGGAAGCAGTAGCTCTAAGCAACACCAGGGCTAAAAGTGTGTGCCAGGCACTAGCAGACATTTTTGCCAGGGTAGGTTGGCCCTCCGACATCCTCACAGATGCAGGGACTAATTTCCTGGCAGGAACTATGAAAAACCTTTGGGAAGCTCATGGGGTAAATCACTTGGTTGCCACTCCTTACCATCATCAAACAAATGGCATGGTGGAGAAGTTTAATGGAACTTTGGGGGCCATGATACGTAAATTCGTAAATGAGCACTCCAATGATTGGGACCTAGTATTGCAGCAGTTGCTCTTTGCCTACAGAGCTGTACCACATCCCAGTTTAGGGTTTTCCCCATTTGAACTTGTATATGGCCGTGAGGTTAAGGGGCCATTGCAGTTGGTGAAGCAGCAATGGGAGGGATTTACACCTTCTCCAGGAACTAACATTCTGGACTTTGTAACCAACCTACAAAACACCCTCCGAACCTCTTTAGCCCTTGCTAGAGAAAACTTACAGGATGCTCAAAAAGAGCAAAAAGCCTGGTATGATAAACATGCCAGAGAGCGTTCCTTCAAAGTAGGAGACCAGGTCATGGTCTTAAAGGCGCTCCAGGCCCATAAAATGGAAGCATCGTGGGAAGGGCCATTCGTGGTCCAGGAGCGCCTGGGAGCTGTTAATTATCTCATAGCATTCCCCACCTCCAACCGAAAGCCTAAGGTGTATCATATTAATTCTCTAAAGCCCTTTTATTCCAGAGAATTAAAGGTTTGTCAGTTTACAGCCCAGGGAGGAGACGACGCTGAGTGGCCTGAAGGTGTCTACTACGAAGGGAAATGTGCTGGTGGTGTGGAAGAGGTGAACCTCTCCATGACCCTTGGGCGTATGCAGCGACAGCAGATCCAGGAGCTGTGCACTAGCTACGCGCCAACGTTCTCAGCCACCCCAGGACTGACTGAACGGGCATACCACTCCATTGACACAGGTAATGCTCACCCAATTAGGGTCCAACCTTACCGGGTGTCTCCTCAAGCTAAAACTGCGATAGAACGGGAGATCCAGGATATGTTACAGATGGGTGTAATCCGCCCCTCTGAAAGTGCATGGGCATCTCCAGTGGTTCTAGTTCCCAAACCAGATGGGGAAATACGTTTTTGCGTGGACTACCGTAAGCTAAATGCTGTAACTCGCCCAGACAACTATCCAATGCCACGCACTGATGAACTATTAGAGAAACTGGGACGGGCCCAGTTCATCTCTACCTTGGACTTAACCAAGGGGTACTGGCAGGTACCGCTAGATGAATCTGCCAAGGAAAGGTCAGCCTTCATCACACATCTCGGGCTGTATGAATTTAATGTACTCCCTTTCGGGCTGCGAAATGCACCCGCCACTTTCCAAAGACTTGTAGATGGTCTCCTAGCGGGATTAGGAGAATATGCAGTCGCCTACCTTGACGATGTGGCCATATTTTCGGATTCCTGGGCAGACCACCTGGAACATCTACAAAAAGTCCTTGAGCGCATAAGGGAGGCAGGACTAACTGTTAAGGCTAAGAAGTGTCAAATAGGCCTAAACAGAGTGACTTACCTTGGACACCAGGTGGGTCAAGGAACTATCAGCCCCCTACAGGCCAAAGTGGATGCTATCCAAAAGTGGCCTGTCCCAAAGTCAAAGAAACAGGTTCAATCCTTCTTAGGCTTGGCCGGTTATTACAGACGATTTGTACCGCACTACAGCCAAATCGCTGCCCCACTGACAGACCTAACCAAAAAGAAACAGCCAAATGCTGTTCAGTGGACCGGAAAGTGTCAGAAGGCCTTTAACAAGCTTAAAGCGACACTCATGTCTGACCCTGTACTAAGGGCCCCAGACTTTGACAAACCGTTCCTAGTAACCACAGATGCATCCGAGCGTGGTGTGGGAGCAGTTTTAATGCAGAAAGGACCTGATCAAGAATTCCACCCTGTAGTGTTTCTCAGCAAAAAACTGTCTGAGAGGGAAAGCAACTGGTCAGTCACTGAAAAAGAATGTTATGCCATTGTCTACGCTCTGGAAAAGCTACGCCCATATGTTTGGGGACGGCGTTTCCACCTGCAAACCGACCATGCTGCACTAAAGTGGCTTCACACCGTCAAAGAAACTAACAAAAAACTTCTTCGGTGGAGTTTAGCTCTCCAAGATTTTGATTTCGACATCCAACACATCTCAGGAGCTTCTAACAAAGTGGCTGATGCACTCTCCCGTGAAAGTTTCCCAGAATCAACTGGTTAAAATCGTCCTTGAGATGTGGAAAATATTGATAGTCTTTATGTACTTGGTAGTATATTTAGAGATGCATGTGTCTTATTAACTCTGTTTTCCTAGAGCTCCAGGAAGAAATCCCAGCCAGTGTTTCACCCTAGCTGAGATTTGGGGGGCGTGTCATAAATATAAAGGGAAGGGTAAACCCCTTTGAAATCCCTCCTGGCCAGGGGAAAGCTCCTCTCACCTGTAAAGGGTTAAGAAGCTAAAGGTAACCTCGCTGGCACCTGACCAAAATGACCAATGAGGAGACAAGATACTTTCAAAAGCTGGGAGGAGGGAGAGGAACAAAGGGTCTGTCTGTAGTCGTCTTGGCCGGGGACAGAACAGGAATGGAGTCTTAGAACTTTTAGTAAGTAATCTAGCTAGGTATGTGTTAGATTATGATTTCTTTAAATGGCTGAGAAAAGAATTGTGCTGAATAGAATAACTATTTCTGTCTGTGTATCTTTTTTGTAACTTAAGGTTTTGCCTAGAGGGGTTCTCTATGTTTTTGAATCTAATTACCCTGTAAGATATATACCATCCTGATTTTACAGGGGGAATTTCTTTATTTCTATTTACTTCTATTTTTTATTAAAAGTCTTCTTGTAAAACACTGAATGCTTTTTCATTGTTCTCAGATCCAAGGGTTTGGGTTTGTGGTCACCTATGCAAATTGGTGAGGCTTTTTATCCAACATTTCCCAGGAAAGGGGGGGTGCAAGTGTTGGGAGGATTGTTCATTGTTCTTAAGATCCAAGGGTCTGGGTCTGTAGTCACCTAGACAAATTGGTGAGGCTTTTTACCAAACCTTGTCCAGGAAGTGGGGTGCAAGGTTTTGGGAAGTATTTTGGGGGGAAGGACGCGTCCAAACAGCTCTTCCCCAGTAACCAGTATTAGTTTGGTGGTGGTAGCGGCCTGTCCAAGGTGTAATATTTTGTACCTTGGGGAAGTTTTGACCTAAGCTGGTAAAGATAAGCTTAGGAGGTTTTTCATGCAGGTCCCCACATCTGTACCCTAGAGTTCAGAGTGGGGGAGGAACCTTGACACGGGTGGTTCTGGGTACATATCGTCAGGCCCCCGTTCCCTCCCTCCCTCCGTGAAAGCAAGGGCAGACAATCGTTTCGCGCCTTTTTTCCTGAGTTACCTGTGCAGACGCCATACCACGGCAAGCATGGAGCCCGCTCAGGTAACCGTCACCCTATGTCTCCTGGGTGCTGGCAGATGCGGTACGGCATTGCTACACAGTAGCAGCAACCCATTGCCTTCTGGCAGCAGACGGTGCAATATGACTGGTAGCCGTCATCGTCATGTCCGAGGTGCTCCTGGCCACGTCGGCTGGGAGCGCCTGGGCAGACATGGGCGCAGGGACTAAATTTGGAGTGACTTGACCAGGTCATTCTCTTTAGTCCTGCAGTCAGTCCTATTGAACCATCTTATGGTGAGCGGGCAGGCGATACGGACTGCTAGCAGTCGTACTGTACCATCTTCTGCCGAGCAGCCATGAGATATGGATGGCATGCAGTCCTTCTGCACCGTCTGCTGCCAGCCAACCTTCTAAGGCTAACCTTTTTGTTCCAATAAGAACGATAACTTAGGTGCACCATTTCTTATTGGAACCCTCTGTGAAGTCCCGCCTGAAATACTCCTTGATGTAAAGACACCCCCTTTGTTGATTTTAGCTCCCTGAAGCCAACCCTGTAAGCCGTGTCCTCAGTCACCCCTCCCGGCGTCAGAGCAATGGCAAACAATCGGGCATCTGAGAGCGCTGTCCAGAGCAGTCACAACGGAGCACTCTTATGGGGCTAAAACATTGTCGCGGGTGGTTCTGGGTACGTATCGTCAGGCCCCCGTTTCCTCCCTCCCTCCGTGAAAGCAAGGGCAGACAATCATTTTGCGCCTTTTTTCCTGAGTTACCTGTGCAGACGCCATACCATGGCAAGCATGGAGCCCGCTCAGGTAACCGTCACCCTATGTCTCCTGGGTGCTGGCAGACGTGGTACGGCTTTGCTACACAGAAGCAGCAACCGATTGCCTTCTGGCAGCAGACGGTGCAATACGACTGGTAGTCGTCTTCGTCGTGTCCGAGGTGCTCCTGGCCACGTCAGCTGGGAGCACCTGGGCAGACATGGGTGCAGGGACTAAATTTGGAGTGACTTGACCAGGTCATTCTCTTTAGTCCTGCAGGCAGTCCTATTGAACCGTCTTATGGTGAGCGGGCAGGCAATATGGACTGCTAGCAGTCGTACTGTACCATCTTCTGCCAGGCAGGCAAGAGATGAGGATTGCTTGTAGTCGTATTGTACCATCTTCTGCCAGGCAGGCAAGAGATGAGGATGGCTAGCAGTCGTACTGTAACATCTTCTGCTGAGCAGCCATGACATGTGGATGGCATGCAGTCCTTCTGCACCGTCTGCTGCCAGCCAAAGATGTAAAAGACAGATGGAGTGGGTCAAAACAAGAAATAGACCAGATTTGTTTTATACTCATTTGCTTCCCCCCCCTCCCCTGTCTAGGGGACTCATTCTTCTAGGTCACACTGCAGTCACTCACAGAGAAGGTGCAGTGAGGTAAATCTAGCCATGTATCAATCAGAGGCCAGGCTAACCTCCTTATTCCCATAAGAACAATAACTTAGGTGCACCATTTCTTATTGGAACCCTCCGTGAAGTCCTGCCTGAAATACTCCTTGATGTAAAGACACCCCCTTTGTTGATTTTAGCTCCCTGAAGCCAACCCTGTAAGCCATGTCCTCAGTCGCCCCTCCCTCCGTCAGAGCAACAGCAGACAATCGTTCCGCGCCTTTTTTCTGTGCGGATGCCATACCAAGGCAAGCATGGAGGCCGCTCAGCTCACTTTGGCAATTAGGAGCACATTAAACACCACACGCATTATCCAGCAGTATATGCAGCACCAGAACCTGGCAAAGCGATACCGGGCGAGGAGGCAACGTCAGCGCGGTCACGTGAGTGATCAGGACATGGACACAGATTTCTCTGAAAGCATGGGCCCTGCCAATGCATGCATCATGGTGCTAATGGGGCAGGTTCACGCTCTGGAACGCCGATTCTGGGCTCGGGAAACAAGCACAGACTGGTGGGACCGCATAGTGTTGCAGGTCTGGGACGATTCCCAGTGGCTGCGAAACTTTCGCATGCGTAAGGGCACTTTCATGGAACTTTGTGACTTGCTTTCCCCTGCCCTGAGGCGCATGAATACCAAGATGAGAGCAGCCCTCACAGTTGAGAAGCGAGTGGCGATAGCCCTGTGGAAGCTTGCAACGCCAGACAGCTACCGGTCAGTTGGGAATCAATTTGGAGTGGGCAAATCTACTGTGGGGGCTGCTGTGATGCAAGTAGCCCATGCAATCAAACCCTGATATCAAGGGTAGTGACCCTGGGAAATGTGCAGGTCATAGTGGATGGCTTTGCTGCAATGGGATTCCCTAACTGTGGTGGGGCTATAGATGGAACCCATATCCCTATCTTGGCACCGGAGCACCAAGCCGCCGAGTACATAAACCGCAAGGGGTACTTTTCGATAGTGCTGCAAGCTCTGGTGGATCACAAGGGACGTTTCACCAACATCAACGTGGGATGGCCGGGAAAGGTGCATGATGCTCGCATCTTCAGGAACTCTGGTCTGTTTCAAAAGCTGCAGGAAGGGACTTTATTCCCAGACCAGAAAATAACTCTTGGGGATGTTGAAATGCCTATAGTTATCCTTGGGGACCCAGCCTACCCCTTAATGCCATGGCTCATGAAGCCGTACACAGGCAGCCTGGACAGTAGTCAGGAGCTGTTCAACTACAGGCTGAGCAAGTGCAGAATGGTGGTAGAATGTGCATTTGGACGTTTAAAGGTGCGCTGGCGCAGTTTACTGACTCGCTTAGACCTCAGCGAAACCAATATTCCCACTGTTATTACTGCTTGCTGTGTGCTCCACAATATCTGTGAGAGTAAGGGGGAGACGTTTATGGCGGGGTGGGAGGTTGAGGCAAGTCGTCTGGCTGCTGATTACGCGCAGCCAGACACCAGGGCGGTTAGAAGAGCACAGGAGGGCGCGGTACACATCAGAGAAGCTTTGAAAACCAGTTTCATGACTGGCCAGGCTACGGTGTGAAAGTTCTGTTTGTTTCTCCTGATGAAACCCCCCACCCCTTGGTTCACTCTACTTCCCTGTAAGCTAACCACCCGCCCCTCCTCCCTTCAATCACCGCTTGCAGAGGCAATAAAGTCATTGTTGCTTCACATTCATGCATTCTTTATTCATTCATCACACAAATAGGGGGGAGACTGCCAAGGTAGCCCAGGAGGGGTGGTGGAGGAGGGAAGGAAAATGCCACACAGCACTTTAAGCACAGCACTTTAAAAGTTTACAACTTTAAAATTTATTGAATGACAGCCTTCTTTTCATTCATCCTCTGTGGTGGAGTGGCTGGTTGGCCGGAGGCCCCCCCACCGCGTTCTTGGGCGTCTGGGTGTGGAGGCTATGGAACTTGGGGAGGAGGGCGGTTGGTTACAGAGGGGCTGCAGTGGCAGTCTGTGCTCCAGCTGCCTTTGCTGCAGCTCAACCATACACTGGAGCATACTGGTTTGGTCCTGCAGCAGCCTCAGCATTGAATCCTGCCTCCTCTCATCATGCTGCCACCACATTTGAGCTTCAGCCCTGTCTTCAGCCCGCCACTTACTCTCTTCAGCCCGCCACTTACTCTCTTCAGCCCGCCACCTCTCCTCCCGGTCATTTTGTGCTTTCCTGCACTCTGACATTATTTGCCTCCACGCATTCGTCTGTGCTCTGTCAGTGTGGGAGGACAGCATGAGCTCGGAGAACATTTCATCGCGAGTGCGTTTTTTTTTCTTTCTAAGCTTCACTAGCCTCTGGGAAGGAGAAGATCCTGTGATCATTGAAACACATGCAGCTGGTGGAGAAAAAAAAGGGACAGCGGTATTTAAAAAGACACATTTTATAAAACAGTGGCTACACTCTTTCAGGGTAAACCTTGCTGTTAACATTACATACATAGCACATGTGCTTTCGTTACAAGGTCGCATTTTGCCTCCTCCCACCACGTGACTACCCCCTCAACCTTCCCCCCTCCCTGTGGCTAACAGCAGGGAACATTTCTGTTTAGCCACAGGCAAACAGCCCAGCAGGAATGGGCTCCTCTGAGTGTCCCCTGAAGAAAAGCACTCTATTTCAACCAGGTGACCATGAATTATATCTCACTCTCCTGAGGATAACACAGAGAGATAAAGAACGGATGTTGTTTGAATGCCAGCAAACATACACTGCAATGCTTTGTTCTACAATGATTCCCGAGTACGTGTTACTGGCCTGGAGTGGTAAAGTGTCCTACCATGAAGGACACAATAAGGCTGCCCTCCCCAGAAACCTTTTGCAAAGGCTTTAGGACTACATCTAGGAGAACCGCAAATGCCAGGGCAAAGTAATCCTTTCACATGCTTGCTTTTAAACCATGTATAGTATTTTAAAAGGTACACTCACCAGAGGTCCCTTCTCCGCCTGCTGGGTCCAGGAGGCAGCCTTGGGTGGATTCGGGGGGTACTGGCTCCAGGTCTAGGGTGAGAAACAGTTCCTGGCTGTCGGGAAAACCGGTTTCTCCGCTTGCTTGCTGTGAGCTATCTACAACCTCCTCCTCCTCCTCATCTTCTTCGTCCCCAAAACCTGCTTCCGTATTGCCTCCATCTCCATTGAAGGAGTCAAACAACACGGCTGGGGTAGTGGTGGCTGAACCCCCTAAAATGGCATGCAGCTCATCATAGAAGCGGCATGTTTGGGGCTCTGACCCAGAGCAGCAGTTCGCCTCTCTGGTTTTCTGGTAGGCTTGCCTCAGCTCCTTCAGTTTCATGCGGCACTGCTTCGGGTCCCTGTTATGGCCTCTGTCCTTCATGCCCTGGGAGATTTTGACAAAGGTTTTGGCATTTCGAAAACTGGAACGGAGTTCTGATAGCACGGATTCCTCTCCCCAAACAGCGATCAGATCCCGTACCTCCCGTTCGGTCCATGCTGGAGCTCTTTTGCGATTCTGGGACTCCATCATGGTCACCTGTGCTGATGAGCTCTGCATGGTCACCTGCAGCTTGCCACGCTGGCCAAACAGGAAATGAGATTCAAAAGTTCGCGATTCTTTTCCTGTCTACCTGGCCAGTGCATCTGAGTTGAGAGTGCTGTCCAGAGCGGTCATAATGGAGCACTCTGGGATAGCTCCCGGAGGCCAATACCATCGAATTGTGTCCACAGTACCCCAAATTCGAGCCGGCAACGTCGATTTAAGCGCTAATCCACTTGTCAGGGGTGGAGTAAGGAAATCGATTTTAAGAGCCCTTTAAGTCGAAATAAAGGGCTTTATTGTGTGGACGGGTGCAGGTTTACATCGATCTAACGCTGCTAAATTCGACCTAAAGTCCTAGTGTAGACCAGGGCTTAGAATATTTTTTTAAATATATATCTGAAAACAGACAAGGGATGGATGTGTGCAAAACCCAAAGCCACTCTCCACACATCTGGTACTTAAGGAGGAGAGTTGCCTTAGTATTTTTACTCTAGTCTCATGAAACATTTTACAAATGCACTCTCAATGGGTGAAGGGTAGTGGCTGTAAAATATTTCACGGTTGGAATAAATAGACTCCTGGCCCACCATCACACCTCACACACCTGTGCCAAGACACACACACTGATTCTTCTTCACTATGGTCAGGCCCTTCTTTGTATTACTGCAAATGAAGAACGTAATCTCAGTTTTTGTGTATACTAAATAGATTAACTCTGTCTCCTTGAAACTAGGAATGTCCCTGTTTGCAAGGCCTAGTCTTTTCAGTTTTACAGAAATCAGATGTTTTGTCCCGGTTTTGGTAAACTGGAGAAGACTGGCATACCCAAAGAGCCACATGTCAGTTGAGTTGGTGAAGATGATTAGCAGGCTGGGTAAGCACATATGAATCTCAGAGCCCACCCTATGTCCATTATGCATTAGTGTTGCTACCCTTTCCTTGATAAATCTGCACTTCTGGATTTAGATGTCTAACTTTAGACCCTAAAATTTGATGCTGACTCTCTCTGTGGTCTTTGTCAGGTTACTTAGCCAAAATATTCAAAGCTGGGATTGATCCTTGCTCAGTCCTTTGTGCCATACTATCTCTCATGCTACTATGGTGCCCCTCTTTGTGGCCAGAGAACACGGTGGCTGCTCAGGAAAGCAGCTGGCTCTGCCACAGGCCTGTAGCTAGTAGAGAGCTTGCAAAGTCCCTACTGCCATATACAGTAGCCTGATTGGCATCACCACCTTTTCATCTTGGAAAAGAGGAGACTAAGGAGGATATGATAGAGTTATATAAAATCATGAGTGGTGTGGAGAAAGTGAATAAGGAAAAGTTATTTACTTGTTCCCATAATATAAGAACTAGGGATCACCAAATGAAATTAATGGGCAGCAGGTTTAAAACAAATAAAGGGAAGTTTTTCTTCACTCAGAGCACAGTCAACCTGTGGAACTCCTTGCCTGAGGAGGTTGTGAAGATTAGGACTATAACAGGGTTTAAAAGAGAACTGGATAAATTCATGGAGGTTAAGTCCATTAATGGCTATTAGCCAGGATGGGTAAGGAATGGTGTCCCTAACCTCTATTTGTCAGAGGGTGGAGATGGATGGCAGGAGAGAGATCACTTGATCATTACCTGTTAGGTTCACTCCCTCTGGGGCACCTGGCATTGGCCACTGTTGGTAGACAGGATACTGGGCAGGATGGATCTTTGGTCTGGCCCAGTATGGCCATTCTTATGTTCTTAACTGTGAACATTGTTCTAAACTCTTCCCCAGGATCAAGGGACCTGGATATTCCATGAATCCATGGTTCCAGAATTTTCTACAGATTCCACCATTTGCTGCAGAATCATGCTCTGGAATCTCAGCTGTCATTTAAATAGAAAATGTCTAGCCCTTGTGCTTGCAAAGATAACTTCAAAAATGTGACCCACTTGTAAACCACTGTCTGTATGAGTTAGCAAAGAACCTGAACCAATGGCTCTGGCAAGTGTGAACTGCCCCAGTCAAATCCCATAGACTCTATAGTTGTGTGGCCATGAAATATGGCATATTTTCAGGATAGCACAGAATTAAGCATTTTTGCTTGAGAGTTCATTGTTTTACTTGCAGCCAGGTCTGCCTGGCATTTTATTTTCTGTCTTCCTATGCTGTGGGCCATGCCTGCAGCTGATTCTTGCTCTGCATCTTTCCCCATAAGGTGGAATTAAATGGATCGGACTGCACACTCCCTTCACTGTTCTATGGAATCAGCAGTGGTGTGGGGTCAGGGAGCCAGAGCTGGACTTCAATTTGTAACAAGGAAGGAGAGGGAGCAAGAAGTCTATGCTGGATAGTTAGGCTGCCTAGACAATAGAGATGGAGTTAAAGCCTGGGAAGCCGATATGGTGAATTGGGTAAGGTGACTACAAGTTTCCTCCTTCTCTGGGAATGACTGCCCCCATACTGTCAAAACAACATTGCTGAGGCCCATGGATCTGCACTGTCCAGAGGTCACAGCAAAACAATCCATTATCAACGATAATCATTGCTGACAATGTACAAATTGTACATAAAAAGTATTTCCAACTATAGACCATAGTCAGGTGTGGAAGGGATGGATGGTAATAAAGGGTGGTTTATGGAGATACAATAAATTAACACTGCTGCAGAGTTAGAGGTGCTTGCCATAGAATTTGGTTCCATTATGGCAGACTACGCAAGCACCTGCTCACAGCTGTTTTTCTAGATTCTTAAGCCCAGGCCTGTGGTTCTGAAAGGGTAAGCTCTTTAAGAAAGCTGAGATTTTTAAGAAAAAGTGCCAAGCTTTTGATTTTAGTAATCACTTTATTTACATTAGTTTACATCTGCTATTGACTGTCTGCACAAAAAAGGGGATGAAGAGGTTTAAAACAAAAAGACAGAAAGAAAAAAGAAAGCTGAAATATGCATTTACGTTCTTTAAACCCTCAGATAAGGAAGGAAGGAAACAGGGCTAAGTGCTTGTGGCACCTCAAGGGCAAATCTGCTAGCTAGGAAACTCTCCCCTTCAGTGAAGATAACTGTGAATACATATCAAAAATGTTTGCTTTTATAGTTGTTATAAAGTGTCCAACCTGCTTTTAAATTACTGTGTAAGGCTATTATTATCATTTGCATTACAGTAGCACTGCGAGGGCAGAGTTCCACTGCACTATACAAACTTATGACAAAAATAAAGTCTCTACTCCAAAGAGTGTACAATCTAAGGCCCAATTCTGCAACATTTATGCACATATCTTTAGTACTTAAGTACCATGAGGGCATTTTAAACTGGTAATCAAACATAATTAAACTATATTCTAACTCAGGAATAAATCTGAGATGCAGTTTGGGATGATGCAAAATTAAGACTTGCAATACATTTGTTTCATCCACCTGTTGTTTATAGTCTAACCCTGCGAACACTTACACAAATAGAAAAGGAGTACTTGTGCCACAAGGTTCCTTTTCTTTTTGTGAATACAGACTAACACGGCTGCTACTCTGAAACTTACACAAATGTTTATCTTAATACTATGAGGACAAACTTAGTACAAATCTTTATCTAGCAGTATTCTAAGATGAATCTCACCTTGATTCTTGAGTTAGACTTGAGTTGCCACTATACACTGCCTTCTGCTAAAGCTAAGTATTGTGAACTCACCTGGGATCTATTTAGTGGTAGAGTTTCTGCAGAGTTTATTTTTACAACAGCAGTAAGTCTTTTAAAGCAATTTGACATTTTAGAAAATTACTAAAGCATTAAATCCACTTTTAATAAATTAACAGCATGTTTCCTTGTTTCAGTTTTCATTTCACTTGTATATCAGCTGGTTAATCTGAAAATCAGAAGGTTTTTTAAATAAAATATAATAATGTTTGCAATTATTTAGATGCTGCTAAAGATTATTGACATTATACTTTTCTTCAGGACACTGTTTTAATTTTTTTATTGTGACAATTAGAAAAAAGGAATAATTTCTCCCTATTATAGTCTAACTTTGAAGATTTTGTAGTTTATATTGTCTGTATATTGGAAACTAGATCCTACCACCCATGCAAATAAATATAAGTAGACTTGTGTTTGAAAGGCAAATATTTGTCTGGATTTTTTTTTCTCTACATTTTTACTGTCTTTGGCTTTCTAACCTCACCGAGGTTGTGTTGCATTACATTACTAGTGATCAAAATGTTCCCCATGAAAAGCTCCAATCCTATGACTACATGCTTGTGGATGGACCTACTGCCCACCTGGTGCTCTAATGACCTCAATGGAGCTTTGCACAGGTGCAGTGTCTATCTGAATACATGGAGGATCAGGGCCTAAATTTTCTTTTATGACAATTCATTGATTCCGCAGCCCCCAAAATGTTTATTACTCCATGAAAATATATAAGCCTAAATTTTTGAAAACTGACTGTTGGCTGGCCTGTCTTAATCCTTGGCGCCTTAAAGGGGCCTGACATTCAGAAAGCACTGAATATTTGTTCAATGAAATCAGGGTCTTTAAAGGTATCCCCAGATAGGCCACCAAAATTAAAAGTCACTTTTCACTTCCAGTGTGGCCTACTAGTTTGAGTAGTGGACTGAGCCTTAAGAGAGCTAGATTCTATTCCTGCCTCAGCTGCTAGATGACCTTAGGCATGTCACTTTCTGGTGCCTCAGTTTCCTCTTCTATAAAATGAGGCTGACCTCCTTCGTAAACAACTCTGAAATATATTAATTAAAAACCCATATAAGAACTGGGTGTTTTTACTCTTACAAATTTAGGCCTTAGTCTTTTTCTATGATATATTTATTTATTTATTTGATTAAGAAACAACTTATAATGGGATAGGGCCTGTCCTACAATACCCCATTGGAGGCATTTCCATTGAAGACAATGGGAGCTCTGCATAGAAAAGGCTTGCATAAATCATTTCCTATGTTCTCAGAAGGCTTATTGCTGTGTCCACCTACATGTGTTGTCGTCGTTTGACTTTTACTATGATTGTTGTGGTTCCTTCAATGTAGGAAGACAGAAGAGATATTTCATACCAATAAACCATTTGAAAGCCTGATTGTACGATGTACAACTGAATCCTGCTTACTTTGCTAACCTAAATACTCCTGATCATTTCAATGGGACTGCTTGAGTGCATAAGCAGAAATTCATTTGGCTTACTAGACATTTAAGTTTTACGATAGGTTTCAATTGGGAAGACAATGATTCACACTACTGTTCATTTTGGGTACCAGCCAAAGCAAGTGGGGAAGACAATGGCTTAGAAGTGAGAGTAGTTTCCGGTGTGGACAGATTTCTGCCTTGTCATAAATTTTACAATTTTTCTGCTTTCACACTGTACAAGTCATAATGATCAGTGCAACATGACTGCACCTTAACTTGTAACTTTCATTTTATGATTCCGTTGGGATATGTTTAATCTTTATTACATTTTATAGTGATGATTTAATTTGCAAATTATTTACTCCTTCCTCTGGTTAACCACAACAAACTAATACATTTTTAAAGGTGTAAATCCTGTTTACATTAATGTTGAACTCTGCTAGCTAACACATTTCTAAACACAACCTGTTTTGCGTAAAGCCCCAGCTGCTGGTGTAATGGAATTATATGAGAACCATAGCTTCCTATTAATGAAAACAAGTTTCTAGCCCTTGTGGTTGCAGAGAAAAGCTAGAATACAGGACCCAAATGTAGCAGAATGATTTTTTTTTTAAAAAAGGCCTGACTCATGATTTTCATTGCAGGGCTATACTGTTTTCTATGCTAGAAGAGGTTTAAAGGTGTGTCTACACTAGAGTGTTTTACTTCAAGGTAGCTAACACATTTGTAAAGCCTAGTGTGGACATACCACAGACGTTTGCTCTGTGACATAAATGTTTGTGGTTTATCATTGCTCTTGAACAAGTATTAGTAGAGGGCCCACGCTAACCTTTACAAATGTATTAGTTACCTCAAATTAATTGGCAGGCAACTAACTTGAGATATAGAATGCTAGTGAAGGGAATCCCTAATATATAGGTTAGAAGGGAATTAGGCAAAAGCAGATAGGAAAGTGATATGTACAATGAAAGCCTAACTAGAACTGATAGCTCTTCCAAAAAGCCTGTAAACAGTAATACATTTGTGGCAGGAATTAATTCCTGTGCACTAGAATAAGCAGCAACTCTTTTAAAATGTAATTTATTAAATGGCCTTGCCCTATTATTATCTGAATCTTCTACTAATAAAAATGTTTATACTTAACATCCTGTGAAAGCAGTGCTTCCTCTCCTAGTTAGAAGCGTATCTGGCAGATTAGGATTTACAACAACTAAAGAGTCTTGGAATAATAGTATCAATACCATCACTGTCTTCCCATTTCTGAGTCAGTGAAAGAGTATACTTACACAGCACCCTACAAGTATGCAGTGCTATATAATTGTTAAACTATATAGACTTAACGATGGGATCCCTGCTTTATATACTTCATATGTTATTTAGTTGCCTTCTTCTCTAACTGTCCATCAATCACATGTCCATCACTGTAGTATGAGCATCAAGTATTTGTGGTTGATCCCTTTTGTGTTCTGTTCTTCTATTATTTACTAAAAATGCAAAGCAATTTTTGTTATTCCACTCTCTCGCCCCTCCCCCAAATCAAAACTTAGTCTACACGCACTTTAACTAAGCTGTCACGATAGACCAGGTCTATTATGGTCTTTCAGGTCAATAGTTTCCGAACGAAGACGGATTAATAGAATTTATGACCCTCTTTTCGACTGCATGTAGCACAAGCAGTACTAATTATATTTTCATTAACCTCTGTGGCTTGCTCATGTTCCAATAATTTAGCCCTGCTATGGACTAATCCAATGTTTTACATGTTCAATAAAGTGTACTTGCAAACAAGATCTATATAAAATAATCCTTAGGGCCAGTTCATGCCTTAGTGAAGAAGCACTTGTATGGAAAATTTCCTGCTGCCTGCATTCTTATGCAGGGGTCAGCCATAATCTGCCTGTTTCTGCTCTGACCGAAATTTACTCATGTGCAGAGAGCCTATGAAAGGGCTGAACACCACTTAAGTCCCATTTAAGTCCCTATGCATCTTAAGAGATACACAGGCCTTGTGTAGACCCCCTCCACAAGGTTAAATTCATCCTCTGAACTCAAGGGGAGCCTGTATCTATTTATCATGATTTACAGGGTGTTTCTGGCCAGGACTAATGATGAGCATGCACCTCCCCCCATTCCACCCAGCATCCCTGGGAAGATGTGTGTCTGGGAGGCGCTCTCTCACCATCTTTTTTCCTGCTGTCTCCTCTCTACTCCCATGAGGTGTTCTCTAGTAACTGTGAATCAGCAAGGGGAGCAGGGAGTAGTGATTGGGGGCAGGGCAGTCAGCACAGCCACCTTTGAGGGCTAGGATTTGTCACTACAGCAGCCACTTTCAGTGCCTGTCAGCAAGGCAGAGTGGGAGCAATTAATTGTTCTAGACCACAGGAAACAGGACGAGAAGGAATGCTGCCCTGCAATTAGTAGAGGAG
Source organism: Lepidochelys olivacea (assembly GCF_965140295.1). Taxonomy (NCBI): domain Eukaryota; kingdom Metazoa; phylum Chordata; order Testudines; family Cheloniidae; genus Lepidochelys; species Lepidochelys olivacea. Next base: position 78,283,929 of record NC_140411.1, read on the forward strand.
AGGAAGCTGAATTCATCCCACACTTCTCCTTATTTAATCCCTGGGGCCAGGCTAACTATTGAGGCACCAGCCTAGCCCACAGCTAGCCCCATCCTGAGTTGTGTTGTGCACTCCACTTCTGCAGTTGAGGATCCAGGCCCTAATAATTATGCATTTGTGTTCAATCAGATAATAATGAGAGGCATATGAGATGATGGGGTAGCAGGCCTATTCTTCTAGCGATGTAGTCCTAGGGGAGGGCAACAAAAATTCCCATGGGAACCATGATTGTTAATGTGGTTCAGGGTTTAAAATAAATATCTGTACTGTGTGAAACACTGAATAATTTTTCCTCATTTGTATTTTTAATACTAAGTGCTATTGTTAACACTGTTAAATATTCAGTTACAATATTTGTTTAGTGAAGTAACATAATGAAATACTAACAGTATGCAGAAAATTAGAAGCAATTTGGAAGTGGTTCTATGAAGAGTATCTCCTTCTGGAGAGAAATGGAAGGAAGAGGCACATACGTATTTGTGTGTGTGTGTAATTACATCTTTATCCCTACTACCTCACCTTAGTATCTTTCTTAGTCCCCTAACAGGTGACACTGAGTTCTTTATGACAAGATGGTTGTACAGAGAAGCTCCATGGAATCCCTCAAACTTGGGTAGCTTTTACAAGTCCATTTTCATAAGGATAATTTTGGCAGTTTCTAAAGCTACCCCTACCAGCTAATGTTTGGACTGCCATTGTCTACTGACAGTACTGGAAAGGGTTTAATCATCAAGACTTTTCTTTGGCTGAATGGGTGGGGTGGCTCAGGCTGTAACTTGACTGCTCACAGAGGCAAATAAACATCAGTGAGACTGCTCCATTCCCACTCACTGGTTCCTGGAGTTATTGGATGAACACACCATATGAACAATGACTGGCCTTTATTCATTGTGTCTGAGAGAGTTGGTGCTATGAAAACACTAAACTTGTGTACAACACATCTGGAATCAAAAGGTATGAGGACAGTAGAAAACAATAAGAATTTTTTATGTCATGAACCTAGAACCTTTGAACTCAGTCCTGTGATGAATGACATAGAGGAAATCTGGCTAAATCTTTGACCCATTGTTATAAGTTATTTCACCTCACTAGTCTGTTCCTGCACTTAATCCAGCAAAATGACATTCCAGAAGCCCTTTCTGTGACATGTCACCTATCTCGTGCTATAATAAACCAGAAAGAAATTAGACTAGCTGAGAAATGTAATAATATAACAATAAAATACTCAGAAGTAATACTGGCCTAGATACATGGAACTGTACTCCCAAACACCTCCTCTAAAAATATAATGTGGATTCGTTTAACCACTTATACCTTGTAAAATAATCTTATAAAGTTTCTATTTATCGCCACCCAACTTCCTCCAGAACTTCTTCTACTTACCTGTAAGGTACAACTTAAAATCATAATTCTCTTTGTTTTGGTTTTTAAGGAGAAGAGAAACTGGCCCAATTTCTTTACATCTCCGTGTCATTCTTATTGCTGTTTCTCAAACACCCTCCAAATTCTGATCTCAGTTACATGGGTGTAAATTCAAAGTAATGTAACTTATTTAAATAGCTTTACCAGACATTAACATTGATGTGACCGGGATCAAGATCAGATCCCGTATGTACACAATAGAGGACCAAATTTCAAAGTGGTATTCGTTCAGCCCTAAACTTGCTCTCCAAAGCAGCATACCCAGTTAATGACTCTCACATAGCCTTCAGCATCTACATTTTTTGCATTTCGAAAACCTAGTATCTGCTAATTTAGGATTGAATCAATACCCACGGAAGGCAATAGAAAGACTGTGCTTGAAACTTTAGTATATGTGGTTTGTTTTGTCTCATTTAACAGCTTGTGGGCTTGATTCTCATCACACTTACACAAATTTTATGCAGTTGAATGCAATTCCAGTAACTTCAGTGGAGTTACTCCTCATTTACATCAATGTGAGACCAGACTGAGATCCTGAATATTACAATAAGAAAATATATTACCTTTCTTTTGTGCCTATCTTCAAGCTTAGCTTTTTTTTTTTTTTACTTTGGCTAATATTCTGAAATAGTAAGTGTGTTTTTGGAGAGTCCTTGTTTCATACCTGCTACACATATGAAGCAAGCATGTTGTCACATTCCTTCTTAAAAACTGTTTACACAAGCAGAAATAGCATGTGTTCACTTCAGCATCTCTGATCCTGGTAGAACAGGTATATTTTAATTACACATGCCTAACTGTGAAAATTAGCTTTGAATGTTTGGTCTTACAAGGATTCCCATTTGGAAATAGGACCTTTAAAAAAATAAAGTTAGTGATTTTAATACTTGTCAAAATTGCTGGATTGTTAAACATGAAAATTGATCTCCATTGACAGAACATATACAGCTCAGTTAATGGCAGGATTAATTTATTTCATTCCAACCCTTCATTACACCTCAACTATTTCTAGAAGGATGAGAGGCTAATTCAGCTTCTTTACTCATTCAGTCCTTTTGTCTGCTGAGACTACCAAAAGAAGGGTGACAATTAGTGTCAACTGTTATAATGGTTTTCATGTTGTGGGAAGACTATGAGCCCATCTCACATGGGCCACTGAATAGCTATCAAAGGGCAATGACATTACTGACTCAGCTGGATTAAAATCTGTGCTGCAAAAGGGTCTGTATCCCACTACCAGACCTTGAAATATCTTAACTCCTGCCTTCCAAAGCTTGTAAGTTTTAACAGTGTAGATTGACCATGAAAATGTTAAATTTCCCTGTTGGATTCACCATGAATTGAAGATCAAAGGGTATGTGAAAACTGGAGTTTCCAAGCTGGAAAAAAATGTAAGGGTTAAATTTGCCTCTGGAATCTGCATAGTAGATGTCTTCGTCTATTCTGCTCTTCTTATGTGTCCAGAACTCCCACTGATGTTGATGAGGATTCCAAATCTGGAAGTACAGCAGAAGAGTCTTGAAAAGATTTTTGGTGCAATCTGGAGAGGATAATGTAGCACTACTAAATGTTTTGTGAGGGTCTGATACAATAGAACTGCTGACCTGAAATATTTAGAGAGAATTAACTGCCTTGAGATTTCATTCTGTACTTTGACAGAAGGAGTGTATGTGTGATGAAGGAACTATCAGAGATAGCAAAGTGTAAGAACATATATCTCTCTATATCTATAGGGACTAGGAATTGATTTGCCAATATAACACTATTAAATGGTTATTTACTTATGTTTCAAAGAAAACAAGAAGGAAAAGCCCATAATAGCACTTTTATGTTTTTATTTATGTGTGCTTCCCCCTCCCCAGAAACCATTCACAAAACAGAGAAAGGAAGAAAGGGGGAAACCTCAAAACAATACTTTCTCTGTTTTAGCCACTCTTGTTTTCAAAGTTCAGAAAAGTAGAGAAAATCCCACAAAATTATCCTCAGCCATTTAGATGAAGCTTGTCAAAAGTAGCCTGGAAAGTTGCACATGGCTAGTAAATAGGTTATATTGTTCAAATCCCTGCTTAGAAAGGGTCATTCTGCATGTTTCTGCTTCTGTTAGGAGACTATTCCACAAATCAGCAGATCTAGCTGATACAAATTATTTTCTGACGTGCAGCCTGCATTTTCCTTTGATCAGTTTCATGCATGGTTGTGGCCTTTGTACCAGCCTAACACCCTCCACCTCATAGTTCTAACTGGTTAACATTGTGTCTGTATTCCATCCCTTAACCATCATCATTTGTCCAAATAATGCTCATTTCTGATCACTAAACTTCCTTCATTAATCCATCTTTCCACCTCATTCATCACATTTATTGCTCTTCTTTGAATGCCTTCCAATTTGTCAACATTCTTCAGACAGTGAGATGCCCAAAACAATATATTATATTTTAGGTAAGATTTCATAACTGAAAACTGAGGCCTGACCCAAACCCATTGAATTCAGCGGAAATTCTCTTTGCTTTCAATGGACTTAAATCAGGTCTATCAAGAGAAACTATCACCTAATTAATCCATGCTGAGATGCCTCCATCTATGCTGTCCAAAATATCATTGTCTTTTCACCCCTATAGTGTATTGCAACCTTCTATCTAATTTTCTGATTACTAGCTGTTCTGGGTCTTTATTGGCACAACTGATTTGTAAAAATATCTCTTTTACTGAATGTGTGTGTTTCAAAAGATTGTCTCCCACGTGTATTAATGTGCATTTTCCCAGGTTGAATCTCACTTAATTTTCTCTTCATAGACCAAATTCAGCCCAGATGTAAGTAAATGCATTCTAAATTACTTCAGTAAAGTTAGACCCATTTACAACAGCACTCCATTTGATCCCATACTTCTAAGCTTTCTAGGTTTCTTCCTCTATTCCTTAGTTCTCAATTCTCACTGGTGCTTTTAACACCCTCCCCAAGTTTAGTAAATGCATCCCAATTACTATATGCATACATTTTTGACTATGTGAAAATTGATCAGACTATCTCAGTGTTTTCAGACAATTTCTTAATATATTCCTTGGATGAAATAACACCCACCCCCATTGTGTACAGTAAAGTAACCGAAATATTTTTCTTCCTTTTATATTTTCTGGTTAATAACTTAAAGAGGACAGAGGGATATATTTATTTGACTTAATGTCAGAGGTAAAAAAAAAAGCATGAGGAAGTTGGGATGTTTTGGTACTAAAACTCCAAAGCTTCAGGAAGTTTCTTTATTACTTAGTACTGTATGTTCTAATCAAGCATAAAGCAGGAAAGTGACTACTATCAAAGGACTCATAAAAAGAGTTTATGATGTTTCAGATTCAGGCAACATAAAAAAAGACATATTCAAATTAGAAACACTATTATAAAGTGTGATTCTATAAGGAAACTCCATAACAGACTTAATAATGTGATTAAAGACACAAAGTAATAGCAATATACATAAGTACTAATTAGAACATTGAAACTATTACGCCTCATGTGGGAGACAAGTAATAAAATTCAAAGAATATTTGTAAGAAACACCATCAGACTAGCTTTTAAGTTTTCCACTGCCTCAGGCTGATTATGTGAACTTGTGGCATGTGTCGAATATGTTTAAGCCAATCCATTTGGCCTGGTAACACTCCCTTGTTTCAAAGCATTTTGATCATTATGCTAAAAAATAGCTTGGCTAACCTACTTCCCAATAGGTCTCCTTTGTATTGTTAAGACTCTCAGATAAGGTTACTTTAATATTCAAAAACTATCTATGGTCTAGTTAAAGAAATTCTCGTTCTAAAAGCTTGTCTGACACATGGATCTTCATTTTGCTATTAACAGTGCTATAGCACTGGGTGTTGTAACAGTGACAAAAAAATACCTAAATAACCATTTAAAATGAATAAAATGTACCACAAAATCATCATGGTCTCACTTGATTTGAATGGAGGAATCAAAGAATAACTGGATAATGAGGGATTACAAAAATACTAAGTGTTAGTCGTGGAACAACTACAGCCAGAGGCACGCACTTTCTACTGTGCTGGGGGGGTTCTCAAACCCCACTGTGCTCCGAGATCCATTTTCATTCCACTCCTTCCCCCAAGGTCCCACCCCTTCCCTGCCTTTTCCCACCCCTGCCCTACCCCCACTCTACCCCTTCCCACCCCATTCCACCCTCTCCCTTAAGCATGCCCTGCCCTGGCTCCCCCTCTCCCCAGCACCTCCTACACACCGCAGAACAGCTGATCTGCAGCGAGTGGGAGGTGCTGGTAGGAAGGGGGAGATGCTGGGAGAGGGGGAGGCGCTGATCAGCCGGGGGAGACAGGAGGCAGTGATTGGGGGACCTCCAGTGGGTGCTCAGCACCCACCATCTTTTTTTCCGTGGGTGCTTCAGCCATAGAGAGCCCATGGAGTCTGCACCTATGACTATAGCTACAGTGTCTGATATTCCAGTGGATGATTTACCAGTCAGGGAAAGTGGAATAAACCAGTACCAAAAATGTCAAAACTGGAGATTGTATTTTCAAAAGCACTCAACATTGGCCTAGATCTGGTTCCACTACAGTCAGAGTTTCACCATTGATTTAAGTGAGAACAGAGATAAGTCAGTGCTGAGGACTTTCAAAAATCTCATTAATGTTAAGCTCCTAAAACCACATTTAATCACCTATAAACATGGCCTTGTTTTTAAAGTGCGGAGCACCCAGTAGCTCTCATTGATTTCACTTGCATATGCATCCTCCCCTGGAGTACTGTGTAACAGTAACACAATGACGCATTACCGAGTTCAGTGGGAGATTCTGGGTGCTCTAGCACTACTGCAAGCCCAGCCACTCATTTAGTATCCCAAATATGAATTTAGGAACTTGACTCTAGGTACCTCATTTTGAAAATATTGGCCATTATTCTTTTCATTTTCCGCAGGATCTGTTATATTGACAGGAAAAGGTAACTTGTATAGATAAGCGTTTTGCAGTCACTGAAGAATATTGTAGCAATCCTCTAGTCCATCCCCCTTTTCAGTTTTGGTAGCTTTTAGCCATACTGACAGAGTCACAAGAAATAAAAGAGCTCTCCATAAATTCTGATAATACTAGAACATCTCTGCTCACTCATTTTCACAAATGATTTACATTGAGAGAAAAGTTTGGCAAGGACTGAGTTGGCCATCCGTACATCCAGTTATTTGCTACACAATTTGTTGCTTAAGTGAGTTTCTTTCCCATTTCCAGGTTTATCATATCCAAGGAAATTTTCTTATTACTGACTGGGAACTTTATCACCAAGACACCTACACTTATATTATGTCACCTCACAGCATACCTTTTCCAAGCTTTCTCTTGGGTTTCCCATCTCTGTTCTTTCCTTGAAACACTTCCTTCGCCTCTCAGCTATGAGATCTGAGCTTTACATAGAACGGCCAAGCACCTTGCAGTAGAGACAACACTCATTTTATAGCCTGTTAGGTTTCTCATTGGGATCCACTGTTATTTTCCCTACTTTAGCAAATGTTCTTTATTCATAGTTACTGATGCTTCCAGAACCACCTGACATTGTAACCCAACACTGAAGATTTTTCCTCTATCAAGACTCTGTCCCAACAAAATGGCAGTTTCAAATACTTGGTGGGTGTAAAATGGCCAATGAATTCAAGTTACAAATGGGTGTAACTTACGCCAATTCACCATTCAGTGGCTATGGAAAAAACAGTGCAGCTTACAGCAGTTTAGTATCCTTTAGGAGCAGATTCACACTTGTTCAGCCCCCTTTAGACACAATGGACTGAATTATCCTTACAGTTGTATAGAACATTTGAGATGCTATTCAAGTAAAGTAAAGGAAATGTTGGGGAATGGAGAGCGTTGATTTAGGCTTTAGTCTTGTAGACCCAGAACATGTGAATTACACATACTTTAAAATTTGCAAACTCACCAAATACCAAATCAGTTCCAATTATACTAGATTGCTGTTTTAAAAAGAGTTTTAATGATCAACTCATACCATTATGTAAACTGCCACTCTCCACATGTCCACTAAATTTAACTCAGACACTTCTAAGTGAGACAAAACCTTTTACTCCAAACTGCATTTGTCCTCTTATTTTAAAATGACTTCTGCTGCACTAATGTTAAAAGGTGTAATAAATCTCAGACCACTATTAAAAACATTAGCATTCACCTGTGTGCATTGTATTTTAACCCTCTGAGGCTTTCCTGCACAGAATTTCTGCTCAATTTTTCCTCCTTCATTCATTATTAAAATAAATTACTCTTGTATAAGGCTCAGCTGCAGGAAAAATCCTTCAAGGTGTCCATCAAAATTTTAAATCAATTAGGCTAATTGACAGCAGGTTTAACACTTTCCTTAATTATGACTGCAAAGAGTTTGTTAAACAAGCAAAATAAACTCAAACCTTTTAAAAAAAACCCCACAGAACATAACCCTTCCTTGACTACTCTAGTGGTTAAAAGGCCTAAAGGTAGAAATCTGGGAAGAGAGGAGGAAGGAAATCCAGTAACAAAACACTTCTCTCTCTTTCTGAAAGTCACTTGACAGTAATTTCACGGGTATACTTCAAAATGTGAAAACCATGTTTGAATTAGAATCCTGTGGTAAAGTGTATGGTGATGACTCAGCAGTCTTCCCTTGGGGTAAATATGGAACCAGAACTCTGTTTAGGGGCCAGTCCCAGTACTATCAATTCCAGAGATCGGCCAGATGTAGGTTGACAAATTGACTGAAAGAGGAAACTTGCAAACAAGAATTTGCATATTTGTTGTTTGTTTCCTTTATCTGACCACCCAATTTGTGTATGGGAATGTTTCAGCATGAATTTACAAACTAAAATGGACACAACAATGGTTAGGTGGAGGATTGTTATTCCTTTTTCACATAGCTACTTTTCTTCTTCCAAACCCTGGGGATGAAGAAAGAAACTGTCACACTGTCCATCTCTCAAGTGGCCCTCTTTCCTTTTGCCAGCTAAGCCTACTTCCTGCTCCAGAATTTCCCTCTTTTCCACTTCTCCAGACTCCCTTTGCTCCTCTTCCCTTTGCTGATTTTTACATCCTGCAAGAAAATGGATTGCTGCAGCCACAACCTACATACTGCTGTTTCTTGGCCCTACCAGCCAGTATGGTAGCTCTAGAGCTTCTGCTAAGGGCTTTCTGAAAGAGACAGAGATATTGCAGTTGCTCTGCAGTGACCAGCAGTAGGGTTGATCAGGAGCTGGAATTTCCATTTGGTGGGAAATTCTGACATATCAAAATATTTTTTTTTCATTCCAGTTCACAATGAAAAGCCAACATTCCCAAATTTCCAACCAAACAAAAAACCTGGAAAAAAAATTTTGGGACCATCTACTTGTTTGTTTCAATAGTGTTGTTCCAAGTTGTTTCATTTTGACTTTTATATTATATAAATATATTGATTAACATATACATAATATCCAATACAATATATAATATGTTAACTCTTTGTCCCGTCTCAGCTGCCCATTAGCGGGCAGCCACCAAAACTCTAAAACTAGCAGCAGAGTGACTGTGTAGTGCTCGTAGAGGCAGCGGTGTAAACTTCTAATCTCCTATCACATGATTCATCCTTGTCAAGAGCATGGTTTGACAGTCCTGCTTCAATGAATCATGAATAAGAAGGAACTCTCCAAAATCACCTCACTCAATATAGAAGAATGAGGTCTGGCAAAATCTTCAATGATGATCTGCTGTTTGGAAAGTCAATCGGACTACTCATGTAAGTATTTACCAATGTAAGGATTGCACAATGAGGTCCTGAGTTAACAAACACTATGTTTTGTATTTTCTGTGCAAGAGCTACTAAATACCAGCAATGTATTTTTAGTTTTTAACCAAGTAATACTATAATGTCATCTTTGCATCACTGGAGAACACAGGGATAATTCAAGCATACAGTCATTGCTATTAAAAAGTTGATATTTCCCAAGAGCCAGTCTCAAAAATCTAAATAAGTTAATGTTTATTGCATAATTTAAAAATCATCAAACACTGTCAAAAGTTGTGTGGGAGTGTAGTCTGAGTCAAGGGAGTAAGTCTAGAATCTCCATGGTATTTAGGCGCCTAGCTTCCATTAATTTAATTGGAATCAAGGGAAAAGTTAGGAGTCTAAATATCATTGAGGATTCGGAGCTAAAAACCCAGATCTTGCGTGCTGGAGTGGGAAAGGAAAAAAAAAACAAACACCAAAATAAGACATGCCACTAAACATGCTTCTCCCTTTGGGGAGATGATGAGAGAACAAATAACAGATGACAGATGTGTAGTCATGTCACTTAATGCACTACTGGAAGGTACTCAGATACTATAGTGATGAGAGCAGTATAAGAACCTATGCTGAATAGAATAGAATGGTATTCACCCACTTACCATCTCCCAGGAGCAGGTGGGTAGGGAAGGTTAATTAATGGATACATCTGCTCAGAATAGCTAAGCCAACACCAAGGGACAGCAGCAAATCCCTTTCCCCCTGTAGTACACAGGAAACAGTGAAGGAATTGTGATTCAGAGCTGTCTCTCTGAGTCACAAATATTTTCTGGGGTTGTACACCTTACACACCCACTGCTAGGTCAGGGCTCTGCCTAAAGTCACAATCTACCCCTAAAAATATTTTGTGAAGCCTATAGCGATTTATAAAATCTAGTAATCTTTTACCAAGATTTGTAAATGAGAATGTGTGAAGGAACAGTGTAAGCTAATTAAAGCCAAACAAGAATACATATTCATTACAGAGAACAAAGTGAACTAAATCCAAAAATGACTTTGTTGCTTTACAGTTCTTCAAAAATGTATTTACTTTTTTGCAATGTTTGGCCTGGCATATTTTCTGAGAGATATGATTTTTCCCTAAATAGTCTCTAAATGCACTGTTAGTTGTTAGAGAGTAAAATTCTCAATTTTATTTAGAATTTGTATCAGTGGGTGGCCTTTTTAATGATTTCGTGATGTTCAAAACTTTAACTTCAAAGACTGCATTTGGTTCTACTTTGAACTGCATTTGTTATTTGTTCAATATGTTTCTGATGCAAACTGTTTTGTCTTTGTTTTTCATTGTTGCTTAGATAACACAGTGCATGGCTTAAAAATCTGGATACATAATTTGCATTTGCACTGTTATATTTGGAGAAATGTCTATTTTGCTTTTCTGATACCCAGCTTGTTATCTCCTGGCTTATGCTATTTAGTTAAAAAGACAAGTCACCATTTTTCTAACAGCTCAAATATTGCCCAAAGAAGTACCCAATCCAGCTTCCATTAAAGTCAATGACAAAACTCGCATTGGCTGCATAGACATATGATTACCCTGAGACTCAATCAGTCCCTTCCTTTTCAATCTGCATAGAACACGGAAGCATGATTTGGTAGATGCCCCATACTTTGAATTTGCACTGAGTTTAGTGGGAAATTTATATGCGGAGAGTCTACAGGTGAAGGCACAAATTCATCATTGTATAAAAAGAAAAATGATGGCTTTACAATGACAGCTGATGTGTTACATGAGACAGGACACATTTCAAAACCCCAAGAGCCACAATGTTTTCAACACACAGCTTATGTTCACTACTTAGGCACATTATAAAGGAAATGGACCTCTCCAGAAAAAAGTTAATCTAATTTTGGACCCAATACAATCCTAATGCTAGGATTAAAGGGTATCTGTCAGTTGGTTCATCAAATTCTATAATAGTCAAAATACAAGTTTGAAATAAATTAATTAAAAAGATAAAAATGGCATATTAACAGAGATTGATCCTGCAGCCTCTCCACATGTGGAACTCATTGAAGCCAGGGTTCTATTTATGCAGAAAATAAAAAAAAATCAGTCCCATAGTGATAAAACACAAAGAAGAAAGATGTATGTAGGCTGAAACTTGGCAAAGATGATGAAAGTGAGCAGAGAAGTAATAGTAATTTGAGTAATCTAGCATCAAAGTGAACAGGTATGTACATCAAAAGTGAAATGGTCATAAATATGAGTATTAACACTCAAAGTTACCCCCCAACCTAAAGCAAATACTCTCCAGCAACCACACACCACACAATAAAAACACTAACCCGGGAACCTATTCTTGCAACAAAGCCTGATGTCAACTCCGGCCACATATTTATTCAAGTGACACCATCATAGGACCTAATCACATCAGCCAAACCATAAGAGGCTCGTTCACCTGCACATCTACCAATGTGATATATGCCATCATATGCCAGCAATGCCCCTCTGCCATGTACATTGGCCAAACCGGACAGTCTCTACTCAAAGGAATAAATGGACACAAATCTGACATCAGGAATCATAAATTACAAAAACCGGTAGGAGAACACGTCAACCTCTCTGGCCACTCAGTAACAGATTTAAAGGTGGCAATTTTGCAACAGAAAAGCTTCAAAAACAGACTCCAAAGAGAAACTGTTGAGCTTGAATTAATATGCAGACTAGATACCATTAACTTGGGTTTGAATAGAGACTGGGAGTGGCTGGGTCATTACACATATTGAATCTATTTCCTCATGTTAAGTATCCCTACACCTTCTTGTCAACTGTCTAAATGGGCCATCTTGATTATTACTACTAATTTTTTTTTCTCCTGCTGATAATAGCTCATCTTAATTAATTAGCCTCTTACTCCACCTTTTCATGTTGTCTGTATGTGAATATATATATATATATATATATATATATATATATATATATATATATATATATATATATATATATATATATTTTCTTACTATATGTTCCATTCTATGCATCCGATGAAGTGGGCTGTAGCCCACGAAAGCTTATGCTGAAATAAATTTGTTAGTCTCTAAGGTGCCACAAGTACTCCTGTTCTTTTTGCGGATACAGACTAACACGGCTGCTACTCTGAAATCACTCAAAGTTATAAATGTTAATAAAAAAATCAACTAAAAGGACATTATAGATATCTCATATTATTTGCAGTCATGTGACAGAAATGTAACTTATTTTTCACGTCCACTCAAACGTTGGCCTCTCTGTTGAGACTGCCAGTAAGGGAGCAGATTGTGTTGATGATCTTACATTTCATGAAACAAGCAAATATAATGTGTGAGAAACACCACAGTCTGTTGCCAGAAAGAATTATACATTAAAATGAAAAGTCCTAGTGATAGTTTTAAGAGGAAAGCTAATCCGAACTAATCATTGGGGTCCGGGGGGTAATCTAAGCGGGAAAATATAAATATTGTAGTCACTGGTTTGGAGGCCTCAGTTTGGGGACCTGTAAGTTTCTTAGCTTTAGGGATGGCGTTTTTTGTTTGGGTTTTTTTATTTGTTTTTTTGAGACATTACGTGTCTCAAGTCAGATTCCAACAGATGAGGCACCCAACATCAGTGGTCATTTTTCAACAACTCTATAGCCACATTTTATCGTTTTTACTGTAGCTGTTTTCAATAGTTTTAAAAAGTAAAGCGCATGATGGTTCTGATGTGCTCCAAATACCACTTTTGGTCTCATTGATCTGTAAACTTTATTTTTATTGCTAGATTTCTCATGTACAGCAGAGCAGAAATAGTCAGTATGTATCAAAGACAAAACTGTCATTGTTAGTTAAACTCTAAATCAAGTGTGACAGAACTATTTTAGTATTACTGAAAAATCTAAAATTGGTCTCTATTTAAGTAGGAAATCATTTCCTCTAAACTGATGTCTGTTTTACACTCCTGTTCTACAGCAGCCACAAAAATCAGTCGCTGACCACTCCAGCTCACTTTCAAGTAACAATACTATCATACCCCTCTTTGTGTATAGTATCTTTTTCAATACCTTCAGCTAAGTACTTTTTCACCTTTTTAAGGAACTTTTGTGTTCCATCAGCTTGACTTGGTGATTTCTATAGAAGGCTTTCTTTCAACTTTACATGATAGGATTAAGTCCCAACCAATAATAAGTAATTGCATCTCTGCATGTTTTGAATATGACAAGTAAAAGTAGGAACTTTCCCTTTTGAAGCTGTATTACAGATCACTTTAGGAAAGTTGGTCAGGTGTGGCATTTATCTCTTCATTAAATGGCCATTGAATTTTGTCAGGTTTAAAATCTCATCCTCTGTCTTTTCCGAGCATCTGTTCTGTAGAAGAATCACTCTGCAATTTCTTACAGGTACAGATTTTTCCAATTTATCTGGTTTATTTGGATAATATGAGTCAATTAAATTTACATAGAGCAGATTTTCACTATTGGGATTCTCTTCCTGAGTCTTTCAATTTCCCTACAGGGTTTTAATACCTGATTATTATTGTTTTTTGTAATTAAGATTTAAGTATCCAATCTCTCAAGACATGCCACAGAGAGAACTGCCACTCATCTGTTCACCAGCCCTTTCAGGTGCACCCTCTCTTTGTCACAATCCTTTTCCAGCATTCCAAGTTTAGAAAGAAGCCTTTGGTTGAATAAGGCAGTATTTCATCCCACATATTTTTGCTAATCCATCCCATACCTTGGCTGAGATCTACCTGAACCTAATAAAAGGTCAAAATGTTAATGTCTCCTTTAGCAGCTCCCAACAACACATCATGGGAACGAATAGTCATTGTGGATAGTTCTCTGAAGACGTCCATGCAGTGTGCAGCAGCAGTCAAAAAAGCAAACGGGATGTCAGGAATCATTAAAAAAGGTAAAGAGAATAAGATGGAGAATATTTTATTGCCCTTATATAAATCCATGGTATACCCATGTCAAGGTTCCTTCCCCAACCTGAACTCTAGGGTAAAGATGTGGGGACCTGCATGAAAGACCCCCTAAGCTTATTCTTACCAGTTTAGGTTAAAAACTTCCCCAAGGTACAAACTTTGCCTTGTCCTTGAACAGTATGCTGCCACCACCAAGTGTTTTAAACAAAGAACAGGGAAAGAGACCACTTGGAGACGTCTTCCCCCAAAATATCCCCCCAAGCCCTACACCCCCTTTCCTGGGGAAGGCTTGATAATAATCCTCGCCACTTGGTACAGGTGAACACAGAACCAAACCCTTGGATCTTAAGACCAATGAAAAATCAATCAGGTTCTTAAAAGAAGAATTTAAATTAAAGGAAAGGTAAAAGAATCACCTCTGTAAAATCAGGATGGTAAATATCTTACAGGGTAATCAGATTCAAAACACAGAGAATCCCTCTAGGCAAAACCTTAAGTTACAAAAAGATACCAAAACAGGAATACACATTCCCTCCAGCACAGCTTATTTTACAAGCCATTAAACAAAAGAAAATCTAATGCATTTTCTACCTAGATTACTTACTAACTTTACAGGAGTTGTAAGGTTGCTTTCGGATCTGTTCCCGGCAAAAGCATCACACAGACAGACCAAAACCTTTGTTCCCCGCCTCCAGATCTGAAAGAATCTTGTCCTCTCATTGGCCATTTTGGGTCAGGTGCCAGTGAGGTTACCTTAGCTTCTTAACCCTTTACAGGTGAAAGGGTTTTGCCTCTGGCAAGGATGGAGTACTGTATACAGAAAGCTGGTTACCCTTCCCTTTATATTTATGACAGCCCACATCTTGAATACGAAGTGTAGATGTGGTCCCCTCTTCTCAAAGAAGATATACTGGCATTAGAAAAGGTTCAAAAAAGGGCAACTAAAATGATTAGGGAGTTGGAATGGGTCACATACGAGGAGAGATTAAAGAGGCTAGGACTTTTCAGCTTGGAAAAGAGAAGACTAAGGGGGGATATGATAGAGGTATATAAAATGAGTGGTGTGGAGAAAGTGAATAAGGAAAATATATTTACTTGTTCCCATAATATAAGAACTAGGGATCACCAAATGAAATTAATGGGCAGCAGGTTTAAAACAAATAAAAGGAAGTTCTTCTTCATTCAGCACACAGTCAACCTGTGGAACTCCTTGCCTGAGAAAGTTGTGAAGGTTAGGACTATAACAGGGTTTAAAAGAGAACTGGATAAATTCATGGAGGTTAAGTCCATTAATGGCTATTAGCCAGGATGGGTAAGGAATGGTGTCCCTAGCCTCTGTTTGTCAGAGGGTGGGGATGAATGGCAGGAGAGAGATCACTTGATCATTACCTGTTAGGTTCACTCCCTCTGGGGCACCTGGCATTGGCCACTGTTGGTAGACAGGATACTGGGCTGGATGGACCTTTGGTCTGACCCAGTATAGCCATTATGTTCTTATGTTCCATGCAGCTTAGCAGGCTGAGATATTGCTTGTTGCAGTTCTGAGGCTTATTCTTACTATTAACAATCCAGTGGCTTCAGTATAACCGTCTCATATTATGGGTCCAATTCTGGCTGTTGCACGGAAATACTATTATACACTTCACCCCACCCCACGGTTAGATAATACAGTAATAGGTACTGTATAACATCTAAGACATAACTTCTAAAGCAGAGTACTGCTGTTAGCTGTAATAATCTGCATGGTGTTGTCCACATGGGGGATATTACCAGTCAGAACATAGTGAAACAGTAAGTGAGGAACACATCCACAAGGTACAAAATTTGGCTCTGTTTTTAAACCTGGTAAACCACTGCATCGCTTGCATTTAAAGTATGTCTACATTAGACATACCTTATCAATGGTGATAAATGCAAAGTAATACACACTGGAAAACTTAATGCCAACTATACATATAAAATGATGGGGTCTAAATTAGCTGTTACCACTCATGTCAAGGTTACTCCCCCACTCTGAACTCTAGGGTACAGATGTGGGGACCTGCATGAAAAATCTCCTAAGCTTACTTTTACCAGCTTAGGTTAAAACTTCCCCAAGGTACAAATTAATTTTATCCTTTGTCCTTGGAATACCACTGCCACCACCAAACTCTAACTGGGTTTACTGGGAAACGTAGTTTGGACATGTCTTTCCCCCCAAAATCCTCCCAACCCTTGCACCCCACTTCCTGGGAAAGGTTTGGTAAAAATCCTCACCAATTTGCATAGGTGACCACAGACCCAAACCCTTGGATCTGAGAACAATGAAAAAGCATTCAGTTTTCTTACAAGAAGACTTTTAATAGAAATAGAGTAAATAGGAGTAAAGGAATCACCTCTGTAAAATCAGGATGGTAGGTACCTTACAGGGTAATTAGATTCAAAACATAGAGAATCCCTCTAGGCAAAACCTTAAGTTACAAAAAAGACACACAGACAGAAATAGTCATTCTATTCAGCACAATTCTTTTCTCAGCCATTTAAAAAAAATCATAATCTAACGCATACCTAGCTAGATTACTTACTAAAAGTTCTAAGACTCCATTCCTGTTCTATCCCTGGCAAAGCAGCATACCAACAGCCACAGACCCTTTGTTTCTCTCCCTCCTCCCAGCTTTTGAAAGTATCTTGTCTCCTCATTGGTCATTTTGGTCAGGTGCCAGCGAGGTTACCTTTAGCTTCTTAACCCTTTACAGGTGAGAGGATTTTTCCTCTGGCCAGGAGGGATTTTAAAGGGGTTTACCCTTCCCTTTATATTTATGACAACTCAAGAGAGACATGTTGGATTCATTGTGGTTAGTTCTCTGAAAAACATTCATTCAATGTGCAGTGGCAGTCAAAAAAGCTAACAGAATGTTGGGAATCATTAAGAAAGTGATAGATGATAAGACAGAAAATATCATATTGCCGCTATATAATTCCATTGTAGGGCCACATCTTGAATACTGTGTGCAGATGTGGTCGCCCAATCTCAAAAAAAAAAAAAAGGATTTGGAAAAGGCTGTGGAGAAAGTAAATAAGAAAGTGTTATTTACTCCTTCTCATAACACAAGAACGAGGGGTCACCAAATGAAATTAATAGGCAGCAGGTTTAAAACAAACAAAAGGAAGTACTTCGTCATGCAATGCACAGACAACCTGTGGAACTCTTTGCCAGAGGATGTTGTGAAGTCAAGACTATAACAGGATTCAAAAATGAACTGGGTAAATTCATGGAGGATAGGCCCATCAATAGCTATTAGCCAGGATGGGCAGGGATAGTGTCCCTAGACTCTGTTTGCCAGAAGCTGGGAATGGGTGACAGGGGATGGGTCACTTGATGATTACCTGTTCTGTTCATTCCTTCTGGGGCACTTGGTATTAGCCACTATCAGCATAGGCTACTGGGCTAGATGCACCTTTGGTCTGACCCAGTATGCGTGTTCTTATGGTTCTGGAAGGCATAAATATACAGTTTAAAGAGACATACCTGCACTAGCTCTAATCAAGCTAGCACACTAAAACTAGAAGTGTAGCCAAGGCAAGACAGGTGGTGGGATGGGCTATCCACCCAAGTACGATCCCATCCAAGACCTTAGGTATGTACTTGGGTAGCTAAACCTGTCCCATTGCTTATGTCACTACAGCTAGACTTCTATTTTTAGCTCTCTAGCTCAGTCAGAGCTAAACGTATGTCTTCTTAACCTGGAAATTACACCTTCCAGCTGCAGTGAGAAATACCATACCACACCACACTGAGAACGCCTACAAACCATGGAGATAAGTGTTATGTAAAAACCTAAAACAGACAAATTATGAATAAATAATTTACATTGATTTAATGTAACCCTTAAATTTTTACTTTATCATATCACTAATCTATCAATCTAATTCTGCATTCATAAGTTTGTTGCCATTATTAGAGAGAATTAATTCTTAACATCTATAACATATTTTTTAAATTTTAAATTACCAGCAGGTTGGCAGGGCTCCAGTGGACTGCATGTTTGATAGACTCTTTAGATATATCATGTTACCAAAAATGAGTGACCTTTATCCATATTCAAACTAACAAAACGCTTATTTTTGATCACAGATTTCACAAACAGAGTATCTAATTAAAACCAAGTGACATATCCAACACTTAGTATGAGTGCTTTAGTAGTAATGTGATGAAATACTAAGAATAACCTAGGAGAGATCCAAAAGAACCCTTGCCAAAAATTTACATGGCTCCATGTAGTCTTAAACTTTCAGAAAATCTCTTTCTATATATAGATAGATTTATTTTCATTCTTTTGTTCTGCAAGGTAATTTTTGTCCTCAGTCTTACTCTTCTTGCTAATATCAGCAATGCACTTTTACCATCTAATTTTATATTAGTTACTGTCTCAGTGTCTGTTCTGTGATATCTCTTCAGTTTTAGCAAATGCATTTAGTATAAAGTTTCCAAGCAGATAAACCAGCCTTCAGATACACATAAATACCTGCATCACTCATGTGAGTCACCAAACTACTGCCTTCAAATGAAAAAATGGTTCCATTCATGTATCCTATACATTCGGCATTCCTCCTACAGAGGAAAAGTCGTATCTAAGGTGCAGCTTCATCAGCAGCCATTCCTACTAAGATATATGGCCACAAGGATTTCAGGAGATACTGGATCTGTTTAGCTGCAGCTAGATTGGCTAAATGGCTATCCCAAGGAATCCAGGATATTGTTCTCATAACTCATCCATGTAAATAACTTAATATTTCTGTGATAATGTAATAGAAAAAGCAATGTATAAAACATTTTCCAGTTAAAGAAAGAGAGTGTTCTGTTTTCTGAAGTAATCCTAAAGCAATGGAATGGTTCCCTTTCAAGAATTCTAGAGGATAACCTGTGCTAGTTTTACAGTACAGACTAATAACCAGTGTACTTTCCTTGCCTGAAATATTGAAAGTAGAAAGTAGCTGTTGCTCTATTACTGTAATTCATATGTCTTCACACTATTAACGTACAGCAGTTTATACCAGAGTAGAAGGACCATTTCTCTATTCCTTTGTGGCAATACTTATGATCCTATGTCGTGCATTTGAAATTGTGTGCTGAGCTAAACCTGTTTTACATCACGTGCCATTACATGGTTGTGCAGTTCAGATGATGGAATGGCAGAATAGTGGATTGCAACACTCAAGACATATTCATAACATTTCAAAATATCAAAATAGGGGCCCCAAATGCAAAGTGAAAAAGCCTTTGTGCAAACCACTATTTAATATGGAATATGTTTATTTAATGTAGAACACACATGTCTTTTTTTTTTAACTTTTGCTGCAGATGGGCTTTATGTAACCATGGTAAACCCTTAACTGTATCATGTATAAAGTTAACACTCAGTCCGTAAAATTTAATTTTCACTCTTCTGTTGATCTACAAAAGAGTAAAAAGTAATGAAACAGGAAAGGCTTTTAAATTAAAACCATTGCTCTTTTTTAACATAATGTATCTTTTCACCTTACTGTAATTGCATCATGTGAAACATAAAGAGCTGTAACCATGAATATACCAGCATCATATAACTTTGCATTATAAGGAAATATTTAGGTTTTGTGTTATGTAACCCAGAACTAATTCTCATACTGAAGTCTTGCCAAATTGGCAATAAAGTGTGGGAAGAACAAAAACTTCACTGTGGATTACACCACAATAAGAAGATTAATTTACAAAATGCTTATTACAGACTAAAGTAAATGTTATAAGTGCTTAGTCCATACAACTGCCTTTAGATAAAACATTCTGGTAGAGTCATTCATCTAACAAGCACAGTTAATCTGACTGGGAGATCTGAAAGATTAAGAAGGGCTTCAGAGACTGTTCTTCTACTTTAGCAGGAAAAAAGCTATAAATGACTAATGTTTTTTCTCCTTAAATTTTCTTGAAATGGCAGTGAGTTTTTCTCCTTTTATTCTGTCACTTTCATAAATGTCCAGAAAGACCTTTGTTCATGTAGCGTAATGCTTTCAACATTGAAGTGAATCTAAAGTATTTAGAGAATGGTCTGACTGTCCCTAAATTGTACATCTTGAATTGCTCAGAAAATAATATGCCTGTTCAAATATAGGCTTTTGCTTATATACAATGAGCAAAAATGTCCTCTCATGTGGTTGTGAGCCCACTGAAGCTGATGCACTTGTATTAACTGATAAGATGTTTTGATCTTTTTATGCTGCGTTAATAAAGAGATTCACAAAATGCTACACTGGTAAGCTGAACTGAGTTACTCCTAATGCTTTCAAACAGAGTCTACTGTTTTGTTACCCTCACACATCCTCCAGATAATCTAGGTAACTTCATGATACCTGTTTTTAATGGCCACTTGTGTGAACCACTAGTGTGTGCAGTAACAGGCCTGACAAGATCATCACCTGAAATTGGAGGGCCTGTTTCTTCCCTAAGACACCTGTTCTACACGGGTATATGTCCATTGCCTTCAGTGGCATTACCTGTGATGTACGATGCTCTAAATGAGCACAGAATCAAGCCAGAAATGCATTTGGAACTTTTCCGCTGCCCATTCACCAGCCATCTTCAAACTGTAATGATGGCAAAATATGACACTGAATAAGAGGTGAACAGTTAGTGTTGAAATCAATGAGAGTTACATGCTGAAGTACCTTTGTGAATGCCACCCTTAATTGTTTACATCACGACTACCACATTTTGAAGGTTACCATAATATAAATAAATAGATGAGTAATTATGGCTACAAAAGGTTTAGCATAAAAAGATAACAGTCCTGTTAAAAAATGGACAGGATACCTCCATATTTGGCCTAAATATTTACAAGGTATCTTTAATATTATCTGTAGTTCAGTATAATACTTACAGGATTTACAAAAGGGAAAGATAGTTTTCACAGATTAATTTAGATCAAAAATAGTCAGTTTTAAACATATAAAAAGAGTTCTGATGAAACAATTATTAATTAATTATTATTATTATTATAAGTATGATACATATTTAATTTATACAAATGTCAGGATTTGCCATAGCATTTCTAATCTTGCAAACAGGTATAATTTATCCTAGATTTCTTGTCAGAAAACTTCGCATAGACTCAATTGTATGGTATTCTTCAAAAGTAGCAACAAAATGTTGATATAAAAGAGCACCTATGTGGTAGGACATCTCAATAGAGTTCACAAAAAACAAAATATGGTATTTGACACCCCTTATGGATTCAATATTTTTTTCTTCTGAAACATAGAGTTAAAAATCAAAAGGGAAACAAAACTAAGGAAAAAAAATATAAGAAAATTATACACAGCAATGGTTAGTTGGAGAATGACCAAACAAAAGTGGGGAGAGGGTAATAAAACTGAAAGTGATAAGAAAATGATGATGTTAACTGCTCTGATGTTGTGTAATAACTGTGGGGAGTCAAAGATCTTGTTGATAGAAATGCATACATCTGAACTGTAATAACACTTACAGGCTGCTGAAATCCACTTCCTTCATATAATTCCACTCTACATGGGAGGAGGCTCTAGTTACAACCTTTATTATGTTGTATGAGGCATTCATCATATTAAAATATAATTACATGTTTGTGAGTTTAGTTTCAAAACTGGGACTTATTGTTTAGTACAGGCTGGAGAGGGAAGTACATGAGGGTGGAGAATATGTTTGTGTGGAGGGGTGTCCCTTGAATAAAGGGAAGTCTAGAATTTGGACGATGTTTCTTCTAGATTGAAAATGATGTTATTGGATGGATGATGGTCGAAACAGAGTGTTGTTTTTACTGCAATTATACTTCCTTGTGAATTTTATTACCTATGTTTTGTAGTGTATATTTCTGCCATCGTTGGTTCTAGTTTTGTTTGAGGATTTCCACATCTTATCCAAGTGAGATATTTAAGAGAAGCAGCATGGTCTAGAAATTGGAGCAATGGCGGAAACCCATTCTTGATACTGTCACTGACCTACCCTGTGCCTCAAATTCCACCTTTGTAAAATGAAGATATTAATTATTTATGAAAGCTTATACTTAACTTAAATAATTGTATTATTAGAAGCAAGAGGAAGAACTTTCATTAAGAGGAGTTTAAAAACATTAGCTGAAAGATCCCAATTCATCCTGAAGGTAACTCTGATTACTTCAGTGCATAAATTTCTCTCCAAGATTCTGAGACTGAAGAGAGTGATTTTGCCTCCTCCTTGTCTTCATCAGAAGTGGTAACCTAGAAGTACTTACAGTTAATCTACAAAAGGCTGTAGATTATTCAGTAATCCGCAATGCAGTCATTGAGGATGCGTAGATTTCAACTTGGAAAATGTACACAATGAAGGTTGAGCTTTTTGACCTTAAATATGTGTCAGTTGTTCATGGTTAGTATACTTGTTCCCCAGTAAAATATAAGAAAGGCTTTTTCTGTGATCTAGATTGAGAATAAAGCCAGACTATAAAGCCAATTAGTTCTTAGAGACCCACACAGATTGGATTCCAGGAATATGCAGGAATATGCAGAATATGGCACACAGATTGGTTCATGATATCGGGCATGTAGGAATGAAATCAGGAGGGCCAAATTGCACCTGGAGCTGCAGCTAGCAAGAGATGTCAAGAGTAACAAGAAGGGTTTCTTCAGGTATGTTGGCAACAAGAAGAAAGCCAGGGAAGTGTGGGCCCCTTACTGAATGAGGGAGGGAACCTAGTGACAGAGGATGTGGAAAAAGCTAATGTACTCGATGCTTTTTTTGCCTCTGTCTTCACTAACAAGGTCAGCTCCCAGACTGCTGCGCTGGGCATCACAACATGGGGAGTAGATGGCCAGCCCTCTGTGGAGAAAGAGGTGGTTAGGGACTATTTAGAAAAGCTAGATGTGCACAAGTCCATGGGGCCAGACGAGTTGCATCCGAGAGTGCTAAAGGAATTGGCGGCTGTGATTGCAGAGCCATTGGCCATTATCTTTGAAAACTCGTGGCGAACGGGGAAAGTCCCAGATGACTGGAAAAAGGCTAATGTAGTGCCAATCTTTAAAAAAGGGAAGAAGGAGGATCCTGGGAACTACAGGCCAGTCAGCCTCACTTCAGTCCCCGGAAAAATCATGGAGCAGGTCCTCAAAGAATCAATCCTGGAGCACTTACATGAGAGGAAAGTGATCAGGAACAGTCAGCATGGATTCACCAAGGGAAGGTCATGCCTGACTAATCTAATCGCCTTCTATGATGAGATTACTGGTTCTGTGGATGAAGGGAAAGTAGTGGATGTATTGTTTCTTGACTTTAGCAAAGCTTTTGACACGGTCTCCCACAGTATTCTTGTCAGCAAGTTAAAGAAGTATGGGCTGGATGAATGCACTATAAGGTGGGTAGAAAGATGGCTAGATTGTGGGGCTCAACGGGTAGTGATCAATGGCTCCATGTCTAGTTGGCAGCCGGTGTCAGGTGGAGTGCCCCAGGGGTCGGTCCTGGGGCCGGTTTTATTCAATATCTTCATAAATGATCTGGAGGATGGTGTGGATTGCACTCTCAGCAAATTTGTGGATGATACTAAACTAGGAGGAGTGGTAGATACGCTGGAGGGCAGGGATAGGATACAGAGGGACCTAGACAAATTGGAGGATTGGGCCAAAAGAAATCTGATGAGGTTCAATAAGGATAAGTGCAGGGTCCTGCACTTAGGACGGAAGAACCCAATGCACAGCTACAGACTAGGGACCGAATGGCTAGGCAGCAGTTCTGCGGAAAAGGACCTGGGGTGACAGTGGACAAGAAGCTGGATATGAGTCAGCAGTGTGCCCTTGTTGCCAAGAAGGCCAATGGCATTTTGGGATGTATAAGTAGGGGCATAGCGAGCAGATCGAGGGACGTGATCGTTCCCCTCTATTCGACAATGGTGAGGCCTCATCTGGAGTACTGTGTCCAGTTTTGGGCCCCACACTACAAGAAGGATGTGGATAAACTGGAGAGAGTCCAGCGAAGGGCAACAAAAATGATTAGGGGTCTGGAACACATGACTTATGAGGAGAGGCTGAGGGAACTGGGATTGTTTAGTCTGCAGAAGAGAAGAATGAGGGGGGATTTGATAGCTTCTTTCAACTACCTGAGAGGTGGTTCCAGAGAGGATGGTTCTAGACTATTCTCAGTGGTAGAAGAGGACAGGACAAGGAGTAATGGTCTCAAGTTGCAGTGGGGGAGGTTTAGGTTGGATATTAGGAAAAACTTTTTCACTAAGAGGGTGGTGAAACACTGGAATGTGTTACCTAGGGAGGTGGTAGAATCTCCTTCCTTAGAAGTTTTTAAGGTCAGGCTTGACAAAGCCCTGGCTGGGATGATTTAATTGGGGATTGGTCCTGCTTTGAGCAGGGGGTTGGACTAGATGACCTCCTGAGGTCCCTTCCAACCCTGATATTCTATGATTCTATGATAACTGTACCTGCTGATGCCATTATAACTGCTTCTGCAAGGTGATTTTCATTTAAAAACTCTTCAACTTCTGTACCTTCACATGGAGAGTTTTAATAACCTGCACTATGTAAGAATTTAAAAATACAATTTCTCCTAACTACAGAAGAGCACAGCAAACATTAAAATAAGTGCCCAAACTATTGTTATCGATTCATATTATGGCACCATAAAGTCACATCACAATGAAGAGAAAACACAGCACACGGGAGTCATTAGCCATCAATTTTCCTCTGTGTTTCACAGTTGCCCAACATATGGGGGTCTCAGAATGAAGTTTCTGAATCCAGCATGTTAACATTTGTAGCGGGGCGAAGAGAAATGTGCTGAGAAAACATCTATTAAAAACAAACAATGAAACTGGGGAAGGTGTCACCATGAGCTCTCCAAGAAACTCATACATGGCTAGATTCTGCGTTCTGCTTGCATATGTGCAGGTGGAGTGGGACAGCTTTGCCTTCTCCAATACTTGTTCTTCTTGAATAAAAACCAGGCAGAATTCTCAGGAATGCCCACTGGTGCTATTGTTCTGCACTAGTTCTCCATGCACACACTGCAGACAGGATGGTAAGCTACATCCAACAACAAGGCATAAAAGCAGTTGGCTGGGGATGTACAAAAGGCAGGCAGGGTCCATTAAGGATCCTAAGGTAATTCTGCATCTTATACTTCTTTGTCAGCAGCTCTAAATTGAGGCTGAGCTGGGGTTGCCCAGATCAGGCAGGTGGACCAGATCAGGGATCTGTCTCCCTGATGCCCTTCCAGTCCCTCTCCAGCACCAACTTCTTCTCAGTGCATGACGGCATGTAGTCCATTAACTTCCCTGGACAGACAGCTTTAAAAATATCCGAGAAAGGAAAAGATTAAAAATAAAAATTTGGCTCTCAGTACTGGTAAACAATGTTCCTTTCTGAACTGCTTTCCTAGTCAGCAGGCAGGAAAGGAGAAAGTTAGCTAATAACTCTAATGATTAATGATAACACATGTCACAATGGATTTCAACATGAGAAAAAAATTCACAATGCAAAGGGTTTTACTAGGAACATTTTTCCTTTTTATAAAGAGAACAGATGTTTTGCAGTGGGAAAAATGTAAGTTAACTATTGTATTTTCCAATCCAGATATCGATGTTGAGCCAAGAGAATGCTTGACCAGCTAGAGTGATCATGCTTGAGTCCAGATTGATGGACCATCTACAAATAAGTACTGACCACCCTAATTTCACTGGTGACTCTAGCAAATACTTAATATTTTATTTATTATTTAAAATCTTATGCGTGTATTATTTTTGTATAGTACTCTTCACTACAGCACCTGCGTGCCTCAAATACATTCATGCATTAATCCCCAAAACACCTAATTTGAGGGAGGGAAGGAGGATTATTAAGAAGTTAATATGAAAGAGAGTGAAACTCCAAAAATGAGCTTTTTTTTAAACTTTTAAATGTTCAGAGAACATCTTTTCTACACTGTCAGCTTCCCTTCAGTACTTCTAGTGATATTGCTCAATTAACAGAGGCATACTCTGCACACTGCCAGTGACTCAACCCCCAATCAAGCCAACTGGAATGGTGCTTACTTTCACTGCTAATGTTTAGCTCCTCTAGGCAGCAATCATTCGGTCTTTTTTGGTCCTTGTTGGACATGGGGAATTTTCTTAATTATTGCATTTGTAAAGTAGATTTGGGCTAGCCCCTTGCTCTAATACAGCAGATGTGCACTATATACAAGCACTTTTTAAGATAGGTGAAAAATTAATGATACATCAGGAGAGCAGAGGGATTTGAGGCATTTTGCCGTTTTTTAAAGCAGTGAAACCTGTTCTTCTCCACTACACATTGATGGAGGTAGCTCTTGGTGTTTTCATTATGTTTACTATGCTTATATTTGACAGTTAAAAGAAGGTAGTTCTTTCTCCTTTAATATCTGAAGTATGGGATCAACCAGCTTATGCAATGTATAAACTCACTCTATATCTTTAGACTTCATATTAAGGAATCCTATGAAGCAGCATCTGTTCAGACAGTGAAAACTTTCATGGCAGCTCTTCATTTTTGTAAGTGAAATATTCACTATCTTGGTCCACAATTCCTTTTTACATTGGAGTTATACTTGTATTATTTCTGCACATTGAACTGACAAGCTGCGTTAACTATATGTGAATAAAATAACACAGTACGAAAAGCAAGATGCCTATCGAAGTAGGCTTTTATTCACTATTGGAGGAATGTTCTATCTAGGTAACAACAGTCAAACAATGCTCTTTAGTTTCCAAATTGAACATTGCATACTGCCTCACTTTTGATATAATTATTTCACATAATTGTTTCTGTCAAGAATAAATGAAGCTTTAAAAGAACAACACAATCATTACAAGCAGAACAGCCTAAGATATATATTACAGAGGAACTTTCACCTTCACATTATCCAGAGTTGCTGTTAATGAATCAGGGAGGCTACAAAAGTGTAAGTGGTTAGGTAAGGAAATATCTGCAGAAACCACCCCCAGTGTAATTTGAAATGTTCTCCTGTCGCTAGTGAATATCCACTAACTGGTGCTTGTTTCCCTTAATTTGTTCAGCATGAGTGGAATCCTGCTAAGGAGGCTAAGCTGGGATGAGATCCAGGATTCATGTTCCCTAAACTAAACTCATTGTCCATTTATTGAATAAACGTTCATTCTTTTTTGCATATTTCTCTGAGTTCACATGTATACGTTGCATCTTATTATTAATACTATATTAATCATATTATACTGTAGGAAATAAGGATAGGTTTAATTCTTTTAAAAGATTATCTCTGCCTAAGATGTAACTACTACTATTTTGGGTAGGTGGAATAGTGCTAAGGGGGGACTCAAAAGGCGTCCGGGGTTCAATTCCCAGCTCAGCTACAGACTTCTTGTATGACCTTGGGCAAGTCACTCAGGTAGACTTTCAAATGTGGCTAGTGTGTTTGAGTGCTAAATTTGACATGCTTAGAGCACTCTTATTTTCAGAAAGTGCTAAGCACCCATCCTATGAAAATTACACTCTTTTAAGGTGTTTCAAGATAGACTCCTATTAATCAATAGGTACCCAGAATCAATCGCCATTTTCTTTATATTCTTGGCCTAATTAATCTATCCTGTGCCTCAGTTCACCAGTTGTAAAATGGGGATAGTACTTCCTTGCCTTACACAGGTATTGCAAAGATAAAATCCATTATTAAATGTGAGACACTCAGATGCTCTACTGTGAAGGGCCACATATGGACCTAGACAGACAGGCTTTAATAGTCAATCATCTTATCTTCCATGGTGGTACACTGTACCACTTTTAGAGATATAATTAAAGGATGTGGTAATCCTAAAAAGTGGTATTATTGTTATTGGGACTGCGATGATCTAGCTAAGTGTGGTTTCCTTACTGTGCTACATCTTGCAAAATATATGCTCATCTACACAACATATTTGTTTGTTTGTTTTTGCATGGTAGCGCAAGCCCCACAAGCCCCAGTCTGTAGACTCAGACTTGGAGGCTCACTTCTGTGGCTTGCAAAGCTATACCTGCAATGTCTCCACTTCTGGATCAGACCCTGAGTTGTCTGTTTTTATTGTATTTATCCAGTACTTTCTCTGTCCTAGCCTATTAGGGTGTTTCTACACTGTAATTAAAAATCTATAGCTGGCCTATGCCAGCTGGCTCTGAGCTTGCAGGGCTCGGGCTAAGGAGCTGTTTAATTGTAGTTTAGATGCTTGTGCTTGGGCTGGAGCCCAGGCTCTAGGATGCTGTGAGCTGGGAGGGTCCTAGAACTTGGGATTTCTGAATGTCTACATTGCAATTAAACAGCCCCTTAGCCCAAGCCCAAGTCAGCTGGCACAGGCCAGCGGTGGGTTTGTAATTACAGTGTAGACATACCCTTAGATCCCTAGCTTCTTACTACCTTTGTATGCTGGGGCTAATTAGATCCATATACCATCAATCAAAACTAAATTCCCAGATCTTGAGGCAAGACATAAATCTTAAGTGACTCAGGAGAAGAGCCTTGCATTCCTACACAGGCACTTGAGTCTGCTAACCTTGTTACATATGTTCCCCTTCCAGCATAATACCTTTATATTCCCCTCTACAGCATATACAGGAGCCAATTCCTGAACTGTTAAATTGCTGCCAAAAATACAGTATCCTTGCTGCCTTTCGCTTTTTTCTCCCCAGAGAGGACATCCATGACCCTGTGGGCTTGTCCTGGAATCCAAGAGGCAGGAAAGTCACAGAATATCAGGGTTGGAAGGGACCTCAGGAGGTCATCTAGTCCAACCCCTGCAGGACCAATCCCCAACTTTTGCCCTGATCTCTAAATGGCCCCCTCAAGGATTGAACTCACAGCCCTGGGTTTAGCAGGGTGATGCTCAAACCACTGAGCTATACCTCCCCCTTCAATCACCCCTGAAGACAGCACACCATGGTTATGAGTGAGATCCCCCAATGGTTGACTCATTCCACACCCAACGCATAGCAATTACAGTTGAGGGATATGTCTGAAGGTCCCTATGGACACAAGCAGCCTTCTTAAACTCAGCTGCCTTTAGCAGCTCATTCTTTACTAAGGGTCCCACATTACTGTTTGGTCCGTCTCCACATGTATGAAGCCTAATGCTGTCCCTGCTAGAGCAGGTCAAAAAATAGAAAACATTTTTCACAAATATTTCAAAATTTTCAAAGTTATTTGTATTCCCCAGGAGTTGAGGGTGTGACATGTTCTAGGTTTTTATTCCTGCAAGGTGCTAAACACTCAACTTTGTTACACATCAAGGGAAAGTTTAGAAAGAGAGATGTTTTCATGGCTCTGATCACAGGCAGAAAGGGAGGAACTGGAAACTATTAGAAGGGGATGGGGGCTTTTATTGTCATAGTTGGGTCTGCAGCTGCCGCGAGTTCTGAAAGCCGGTGAAGTCAACAGAAAGACTCCCATTGACTTCAACAGGCCCTTGATACACACATTTCTATAATGTATTGTTTTCAAATCATTCTGAGGTACTTGTTTTTTTATAGTGGAGTTCTCAAGAAGATATTCCACAAAGGGGAATCTTGCTGTTGCATTATTTAAAGATACTTGTCTTGTGTTAGTTTTGTTAGTATATAACACAAGATGTGAAACTTCAGAACCTTAATAGTGTTAGTATCTGCTTTGTCACCATTTTATTTTAAAATGTCCCAAACTAATGGCATACCTTTAAAGTGAAGTAATTTTCAAGGCAGCAGGTTCTAGAACAGGTTATATAATAGATGTGCCCATTCTTGGGTACAATGGTATCCCTGAAGTAGTACTATCTAAAATAAAAGTAAATTTATTTTTGTAATGTTCAGTGACTGAAAGAAACTTGAATGATCATTGTATGAGTGGAAATTAAGTACTAAAAACAAAAGATCTTATTATCTCCAATATTTTCACCATTCCCACTTGCATATCAATATTTGCATACAAACTTAGTTAAGATGGTTACAAAGTATTGGCCAGGCAATAAGGTAGCAAAAGCTGGAACGTCCTATCCTACTCATGCATGGCATAAAGTTGCACACTGAGTTTTTATACTCTAATTGCATAAATGTCTTCAAGATGCAATTTCACCTTTCTGCAAGATATGAATGATCACGATTTTTCTTACTGTGTATCATATCCAAAGCTGTAGTCTTCAGTATTTATAATAGAAAAGGAAGAGTGTAAGATGATCGGATGGTCTTCTGATGGAGCTGAGCTACTAAGTTTGTGTTAATAAGATAATAATGATCTTGAAGCAGAGTTTGTAGCATTTAAGTTGAGAGGAAGACACAGTTAGATTACCTTTTCTTAAATTTAAAGCAACAGTAATGCTATTTGTTCTTGAAATATGATTACTTTTTGAATGCCACAGAACAAGTCCATAATTTAACATAATGGTTTCAAGGTGATTTGCTTTTACAGTAAGAAATCCTGTGTTGCACTTTTCCCACATGTTTCCTAAACATAATCACATATTAGCTGCAATTTCCTCTGAAACATGAGACTTAATTATGCTATGGAGAAATGCTTCTTCTTATAAAAGATGTAAAATACCACAGGTATCTAGTTTATACTAATACCAAGATTGGAAACTCATTACCACTAAAAGTGTCAGTTCTGATGAAGCATTTAAAAATATTCCCAGAATCAAATTCAGAATGTCTTTACTAAGCTGTTTTATAGTAGAGAGTACCATTGGAAATGTGATGAGTCTTCATGTAAAAATGCTGATTTGAATTAGATTTAGAATATATGTCATCCTCAATTAGCCTTCCCTTCATCAAAATGATCTCACAAACACAGAGAATGAATCTTTATTTCCTTCTTTGCACATGGGAGGTCATTTGTCAGATTTAATATACTTCTACCTATGTCTTCCTACATGCTTTGGGTTCACGATGGATGACCACAGACTTCATGGGGAAAAAAAATCACAGCAGTGAAACCTGAATTCTATTTGTATTAAATGCTGAATATGTTTAATACTTTATTTTGTAAATTAAAGCAGGACTTACTGAAATAATAGTAAAGAATTTTTACATTAATTCCCTTTTAGAGAAAAAAGTTCTAATGTCTTCCAAAATAACTTTGTACTGTAAGTTAATGCTGGTGCTTAAAAATGACAAGATATACATTCTGTAAGATTTCAATATTTTTCTTTCCTAGTAGACTGACGGTTATTATTTTGTGGGAGGAGTTTAATATCAGAACGATTGCCTTTTGTACTTTAAAGGCAACACACAACATACGTTCAACATGTCTGGCTTTTTGCACTTCCACAGTACAATGTGGCATATGTATAAAATAATTAAAAACAATGCGCTGCTGAAAGAGTAACTGGATATTTATTTTCAGAATGTTTTCCATGTAAAGAGTTTAGGGAAAATAAAGTTTTTCTTTACAGTATGAAAGTAGTTGGAGAAAGAATCAAACAATGAAAGAATAGTAAAGAATATCACATACTGGGTATGGAAAACAGGATAAGCTCAATATATTTTAAAAATATTGGACCCGATCCTCCTCCAATGTAAGTCAACGTAGTTCAGTTGCAGTAAATGGAGTTTTGCCAATTTGACATTTTATATTAGATTTAGAAAACTTGACTTATTAAGGAACTGTCAAAACAAAAAGAAAAGATAAGCCTTATTTAAGGACTTTTCATGTTGTTTTTGGATATTTAAAAAGGAATCCCACAATAAAAACATACATAAATGTTCAACTTCTTATCATTATATATAAATACTTTCTCCTGAATCTAATATGAACTTAATAGAAAAATCTATTCCATTCTTAAGTTTGTTTTACATTGTGTGCAATATACTTCAATTTTATACACAGTACCTGCATCTCAAGAAATCCAAACTGAATTGTTAAGCCAATTTAAATTTAAATGTTAAACATATTTGTCTTTTTAGCTTCATTGCTTTTTTTTTTTACTGCATTTTATAGTATTCCTTTATTTTGTGAGATTATTTTATATTTAACAAGAAAACACAGGAAAAGGAAGTTACCTATATATTTTGACTGGACAACACGCAGCTAGCATGTTACTATTTAAGTTTTGTATGTTTTGCTAAATATAAATTATATGTAGCATCTTTCCAAATTTTATAACATAAGCATAAAATATAAATATAAAATAAGGATGGTTTAATTAGTTACACCTCTTAATGTAACAACCTATTGTACAGGATTTACAAGTTATTTCAATTTCAATATTTCCTTTTATCAGCTCTGTTTTGGACTATGGTGCATCTATGTGTGTTTTAAGTAAGTAAGTAATACTATGGGCACAGATTCATCCCCACAGATAAGTGTTCAAATAATGGTTAGTGCAAATGATAGAATGTACTTATCTAAGTGCATGATTTGTGGATACAAGTATGTACCATAATCATATAATCAAATGTTGTAATTTATGGGCACAATAACCTGCAAATACAACTATTTGCAGGTGCAATATTGAGATAATATTTACTCATAGCTGTGAATAGAGCTAATAAAAAAGGTTGAGCATGTTTCAGGGAATTTTGTAACAAAATGTTTCCAGTATTTTTAATGACAAATTTCAATTTTTTTTTAAATTTTTGATGAAAAAACACTAAATTGAAAAACTGAAAATATTTCTGTTTCAGAAACCAGTTTTAAATCAGGGTCCCCCCACCAATCTCTTTTTCTCCTCTTTTTTTCTTCCTCTCCACCCCCCCACCCTACTTTCCTCTTTATTTTGTTTCTGTTTTGCCACTGGCAGCCTGATGTTAGGAAAAAGAAGAAATGGGGGGGGGCAATTGTAAAACTAAAAATTGAAAAAAAAAATTTCTAAAGCTGAAATATTTGTAGGTACTTTTTCAGGACAATGGAAATTTTCTGTGATTTTTTTTTTGAAGGCCATTCTTTATCAGAAAAAAAAATAGTTTTGAATTAAAAGTTCAGCTGGATCTAGCTATGAGTAATCTTCTGGCTGATCTTAATCATATCTCTTTCACCTAAAAATTAGGGGCCCAATCTTCAGCTGCTGCAAATCAGCATAGCTCCATTGAAATCAATCCTCAGAAGGTCAACCTCTTATCTGACACCTGTAAAGTGGAAGTGACTAAATAAACCTGTGCCTCAAGTGATTCTTCCACATAACTGTTATCTGTCAGAAGCCCTTGCTTAAGGCATCTGTCTGTGTTTAACCCTAGTATCATATTTCACTAGGCACAGTAACTGTCTTTGTAGTCCTCGTGGTGCTGCCACCAAGTTTTCTTCATGATTGTTTCCAAAAGCTTACAGAGCTTAGCGCTCCAACTTGCTCTGGCCCCAATCCTGGAAATCACTTAACCATGAGCTTATCTTTCAGCATGTGAATAAGAACATAAGAATGGTCATACTGGATCAGATCAAAGGTCCATCTAGCCCAGTATCCTGTCTTCCAACAGTGGCCTACGCCAGGTGCTTCAGAGGGAATGACCAGGACAGGTAATCATAAAGTGATCCATCCCATGTTGCCCATTCCCCGCTTCTTGGCGAACAAAGGCTAGGGACACCATCCCTAATAGCCATTGATAGACCTATCCTCCATGAATGTATGTAGTTATTTTTGAACCCTGTTATAGTCTTGGCCTTCACGACATTCTTTGGTAAGAATGACTGTGGTTATAGTCACATGGTTACATGCTGAGCATCTGCAGCTCCTATTGACTTTGAGAAAGTATGAATTGCTGTTGAAAGCACTAGACTGAGATGAAGAAGGACTTATGTTCTCTTCCTAGCTCTGCTACCAGTCTGCTAGAAAGCTAAAACTGAGCCATACCAAAATTAAGGGACAGTATTTAAAATCTGAATGGCTGATTCTAGCTGAGCATGTGCCATTTCAGATGTTCTAGCAATATTTACTGCCTTGTTGACTCCTATCTTCAATCAACTTACATTGAAAGGGAAAATTCTGCTCTGAAATCCTGATGGTGGCTCCTGAATCTGATATTATGTCCTGATGGGAAGTCACTGGTGGTTCCATACACAGTGGGGAATCATATTCTCAGAACTGAGAAACATCATGTGGCTCAGAGTAAAATATTGAGTGAACCTCTTACATATATTAGGCCATATCCTATCCACCATACTTAGACAAATAATCTCAATCAAAGTAATGCGAATAATCGCATGGGTAAAGTGAGCAGGATTTAGCCCACCAAATAGAACATTCCTGACATCATCTCCTCTAGTCACGTTGGATTCACAAAGAATATAGATGATATTGATGATGTGAGGATATTGGGCCACATTATTAAACTGTCCAAAACATTGCCCACTCCAGAGATGATTTCCTGGGATATAAAGAAAGTGTTTGACCACAGGTAGGTTTTATTTTATATATTAAGTGATTTTGACTTTGATCATGTTTTGGCCCTTGTCCCTAAGACAGAATATGCCAAAAAAAAAAAAGATTCTTATTAATGCCTTGCCTCAGTTCTTCTCTGCCCTCAAAGAGAAAAAAAGAAGAATATTTTTTTATCACCCCACCATCCATATGTTCCAGCAGTTACTGGCTGGAATTGCCCCTTGTGGGCTGTGGGATGCCAACATACGTGAAAACAACCTTAACAGGCCAATGGAGAAACCACTTTTGCCTTTGCTCCGTGGTAGACAGAAAGCAAAGGCCCAAGAATCTGTCCCCATCTTTTACTATATAAGAACATAAGAATGGCCACACTGGGTCAGACCAAAGGTCCATCTTGCCAAGTATCCTGTCTTCCGACAATGGCCAATGCCTATTGCCCCAGAGGGAATGAACAGAACAGGTAATCACCACATGATCCATATCCTGTCGCCCATTCCCAGCTTCTGGCAAACAGAGGCTATGGACACCATCACTACCCCTCCTGGCTAGTTCTTCTTTGAATCCTGTTATAGTCTTGGCCTTCACAACATCCTTTGACAAAGGTTGACTGTGTGAAGAAGTACTTAATTTTGTTTTAAACCTGCTGCCTATTAATTTCATTTGGTGAACCCTAGTTCTTGTCTTATGAGAAGGAGTAAATAACACTTTATTTTTCCACACCAGTCATGATTGTAGAGACCTCATTCATATCCCCTCTTAATCATTTCTTTTCCACATTGAAAAGTCCCAGTTTTATTAATCTTTCCTCATACAGAAGCTGTTCCATACCCCTATGCATTTTTGTTGCCCTTTTCTGAACCTTTTCTAATTCCAATATATCTTTTTTGAGATGGGGCAACCACATCTGCATGCAGTATTCAAGTTGTGAGAGTACCATGGATTTATGATATTTTCTGTCTTATCATCTGCCCCTTTCTTAATGATTCCCAACATTCTGTTCGCTTTTTTGACTGCCACTGCACATTAAGAGGATGTTTTCAGAGAACTATCCACAATGACTCCAAGATCTCTTTCTTGAGTAGTAACAGCTAATTTAGACCCCATCATTTTATATGTATAGTTGGGATTAAGTTTTCCAAATGTGCTTTACTTTGCATTTATCAACACTGATAAATTTCACTGGCTAAATTTCATGAACATCTTTAAATGGCAAGTAGCTGGAACATATATATTTATTTATCAGCTTACCAGACCACATACCATTTAAATCATATGTGTGAACCAGATTCTCAGCTGTGCTGAGCTCACACTGTAAGTGTTACATCTAGCTGATTGATGTCACTGGCACAACTCTCAGCTCAAACTTCCTTTTCATTCCTTTGATATTGGGGCTGCCAGGGACTTAAACAGCCCCTGGTGTAACTGAGAACAGCCTATGGTTTGCTATGACTACATGTTGCCACATGTTGAGGCTCCAACACACACCTCTGGCCTCGCTCCGCCCTGCTAAGCAGGGCTTGTGAGGGGTCCTTGGAGGACAGTCTGTGGCAGTGTTCTTCAGCTCCTTCACTGGCAGAATTCTGCTGCAGTTGGTTTGAAGATTTTGCCATCCCCTTTTGCTGCTCCAGCCCTTTTACTGAGGGGCCTGAACATGGGTGAGAATCTCACCCAATAGGATTTAAACAAGTGCTTAAGTACTTTTCTGAATACAGGTGCTTTACTGAACTGGGACCAAAACTTATTCAACTAATCCTTACCCATGCAAGTGGCCCTGTTCGTATGTTGAGTGTTGCATGTCTAGGTTTTGATATTTTCTTGCCTGTTTTATCTGTTTTGTTGTCGTATTTTATATGAGGATTATTCAAAAAGGAAACAAAGTCTGAACATACAGTTTCTAATCATAGACAAATGATGAATCATGTTATAATGGACTAACTACAGATTGGAAGTCAGAACCTCCTGTGATCTAAACCTAATGCTACTATGGCTTTGGGGAAGTCACTTGAACTGTATGTGCTAAATACTAGTTTCTAGTCCCAACCAAGTCAGTAAGAGATTTGGATAGAAGCCCATTTAAGTAGTAGTCAAATTCTCCTTCTATTGAAGTCCATAGGAGATTTGTGACTGACATTAGTGGGAACAGGATTAGACCCATTGTGCTGTTACCACATTACTTTGCTTGAATAATTTTTATTTTGAAATTTGTGATGAAGACAAATTGATAAGGGTGAAATCAGATATACTACTGGAAAAGTGATACAGACAGGCTAGAGTAGTTTTAATAAATAATTGTTTTTATTTGTGTTAAAGAAGCACCTAGAGGCCCTGCAGTATACAGAAATTGAGAATTATTTCTTTAAATAGTTTATGAACTCTTTAACGGCCTTCTGAACACTTCCAGAGCAGCAGTGTATGCATTTCATATCTGTTTAGCAAACATGATTATTTGGATCCACTGTCCTATGTGGTTCCTTCACATTACCTTTGTAGTGTAAAAAGCAAAAAGACCACAAAAACTGGCAATAAGGATTCCTAATTCAGGAATAGAGTGAAATGCAGAGTTCCTGCAGAGGCCGAATGAAAGCGAAACCAAAGGAAAATGCAGCTTTCAGCCAGTTTGGGACTGAGAGTTAAATGCTTGTTTAGAGAAAACACAAAAAAAGGGGTTTACAGGTCTGTCTCTTGAGGGAGAATGGACTTGCATGATAGCTCTGTTGAGGCCCACCTATATCAAGAGGCTGGAACAGTATATAATTGCTAATAGACTAACTGATGAGAAAAAAAGTTTTACTGAGTGTAATAGGGTCTAAAACTTGTGGAGACTAGAAATTCTACAAAATCACCTATTCCCAAAACCAATGGTGATTGCAGTGTTTCTGCATTTGTAAATGGAATCAAAAAGAAAACAAAACAATTTCTGAATATGTGGCTGAATTAAGGAAATTAAGAGAACATTGTCTGTTTGGAGAGAGCTTCAATGATGCATTAAGGCAGTGTTTCCCAAACTTGGGATGCTGCCTGTTCAGGGAAAGCCCCTGGTGGGCCTGGCCGGTTTGTTTACCTGCCATGTCCACAGGTTAGGCCAATCACAGCTCCCACTGGCCACAGTTCTCTGTGCCCAGCCAATGGGGGCTGTGGGAAGTGGCGGCCAGTACGTCCCTCGGCCCGTGCCACTTCCCACAGCCCCCCTTGGCTGGGTACAGCGAACCATGGCCAGTGAGAGCTGTGATCGGCTGAACCTGTGGACGCGGCAGGTAAACAAACCAGCCAGGCCCGCCAGGGGCTTTCCCTGAAAAAGCGGTGTCCCAAGTTTGGGAAACACTGCATTAGAGGACTGGTTAGTGTGTGCAATGAAAAATGAAGCAATCCAATTTTAAAGCTAATTTAACCCTAAAAATGTGAGCTAGAAATTGCTATATCAATAGAGACTCCTACTAAAGATGCCAGAGTGTTGCAACAGTGTCATGTGTAACAAATAAACTAGTAGAAAGCACAGCATGGACAACAATTCAGAAGTGTATTCTTTTGTTGTGGTAAACAGTGTCACAATGAAAATGTGCAAATGATATTTGGTCAAGGACAAATTCTCTATGAACTCAACAAACTGGCAGAAATGTGCAGATCAGTGCAAAAAGCACAACAATATCACAAGAGCAATATCAGGTGATTTCAGATTTATCAATTTACAAATGACAACACAGAATCCACTGAAACTGTTATAGCATCTCTCAAAATGTTTAACTTAGAAAACACCAAACAAAGTATTTTTTGTATTTCTTTACAAGTGAAAGGAGTAACACTTAAAATGAAGCTTGATATAGGGTCTGCTGTTTCTGTAATTTCATAGCAGGATTATCAGAGACTATTTCAAGAGGTACAGTTGCAAAAAAATCAGTACTACTAAAAATATTGGTCCATCACTGATGATAATGATATTGTCACAATTCTTATCTATGGCTATGCATATGACTCTGAAGACCTAATCCTGATGCACAGAGTTGGCCACACTGAGGGTATGGGAAGTCTCTATCTATGATGTTTGATGATGCAGCTCTGTGGCACCTTTCATATGCAGCTTGGAGACTTTTTTGTCAATCCCACTCAAACCTGGTACATATTGATCTTGTGAGAGACAGCCACTGAGTCCTGTTCTGAGTCATTTACTCAAGTCCTTTGAGACTGAGGCCAGACCACTGGAGACTGTTCTTCAGGTTATCTTTGAAGCGCTTATATGTATGCCCCTTCTTTCTTTTGTCCTTACTTAGCTCCCATACAAAATCTATTTTGGGAGACAGTGGTCTTCCATTCTGATGACAAGTGCGGTCCACCTAAGTTGTGCTCTCAATCACATTACCTCAATGCTGGTTGTGTTTGCTCTCTCAAGGACGTTAATATTGGTCACTCTGTCCTGCCAGTGAATGCTCATTATTGATCAGAGGGAGTGCATGTGAAATTTCTCAAGCTGTCTAATGTGCCATCTATAAAGAGTCCGTGTCCCAAAACCATACAGGAGAGATGTTATGACTACTGCACTGTAGGTCTTCAGTTTGGCGGAGAGATGAATGTTGTGTTCGTTAAGGACTTTTGTTTGGAATTGGCCAAGTGCCTGGCTGGCTTTACTAATTCTAGATGCAATTTCCTTATCAAGGGAACCATCACTCAAGATGGTGCTCCCCAAACACTTGAACTGATCCACATTTTTCAGCTGCATGCCATGGATGAAGATGGCTGGAGCTCCAACATTGGATTGAGGAGCTGGTTGGAACAAGACCTGAAAATACTAAAAATATATCTGATATGAAAGGATTTTGAACTGCTCTATTTTATTATCAAGCACAGCACTGGAAAACATTGCTCTGCCCCCATTACCTGAAAAGAGGGGGGAAACTGAAATAAAATTAATTAAATTAGTAAAAAAGGGGGTGGTAGACCAAAACATTAAGATGCATACATTAACAAATAAGTATGTATTAAAGAATAAGGTTATTATTTATAGTTTAAAAGTTTGATAATTGTAAGTGTGAGTACAATGTGGCACACAGTCAAGGATAGTCCATGTTGGCACTTAGCTATCTATCTATATAAGACTGACCTAGTCTAGTCTTATTTACAAATGGAGACTGAGACCAAGACAAGAAGTACCTCACCGTTAACACATGCTCCTTCTCTATAATGGGCTAATGTTTGGAATAGCATCCCTATCTGCTATTTTGCAGAGAGCCATGGACCAAGCCTTACAGTGCATTCTCATAGACTCATAAACTTTAAGGCCAGTAGGGACTGTCATGATCATCTAGTCTGACCTCCTGCACATTGCAGGTCACAAAACATCACCCACCCATTCCGTGTTACTGGGATGATATAGTTGCCATTGGAGGTAGTGGCAAAGAGCACCTTAAGAACCTCCAAAAGCCACTTGAGGCTTTCTGAGTATTGGCTTAAGGCAAATAAGAAAACTGTTAATTTTTCAATGATTCATTTACATATCGTGGCCACACTATTGACAAAGATGGCTTGCATAAATACCACAACAAATCTGAAACAATCCTTAGGGCACTGTAACATGGCATGCACTCACCACCATGGGACCTCCTGCTGGTCATCCATGAATTAGGTCAATTCCAGCCTTGGAGCACCTCCTGGTTACCAGTGTCCTCCTACCAGTACCTGCTTTCTCCTGATCACCACCACTTGTAGCACTTCAGGCCCCATGTCCCCCCCCCCCCACCGGATCCTGGTGCCCCTTACCTTGGGATGCTGCTCCACAGCAGTGCCCCCACACTCTGGATCTCCCCTCCCAGGGGAACCCCAACCCCCTATACCCACCTTGCCTCAGTGGCTACTGCCAGTCATCATCTAGCCCCTTCTCTCAGGGGCAAACTGCAGTCTGTAATGGCCACTCATCCCTGGTAAGGGGGGTGGACCTGCTGCCTTTCTATCCCCAGCTGCCTCCTTGCAGCCCTAGTACCTCCCTTGGCCTTTCGCAAGGCCTCAGCCTGGAGACTCACCAGGCCAGAGCTCCTCAGCTCTGCCTGCTGTTACCCAGCCCTACTCTGCCTCAGGTACCCTGCTTGCTTTCCCAGGCAGCCTTATCCTCTCTGCTCCCCAGCTGGAGCAAGAGTCTCTCTCTTACCTCTAAGCCTGCCCTTTTATCAGGGCCAGCTGTGCTCTAATTGGATCAGCCAAACCTGTGGCTGACTACCCAAGCAGCCTCCCTTGGCTGCTTTTAACCCCTTTCTGACTGGAGCAGGGTGACCACACCGCTAAAGGCACCAAACCATAAAATGTGTCACAATTAAATTATTTTCTGGTGATAGTCAGATGTTGTCATAGGCTCTTGCCTAATATAGCAACAATGTTACATTCTCTGAATGAACTTGATGGACACAAGAGGAGTTGGTCCATGCAGCATACCAAAACTTTTGATGAGGTCAAGAAGCTTATAGCATCTGACAGGATCCTTACACACTACCTTGTCTCTTTGCCAATAAAATTAGCACATTATGCTTCTCCATAGAAGTTCTTGGTTCAGACTAGATAGTTTAAAAGTTTCACCAATATCTACATGGCAAATGGTTTACTCTTGATACAGATCATCAGCCTCCAATTTCAATTTTTAACCCAAAGAAAAAGTAACAGTAATGGCTGAAGCACAATTACAGAGATACATGATATGCTGAGGTGCTCACTGTTAGAATATTGAGTTCAAAAGTACCAACCCATATACAAACGCAGATGACTTGTCACATTTGCCTTTTGAAGTGGCAGGTAAGGATACTGAAGTGGAACAAGGGACAGGCTATATGTTCTGTATGGCACAAACTGAACTCTTGCCAGTGACTAACACCATGGTGGAATACAAAACTAAAAGTGATCCAGTGCTGGTTGAAGGGATAGATTTATGCACACAGTCAATTGTTTCCAGCTTTCTTCGCTCAAGAGTGTATCAAGATTGCCAAAGTGTGGCATCAGAATGGCTATTCCTGGTTCTCACAGGCTTATTGAAGCTCAATCTTTTATTTTCGGTAGAAGGCTGGAAAACATCTAACAGACATCAGATAATTCTGAAACCATTTGATCGGTTTTCAGGAGGCAATGCTTTGGAGGCAGGGGTTATTATGCCAAATTTACTGTGAGAATTTAAAACAAATAGTTGCATTCTCTATATTTCATTTTACAAATATGTAAATAATACTTACTTTAATAATAATATAATAAAAAGAATACCACCTGTCACCAAACCAACTTTTAGTTTGTTACTTGAGAGAAGAAAAGAGGCATTGTATCAGACTTTGAACAGAAATAATTTATCAGGTATGACAGAATTCTTAAATTAATGCCTCCTTAAAAATATCTTAAATATTGTGTAGGATTTCCTGCTCTGCTAAATTCACTTTGTGCCACTCAGTGAATATTAAAGGAGGTGGAAGACTGCAATGGAGAATTTCCACTACACAGGGGGAGTCCTCATCAATGGAGGTGGTTTCTCTATCTCCTGTGCCAGTTCTTGTGGTCACCAGGTCAGGAGTGGAGAGGGGAAGAAGGCCTGGCAAGTCTTTTCTATGCCTGATTCTTTGCTGGTGTAAATGCAAGTTGGGCTATGTGGCTGAAAATCAGGGAGCTATGACTGACTCCCTCACTGCCCCTTTCCCCCCAGTGGAGTATCAAACTCTATAGGTCCAATTAGTAGTCAAGTGAGTAATCAATTTTAGAGAAATGAAGGGGTATATATTAGAATATTGTATACTGCATGTGTGCAAA
The DNA here is from genome assembly GCF_965140295.1 of Lepidochelys olivacea. Taxonomy (NCBI): domain Eukaryota; kingdom Metazoa; phylum Chordata; order Testudines; family Cheloniidae; genus Lepidochelys; species Lepidochelys olivacea. The sequence goes on from NC_140411.1 coordinate 78,326,164, forward strand.
CTGTATTAGGAAATAACAGAATAACTCACAATAATTCAGAAAGCTGCCTTTACTTTATACTATTCAATAAATATCTCTTCGTTTGGTTAGTATTTAAGAAAACTGCTCTTACAAGTTAGTATTCATTTTTGTATTTTTTAAATGAATTACCTGATGGAAAATTTATCTTCAAAATGTCTGTCATAATACAAGTTTCTACCCAGGCATTTTACTGTAGCTTATCTCTCTACATTTTTACCTGTTATTCAATATAATATCATCATGTCTGTAATGATAAGGTTGGGAAAATAACCTTTTTGATACCATGGATTCTAATTCTCAAAAATCTCTGGTGATGACACATTCATGTTGACATTTATACTGACTCCATTTATGACAGACTGAAGGTGATGAACAGGCCCCTCCAAGAGGTCAACTTGTGTCAAGTCTGGTATACAGACTGTCAAACACAGTGAATATAAGGCTGCTAATGAGGAATTAACTAGACGGAATATGGCCATTTTACCATTTTCATGCAATCCAAACCTGTTAAACAATGCTAATCAGGTGTTTATTAAGTGAAAGCATTATGCCAAACTTGCTGCACCCCCTACCGTATGTCAAAGAGGTTGTAAAGTATTATTCATCAGATTTAAAGCTAATTAATAACAGTCATTTAGTGAACCTTTCTTTTCTTAGCCCCCAGCTAAGTATATGTATCAAGGTTAAACTAACACATACAATGCTTTAAAAATAAAGTTTCAGTTAAAAAAAAAAACCTAGAAAACTCTATTACAATTCTGAAAGCTGAGGAGTTTGCATGAAATCAAACTCCTTTTATTTTATTTTGTGAAGCCAGACCTATGAAAGAAAAGTTTGATTAATGTCAAGTAATTTAACAGTGAGCCAAACAAAATCTGTAAGGGAACAAGATGACCACCTTAAAAAAGTGCCATGCCAGTTACAAAATTCCCCAGTGCATTGTACATGCCTCTATCGTTGTTCAGAGTGACAAAACTTTTTTTATACTCTTCCCATGCCATTTTACAGCTCCTTACTAATTAGCTCTTCTCTTTTTGTTTTGTTATGTATTTATCAGCTTCTATCTCTACATTATATTTTGTTGCGACTGCAGAATGAATATAGAACTGCTGGCATATCTTACACAATTACATTTTCCCTAGCTATGTGCAGTTTCACAGTGAATAATAGGGAATGTTTTTATGGTGTTGTAAAATAAGTGTTTAGTATGTCTTGGACAAGTTTGTATCTGTATGTTTTATAGCAGTGTATGACATATAGGCAGGACGTCGATAAGCAGAAACAAAGTTATCTCCAAATATAGGACAACATCTTCAGCTGATGTAAGTCAGCATAGTTCAAATGAAGACAACTAACCAACGTAAGTTAGAAAAATATCAAGTGTTATGCATCTATATTTTACCATCATGCATGGTACCCAGACAACAACAAAATTAATTCATTATGAAATTTACCATTACTTCTCTTGTCAAGTAGGCCTTGCATAACAAATCCTGGTAATAAATCTCAAATATATATACACACACACACACATTTGGAAGCTTTTTGTTCTCTCTCCCATACAATTATTATTTAGCACAAGCAGTCAGGGGTTAAATAAAAAGGAATCTAAGACATGCCCTACAATGCAAGGATGATTATGACAAACAGGAGCATGCATGCAAGTACCAGTTAACACAATGAATGTTTTTATTCATCATTAGAGAAATACCTTGAACAACAAACATTCTGCTGCAACCCATAGCTTGTTCAAAGGCCATTGATAGGGTTGTTAAGCCCATATTGTAGGAGGATACTATATAGTGTAACATTAAGTATTGTGTCTGTGATTCTAAGCCGATAATATATTTATCCTAAGGGGCACTTCTACTTCTAACTCTGTTGTATGATAATAGCTTACTTTACACCACATTTGCAAAACAGTGAAAAGGCATTTGGTTCTGCAATTCTGATTAAAGTCAATGGAAGTCCCTTGGCTATACCTCAGAATACTTTCTGACATGTTACCCAACAAGATGTTAGCATCTTCCTTGTGATTACCATGGAAGGGGCAAAAAGGTCAACAAGGAGCTATGACAGAGTTGGCATGGCTTGATGTCCATGAGTAAAGAGATTCTGATGTCTCCTTTCTTTTCCTTTTAAGATAAAGACTCCCCTTCATCTGGGGGAGATCTTTGGGCAGATGCTGTGTCAATGAGAGTGCACAGTTGTGAGAACTGAGTCAGTGAGGTAACTGATTTTATTCAAGATTTTTTATATCAACAGCAGTTAGCTTTGTGATTCCTGAATTTCAGACTTGGCATGTTTCTATTCTGAGCAAGAAATAGATATGCTTATGAGCAGCAGGAAATGTGACTGTCAAGGTTCCTTCCCCACTCTGAACTCTAGGGTACAGATGTGAGGACCTGCATGAAAAAAACCCTAAGCTTATTTTTACAAGCTTAGGTTGAAACTTCCCCAAGGTACAAACTATTTTACATTTTGCCCTTGGACTTCATTGCTGCCACCACCAAGTGCCTAACAAATATATAACAGGGAAAGAGCCCGCTTGGAAACGTCTTTCCCCCCAAAATCCTCTCAAATCCTACACACCCTGTCCTGGGGAAGGCTTGATAAAAATCCTCACCAATTTGCATAGGTAAACACAGACCCAAATCCTTGGATCTTAAGAACAAGGAAAAAGCAATCAGGTTCTTAAAAGAAGAATTTTAATTGAAGAAAAAGTAAAAGAATCACCTCTGTAAAATCAGGATGGAAATACCTTACAGAGTAATCAGATTCAAAACACAGAGAATCCCTCTAGGCAAACCCTTAAGTTACAAAAAGACACAAAAACAGGAATATACATTCCATTCAGCACAGCTTATTTTATCAGCCATTTAAACAAAACAGAATCCAACACATATATAGCTAGATTACTTACTAAGTTCTAAGACTCCATTCCTTTTCTGTTCCTGGCAAAAACAACACACAGACAGAGAGAGACTTTGTTTCTCCCCCCCTCCAGCTTTGAAAGTATCTTGTCTCCTCATTGGTCATTTTGGTCAGGTGCCAGCGAGGTTATCCTGGCTTCTTAACCCTTTACAGGTTGAAAGGGTTTTTCCTCTGGGTAGGAGGGATTTTAAAGGTGTTTACCCTTCCCTTTATATTTATGACAGTGACTGTGATAAGTGTGAAGTCATTAGGAAAGCTTTGTGATAGCAGCATGATATATTTTAAAGTACTGTGTGTATATATATTATATATATAATGAATCCTGTATTTCATAGCATATATCTACTTGTTGGTTTAGACATAAAAGAAGATAAGGTTCATGCAATACCTAATTTTCAGGTGTCCTGACCCCACACCCCAGTGGAACCCACAGCTTTAAATTAGGTATTCACGCTCCTTATACAATGCATGATGTCATTCAGCCAGCTGACTGGACAGCCACCTAAACTAGTCAATAAAAAATTCCAAGGAGTGGGCTATGGCCTAAACCAACCACTCTACGTGAGTTAAACACCTAATCCAGGCCAGATGGATGTGCCTATCTCTGCATGAGAGTCTCAGCCAATAACTGTCTCCTGGAGTTAGGTGAGTGCCATGATTATTGGATTATAGAGTGATTCTCACTCCCTCTCTACCCCAATGCATATTTAAATTATTTATACACAGTGGAACAACTTCAACAGAAGAGACTGAGGAAATCCACCCCAGAACACCCATTGGTCTAGGGGTTAGGGCACTTCCCTGATAGGTGGAAAACCCAAGTTAAAATCGCTGTTCTACCTCAGACAGAGGGAAGAATTGAAACAAGGTCTCCCACATCCCAGGTGGGTGCTTTAACCACCTATCTAAAGGTCATAAGGAGATCTCCTGCCATTTTGTGCCATACAAATGAAATACAGGCAAGGGAACACCTAATTTGAGAATCACACTGGAGACAGGCATCAGGGTGCCTAGATCAAAGCAGCTGTGTGCAGAAACATAGGCACTTACGGAACTTTAGTAGTGGGAACTTAGGTGCTGAGGGATTTTTGGTGCCTATAGGGTTAGGCGGCAGCTCAGCAGGGGTTTTGAGGATCTCAGTGGTGCCTACATGTTGTACGTAAGTGCCTAATATGACAGGCAGCTAAATCCTTTTGTGGATCTGGTATCTACCATATAAGAGCTAGACCATTTCTTTCACTTTTGCTGAAAAGGGAGAGCAGTCACAGAATCACAGAATATCAGGGTTGGAAGGGACCTCAGGAGGTCATCTAGTCCAACCCCCTGCTCAAAGCAGGACCAAACCCTGATTTTTGCCCCAGATCCCTAAATGGTCCCCTCAAGGATTGAACTCACAACCCTGTGTTTAGCAGCCAATGCTCAAACCACTGAACTATCACCCCCTCCCTCCCCGCAAAGTAAAGGAGGGGTTCTCAGTCACTCTGCTTCATGAGCTCTTCTTCTCCCTCCCCCGAACTCACAGAACCTCTTGCTTGATCCAGCACCCACTGAAGTCAATGGACAGATTTTTATTGGATCAAGCCCATGTAACAGAGCTGGGATGCCACGAAGAAAGGAAGGAATGGAGCCAGGCAAGCCCCTGTTTCTTACAGCCTGACCCCCATTGAGACTGGCATATTTTTGAGTAGAAATTTACCTGGAAGTCCAGGCTGCTCCAGGCAGCATTATCTCTTTGCCTTACAAACCCTTTCTCTTGGGTGTGAGAGGCAGTGCACAGGTAGGAGGGATAGTTCCAATTAGAGCCAGCTCTTCATGCTAGCACTCCAAGATCTGGAGGACTGCTGTTTCATCACAGAGTCTAATTTTTTTTTCCACGTGGCTTCCAGGATTTCGTCCTTCCTCCAGTTCAAAATTATAAACCTCTTATCTTCAGAGGGGAATGGAAAGAAAACCCAAAGAAGTGAGCAATAAAAAGATACAGAGGTTGAAGCACAGGATTGGGACATAGGGGAGCTGCATTCATTCCCAGCTGAGCCACAGACATCTTGTGTTACCTTAGACATGTCATGTCATCTTTCCACCTCAGTTCTGCATCTTTAAAAAATAGGAATGATAAAATTACCAAATTCACGAGTGTTTTGAGGATAAATCCCTAAATATTTGTGATACTATGGTACACGGGTCATGTAAGACTCCTGACCAATAAGTGGAGACATTGAGACCAAACAACTCATGGTTCTTGAGGTGGGTCCCCAAGCCCCAAGGAAGGAGTAAAAAGAGACTCTACCATCTTTAGGGATCGGGGGCCCCAATCTATTCATAGATTCCAGTGGTCTATTTTCCTCCCTGCTTTGGCAAATCCCATGTCAGGGGACAATCAGGTCCTTAATAAATATAATTTATAATCAAGATTAACATTTTAAAAATTCTGTACAAACATTAACTAGTGTAGACACAATACAATTTATTACTAACGTATATTTGGTTTCTTAGTGAGTGGTGCACTATTTAAATGGAATATCACCATCTCACATGATTTTTGTTATGTTTCAGATACTCTCAAAGTTCATGGAAGCTAAAAATCTCTGGTAGCATGTAAGGAAGTAAGTAATATAGTTTTGAACCAGTATATAACGTCAATGCAAACATTTAATGATTTAGAGTTATTAAATTTAATGCTCCTACCTTTACATGATGTTTGGAAATTAGTGAACAGTATAACTAATATGCAGTGGCTGAGTGCACTAATCTACAATCTTCCACATGCTGCAGAAAGCCCTTCCTGCATGATTCTTTTTTAATTTACATTTTCTGAAAAGGCATCTCACAGTGCAGTTATCAATGCAGATAATAAATGTTAAAAAAAAAATTGGATGCAGGCCAAATCCATCAAGTTCCCCTCCAAAAGATAACTTCCCATAGTCCATCCCTGATGACAGTGCCTTGAATATCTTTAACTTTTCCATCAGAACCATTTAGTGTTACTATGCTTCTCCACAGCTTGAACATCACTACCATTGTCAGAACCAGGCAAACAAATTTATGATGATGTTCCTGGGAATAAGGAACTAATGCAAAGGGGATTTCTCTGTAGTTCTTCATTAACATTTTATTCATTATAACAAGGGAGTTATAAGAGTTTCCTTTTAAGCAAATTAGGTCACAGGATAAAAAATACACAGCATGGAAACACAGTGTATTACTACATAGAACAAAAGATCTGGTTAATAAATTATGATAATGGGATTAGTGTACTGCTAATGCTGAAAGGCACATGTAACTATTGTGAAATTTACTTTGAGAGGAAAAAGCACTCGCATGTATTCATATATTGTTGTTTCTCTTTATGCCTCAGTTTCTGTAGTTCTTTCCTGTGTCATTTCCCCCTGGGGAGTGTACATACTCTACTTTAAACAATTGCTTTGTTTTTTGGTTTTTTTTTTAAAGCCAAAGAAACTGTTTAAGTAGGTAAAAGACAAAATGGTACAACAGTGCTGTTCAAACAAAAGCTTCTGCTTTATGCAAAGACCATCCAGAGCAACTGAAGCAGATCCAGTGTGGAAGAAGAGAAGGTGAGGGGGAATGGAAAGGGCCTATTAAAAGGAAAATCAATCATTCAATTATTTTTAAACACTGATACCAAAAAGGTAACCACCAAGGAAATAAGTGAGATAACCAGCTACATCAGAAACATTTAATTAACTGGTATTAATTTATATTCTGATTTTGGTGTTTATATATTTAACTTCATTCTAGAGGATTCCTTAAACAAAATGGGCTAAAATCAGCCCTGGTTTTAAATGGCTGAACTCCATTAAGCTAATTACTTGGCCACCAGCTCATTAATTCAGTGATTACTTTCAGTTTATTCATTCCATTCAGTTAACTCCTTTTCATCCATTTACACAAGGTCTGAATTTGGCCCAAGGATTAAAGATTCTGACTGCCCTGCTTGACAGCAAAATATGGAAGGATTCAGGACCTCCTACAAAAAAGCAATCAATTCTACCCAGCATTCTGGGACTGTCATGACTTGCTTGAGACAATTCTTCTAGTCAAAAGAACTGTCAGTGTGGGGGCTGATCCAGCACAATACAGATTCTTCTTTATATATTTATCCCTATGTTTGCCACAGCATGGATAAAACAAATTTTTAAAAAGGAAATTAACAACAGTCTAGTTTTCTAATTTTTAAAAATTATTCAAAATTGTTCAGCCCTAGGATTAATTAACTCTTCTCCACCTAAGCATTTTTAAAGCTCAACATGGACAAAAGCTATTATCTGATTAACTTCCCCAAAACATCCGGCCACCATGATAGGAAACACAGATGAACCTTTATAATGGAAAATCTTTCTGCCCACATGTACAGTGCAACTTCACCTTTTCTTTCAAATCCATCCTCAATCACTTTCCAATGTCACCCTCCACCCCCTCCATTATGGGCATTCTCCTTAAATGTAAATATTTGTAAACAGGATGGAGCTAACAAAATGTGTACATTACAAAAAGCCCATCTCATATATTTCTGTTGTTGTAAATTACATCAACCACTGACAAGCTATCTTTGCTATGTTGTGTGCTAATTATGGCTGGAATTTTCAAAGTGTTCAGTGATGGCTTAATTCTGCTTTACCATTTACTTTAATGAGAGCAGAGACAGAACATGCTAAGAAATTCCACCCAAAAGGCCCAATTCTTGTGGAGTTAGGCACCTAGCCATTTTTGAAAATCTCACTGGGTGATGTTCTGCACCTTCAGACACCTAAATACCTTTAAAAATCTGGCCCTTCAACACATATCCACAAAGGGAGTTAGGGATTACAGCACCAAACTTTTAGGCATCTAGCCACCCAGTGGAATCATGCAAAGTCTGAGCTTTCCTATACACACCTGGGGAGAGAGAGGAACCTGAGAATCGGATCCCCAAAGCCACCATGCTCGGCTGGGAGCCCCTTAAACTACTCGATAGCAGATACAAACAAGAGTGTCCTACCCCCTGCCCCCTCAGCAGGGCTGGCTCCAGGAAGCAGGTGCAAAGGAAGCAGGTGCCTGGGGCGGCCAATAGAAAGGGGCGGCACTACGTCAGTTATTGGGGTGGCACGTCTGGGTCTTCGGCTGCAATTCGGCGGCGAGTCCTTCATTCCCTCCCTTCCACTTTGGCAGCAGCTCAATCGGGTTTTTTTTTTTTCTTTTCTTTTTTTTTCACCGCATGGGATGGCAAAAAAAGCTGGAGCCAGCCCTGCCTCTCAGGGAGTTCAGTACCTAAGTCCAGGTGGCAAGGAAGCGCATATCTCTGCTTCGAATCCACAGTCAGGAATCCTCTCCTGGAGTCAGGCACCTAAGCCATTTATTGCAAGATCAGCAGCAGCTCATACCTAACTCCACACAAAACAAGGAAGGTTTTTCCTATAACCTTTATCCCAGTGGTTCAGGGTATTCACCTGAATAGTGGGAAATCCCAGTTCCATTTCCCCCTCTGCCTGATGAGAGGAAGTGATTTCAACAGTGCTTTTGCACCTTTCACGTGAGTGCCCTAACCGCTGGACTGTTGAATCAGTCTTACTTTCGCTCTGGCCAAATTCTTACTTAATTATATAAAAAGTGGAACTGCATCCACAGGGGAGAATGAAGCACCTCTCCACCCCACAGCAGAATGCCCCTTAGTCTGGGCACCCACCTGAGAGATGGGAAAACCCTGTTCAGATTTCTTCTCCTCCTCAGGCAGAGGGGAGTTTTGATTGAGCTCCCTAAGCACTGGGGTAATGGATAGGAGAGAGGTCATCCATCCTCATGCCTCAGTGGGCTGTTTTTTAGGGGTTATGTGTACCCTGAGAACTCCTTCTGGATTGGGCCCTGTATGCAAGATATGTGGTATGATGCCTGTCTTCTCCTGGTTTGATGATTTCACTGTGGCTTAGGCAAAAAACAGGTGTCCAGGCATCTGCTCAAGTGAGCAGTGTACACACCCAGAGACAGAAACGTAGGTGGCCTATACGACTTCTACAGCAAAAACTTAGGTGAGTTTAAGTGCCTACAGAGTTAGGTGGCAGAGAGGGTGTTTTTGTGGATTGCCATAGAACCTACAACTGTCCTGTAGGTACCTGAGTCCCATTAAGAAAAGGAGTACTTGTGGCACCTTAGAGACTAACCAATTTATTTGAGCATGAGCTTTCATGAGCTACAGCTCACTTCATCGGATGCATACCGTGGAAACTGCAGCAGATATTATATACACACAGAGATCATGAAACAATACCTCCTCCCACCCCACTGTCCTGCTGGTAATAGCTTATCTAAAGTGATCATCAAGTTGGGCCATTTCCAGCACAAATCCAGGTTTTCTCACCCTCCACCCCCCTACACACAAACTCACTCTCCTGCTGGTAATAGCCCATACAAAGTGACAACTCTCTTCACAATGTGCATGATAATCAAGGTGGGCCATTTCCTGCACAAATCCAGGTTCTCTCACCCCCTCACCCCCCTCCAAAAACCACACACACAAACTCACTCTCCTGCTGGTAAAAGCTCATCCAAAGTGACCACTCTCCCTACAATGTGCATGATAATCAAGGTGGGCCATTTCCAGCACAAATCCAGGTTTTCTCACCCCCCACCCCCATACACACACAAACTCACTCTCCTGCTGGCAATAGCTCATCCAAACTGACCACTCTCCAAGTTTAAATCCAAGTTTAACCAGAACGTCTGGGGGGTGGTAGGAAAAAACAAGGGGAAATAGGCTACCTTGCATAATGACTTAGCCACTCCCAGTCTCTATTTAAGCCTAAATTAATAGTGTCCAATTTGCAAATGAATTCCAATTCAGCAGTTTCTCGCTGGATTCTGGATTTGAAGTTTTTTTGTTTTAAGATAGCGACCTTCATGTCTGTGATTGCGTGACCAGAGAGATTGAAGTGTTCTCCGACTGGTTTATGAATGTTATAATTCTTGACATCTGATTTGTGTCCATTTATTCTTTTACGTAGAGACTGTCCAGTTTGACCAATGTACATGGCAGAGGGGCATTGCTGGCACATGATGGCATATATCACATTGGTGGATGTGCAGATGAACGAGCCTCTGATAGTGTGGCTGATGTTATTAGGCCCTGTGATGGTGTCCCCTGAATAGATATGTGGGCACAATTGGCAACGGGCTTTGTTGCAAGGATAAGTTCCTGGGTTAGTGGTTCTGTTGTGTGGTATGTGGTTGTTGGTGAGTATTTGCTTCAGGTTGCGGGGCTGTCTGTAGGCAAGGACTGGCCTGTCTCCCAAGATTTGTGAGAGTGTTGGGTCATCCTTCAGGATAGGTTGTAGATCCTTAATAATGCGTTGGAGGGGTTTTAGTTAGGGGCTGAAGGTGACGGCTAGTGGCGTTCTGTTATTTTCTTTGTTAGGCCTGTCCTGTAGTAGGTAACTTCTGGGAACTCTTCTGGCTCTATCAATCTGTTTCTTCACTTCCGCAGGTGGGTATTGTAGTTGTAAGAAAGCTTGACAGAGATCTTGTAGGTGTTTGTCTCTGTCTGAGGGGTTGGAGCAAATGCGGTTGTATCGCAGAGCTTGGCTGTAGATGATGGATCGTGTGGTGTGGTCAGGGTGAAAGCTGGAGGCATGTAGGTAGGAATAGTGGTCAGTAGGTTTCCGGTATAGGGTGGTATTTATGTGACCATTGTTTATTAGCACTGTAGTGTCCAGGAAGTGGATCTCTTGTGTGGACTGGACCAGGCTGAGGTTGATGGTGGGATGGAAGTTGTTGAAATCATGGTGGAATTCCTCAAGGGCTTCTTTTCCATGGGTCCAGATGATGAAGATGTCATCAATATAGCGCAAGTAGAGTAGGGGCTTTAGGGGACGAGAGCTGAGGAAGCGTTGTTCTAAATCAGCCATAAAAATGTTTGCATACTGTGGGGCCATGCGGGTACCCATAGCAGTGCCGCTGATCTGAAGGTATACATTGTCCCCAAATGTAAAATAGTTATGGGTAAGGACAAAGTCACAAAGTTTAGCCACCAGGTTAGCCGTGACATTATCGGGGATAGTGTTCTTGACGGCTTGTAGTCCATCTTTGTGTGGAATGTTGGTGTAGAGGGCTTCTACATCCATAGTGGCCAGGATGGTGTTATCAGGAAGATCACCGATGGATTGAAGTTTCCTCAGGAAGTCAGTGGTGTCTCGAAGGTAGCTGGGAGTGCTGGTAGCGTAGGGCCTGAGGAGGGAGTCTACATAGCCAGACAATCCTGCTGTCAGGGTGCCAATGCCTGAGATGATGGGGCGCCCAGGATTTCCAGGTTTATGGATCTTGGGTAATAGATAGAATATCCCAGGTCGGGGTTCCAGGGGTGTGTCTGTGCGGATTTGATCTTGTGCTTTTTCAGGAATTTTCTTGAGCAAATGCTGTAGTTGCTTTTGGTAACTCTCAGTGGGATCAGAGGGTAATGGCTTGTAGAAAGTGGTGTTGGAGAGCTGCCGAGCAGCCTCTTGTTCATATTCCGACCTATTCGTAATGACAACAGCACCTCCTTTGTCAGCCTTTTTGATTATGATGTCAGAGTTGTTTCTGAGGCTGTGGATGGCATTGCGTTCCGCATGGCTGAGGTTATGGGGCAAGTGATGCTGCTTTTCCACAATTTCAGCCCGTGCACGTCGGCGGAAGCACTCTATGTAGAAGTCCAGTCTGCTGTTTCGACCTTCAGGAGGAGTCCACCTAGAATCCTTCTTTTTGTAGTGTTGGTAGGGAGGCCTCTGTGGATTAGTATGTTGTTCAGAGGTATTTTGGAAATATTCCTTGAGTCGGAGACGTCGAAAATAGGATTCTAGGTCACCACAGAACTGTATCAAGTTCGTGGGGGTGGAGGGGCAGAAGGAGAGGCCCCGAGATAGGACAGCTGCTTCTGCTGGGCTGAGAGTATAGTTGGATAGGTTAACAATATTGCTAGGTGGGTTGAGGGAATCATTGCTGTGGCCCCTTGTAGCATGTAGTAGTTTAGAAAGTTTAGTGTCCTTTTTCTTTTGTAGAGAAGCAAAGTGTGCATTATGACAGGTTTCAGAGTAACAGCCGTGTTAGTCTGTATTCGCAAAAAGAAAAGGAGGACTTGTGGCACCTTAGAGACTAACCAATTTATTAGAGCATAAGCTTTCGTGAGCTACAGCTCACTTCCTCAGATGCATATCGTGGAAACTGCAGCAGGCTTTATATATACACAGAGAATATGAAACAATACCTATTCCCACCCCACTGTCCTGCTGGTAATAGCTTATCTAAAGTGATCATCAGGTGGGCCATTTCCAGCACAAATCCAGGTTTTCTCACCCTCCACCCCCCCACACAAATTCACTCTCCTGCTGGTGATAGCCCATCCAAAGTGACAACTCTTTACACAATGTGCATGACAATCAAGCTGGGCTATTTCCTGCACAAATCCAGGTTCTCACATCCCCCCCACCCCCATACACACACAAACTCACTCTCCTGCTGGTAATAGCTCATCCAAACTGACCACTCTTCAAGTTAAAATCCAAGTTAAACCAGAACATCTGGGGGGGGGGGTAGGAAAAAACAAGAGGAAACAGGCTACCTTGCATAATGACTTAGCCACTCCAAGTCTCTATTTAAGCCTAAATTAATAGTTAATTAATGGATTTGTGCTGGAAATCACTTTAGATAAGCTATTACCAGCAGGACATTTCCAGCACAAATCCAGGTTTTCTCACCCCCCACCCCCATACACACACAAACTCACTCTCCTGCTGGCAATAGCTCATCCAAACTGACCACTCTCCAAGTTTAAATCCAAGTTTAACCAGAACGTCTCGGGGGGGGGGGGGTAGGAAAAAACAAGGGGAAATAGGCTACCTTGCATAATGACTTAGCCACTCCCAGTCTCTATTTAAGCCTAAATTAATAGTGTCCAATTTGCAAATGAATTCCAATTCAGCAGTTTCTCGCTGGAGTCTGGATTTGAAGTGTGTGTGTGTGTGTCTCCCCGGGGCGGGGGGGGGAAAGGAGGGGGTGAGAGAGCCTGGATTTGTGCTGGACATGGCCCACCTTGATTACCATGCACATTGTAGGGAGAGTGGTCACTTTGGTTGAGCTTTTACCAGCAGGAGAGTGAGTTTGTGTGTGTGGTTTTTGGGAGGGGGGTCAGGGGGTGAGAGAACCTGGATTTGTGCAGGAAATGGCCCACCTTGATTATCATGCACATTGTGAAGAGAGTTGTCACTTTGGATGGGCTATTACCAGCAGGAGAGTGAGTTTGTGTGTAGGGGGGTGGAGGGTGAGAAAACCTGGATTTGTGCTGGAAATGGCCCAACTTGATGATCACTTTAGATAAGCTATTACCAGCAGGACAGCGGGGTGGGAGGAGGTTTTGTTTCATGATCTCTGTGTGTATATAAAGTCTGCTGCAGTTTCCACGGCATGCATCTGATGAAGTGAGCTGTAGCTCACGAAAGCTCATGCTCAAATAAATGGGTTAGTCTCTAAGGTGCCACAAGTCCTCCTTTTCTTTTTGCGAATACAGACTAACACGGCTGTTACTCTGAAACCTGAGTCCCATTGTGAATCTGGGTCTTAGTCCACAAGTGATCCCACCAATTTATGTGGTTTACTGGTAGTAACGGTTTACCTGTAAGTCCCAGTTTGCTTGTGTGATAGTAAAGCAGCATGCACTGTTACAGTGATATATATATATATAGGGCCAGAACATGTCTGGAACTCACTGACCCATGTTAGGGGCAGTGAAGCATTTCTCTGCTCCAGGGAGATCTCCAGGAGGCATTGTGTTTCTGGGAATCACAGACCTTCTTAGAGCTTTGGGTAGGAGAATGTGTGCCCACTGCACCGTGTCTTGAGGTGGTCCTATTGCTCTAATTCCCGTGTCGTTTCTAATTCCCTAGAAAGCACAGGGAAGAAACAATCCTTACGACCAAGACAGCAAAAGGATATCAGCTGCGTTTGTCTTTTGCCTCGGGCGATAAGTGATAGGAGAAGGATCATCTCTCTTCAGGAGGCACAACAGACAAAAGTGTAAATGAGTACTGTAAGTAAAGAACACTGATTCCAGAACAAACAACCTTTTCTGAACAGACAAATGTGCATGTTAGAGTAACCCCCTGTGCAGGTCTACACTGAATGACAAACACGTAGAAAAGCAGATAAGCCAAACTGAAATTGACCTTGGCAGCCATCCAGGGATAATATTTTCCCTGGGATGAACTGTTCTTGAATAATTTTTCCAAAACTATGTGGCATAAACATTGTATTCATAGACAGAATCAGACATTCATCTATTTTTCCCCCAGTTCCCTTTTCTAAAACAAATGTAGTTATTCTGGACATTGCAAGGAAATCTTAATTCCCAGATTGCTGACCCAATATGTTCTCACTGAAATGTGTGGCAAAAATTCCCATTGACTTGAATGATAAAAACGGATTGGCCCTTTACTGCTTAACTGAGTTATTTGGCTCGAACAAAGATTAGGACCTAGTTTTGAACTGAATTCCCTTATTATTTGCTCATATAAGAAGAATAGTTTTATTCAAACAAGGATTGTACTAAACTGCAGTTTTAGCTCACTTGTTAATGGTGCTGGCATTCAAAAATCAGCACAATGTACTATACTCTAGCAGTGGCTGAGTGAATGGGATGGCAGCCTGCAAATATCTCAGTACCTGAGTGAGTTCCTGCAGCTGAACTAAACCTTGACCAAGTGTCTTTGTACTTCAGCAACTTCCTTTTTGGTAGCTATCATGTATCTGTCACATCCCACCTGGTCAGCTGGTTGAGAATGAAGATGATTACACATACCTGGAGCTGCATATATTCAAATTCAGCAGGGAGAAAAGGATCCTTACTAAATAATCTGATTTTTCCCAGAAAATGCTTTAAATGCAGCTTCAGAACTCCTAGAAGACCCTTACTTGAACACAACGTATGTTAGATGGCATCAGCACGCTAACAATGGAATATGGTTATGTGTACAGATATACTCAATGCTATCAAATATAATGTGTGATCTAGTGGCTACGGCAGGAGACTAGAATCAGATCAGATCCTGAATCTCTTTCACACAGTTGTAGACCAGGAGTAAACCCAGTGTAAATAAATAAGCAGAATCAAGCCCTCGGGTTCTGATTTTAGGTCTGCTAGCAACTTGTTGTGTGACTTTTGGCAAGTTACTTAATCTCTTTGTGCCTTTATTTACCCATCATAAAAACTGCTGTACCTATCTCACAGATAGTTGTGATTTTATTAAATCTTTTTGCAGATTATCTGTATTTTGTGTTTATGGTCACTGATTTTATGAGCTTTTTGATTTCTAGCTAGCTAAAGTTGTAGAGAAAATCTGTATGCTTGTAGCCGCAATCTACATTGTAACCATTTTTATGAGAACATTAATTGCAACTCACTCTGCTGAGCCTACAACAATAAAAAAATACATACCTATAGTACCAAAAAAAATGATCAAATGAGATATCCATTCTAGTCTCTCCTTCCATTTTAACTACATTGATTTAAGAGAGAGAAAATGTAATGTTTAGATCATCTGTAAATTACAGATAGAAATATATTACTTAGCAGCTGCATCCATCCACTGGTTAGTCCCCTAGCAGTAATTTTTATTTTGAGGCCAGTACTTCTAGTAAAGTGTCATAATACCAAATTTAAAACTCGGGAATGTCATTGATGAATATACAGTGCTATATTGCACTGAAAGTTATGTTGGCTTTGCAACTACCTCCATATGGGAAGAAACCTAAATCTCTCCATGGATATCACAGAATCTTTTGATTTGCTTCCATTTTCACTCAGATGAGAAAGAAAGCCAGGGTCTGTAGAAAGATTTGCATTAAAATAAAGAAAAAAATGAGTGTTCCAATTATTTCATTAAAAAACTGATGCAAGGTGCTGGGAAGATCCCCTACAGACTCCTGACTAGGACTTTGGCATAAACAAACAAAAAATGAGACTACTACTGTAGATTTGGGACATATTCTTATTTATACCTTCATATGTCCCTTACATTTACACACATTTCAAGGCCATTTTACACTACTGGTACCTTAGTAAATGAGAATAAGGAATTTATGTTGGGTTTTACAATTAGCTCAGTGCACAATGGGATAGAAGATGGATAGTCTACTTACCATTCGTACAGATCTTTACAAAGTTGTAAAACCATCACTGAACCCATTCTCTGACTGGGGCAGTGGATATTTTCTCAGGGTCAGATGTCAAAGCTCACATGTGAAGTAACTGACTATCATGTTGTCCTTTCCAAGGAGAATATTACCTGTGTAAAGGCTTGTTCAACCTTGGCCTTGAATATGCTGTTCCCTGGACAGTGAGTGGGAGCTATAAAACTATAAAACTACAGACTTCTCAGTGGAAACACAAAACATGAACACTGAAGGTTTGATCCTTCAACATCGACTCAATGGTAGTTTAGACATTTATTTCAATAGGAGCTGTGACAAGCACTAAGCTTTGAGAACATACACACATATACCCAAGCATAACCACTGGGGATAATGGACTTTAATGTGGTAATTCTACCCTCTATACTGTATGAATAAACTTGGATTTTGTGAATCAACATCTACCATTTACATTCTATAGAATCATCAATAATAATACTGTTGAGGTTAATGGAGATTTTAATGTTATAACTACTCACTCCACTGTATGAATAAGACTCGTTTGGAAATCAACATCATCTCCCATTTGCTTTCTACATAATCATCAATAATAATGTATTTAAATAGCAAGGAAAAATAAAAATCCAGTTCAAAAATCAATGTTGGTAATGATGTATGTAATAGAATACGGCTAGCTTTGACCCTCAGAGGTCTATACAAGCAACTTATTTTGATTAGTAAACTGAGCAAAACATAATGTGGAAAATATACAGACAATAGTAACCCTAATGCTAACATATCTAATAATATATGGAACCTGATTCCATCAGAGGGTTCTGATGATATCATAAACTGCTTTCAAAATTGAATTATACAGTCTCAGCATATGATAGGAGTAATATGAATGATAATTTATTACAGCAGTGCCCAATTGTGCTGCTGAATGTAAGGTCCAGTGTTTCCATTATAAAATTTGTTTTTCAGCAGTATTATAACTCATTTGTAAAAATTCTCTTTAGGTGGACTTTGCTAGACAATATTCCAATGAAGATTAATGTGTTTTGTGTTATTTATTAAATATAGTTTAAACTGGGCAACCAAACTGATAGAAGTGCACAAAACTTTTCATGTGTCTTTGTTGATGTGCAGGGTGGACCCTTAGAAACTGAAATCAATTTATTTTAACAACATATTTTTCAGGATATTGTTTTTATAAGGTAGATCTGGAGAATTAAATATAAAGAATGGAGATAGTTAATTTTTCAAATGGTCTCCACTCATTTAGTAGTACTTTTAAAGGAATACTTGCTATGTGTCGCTGTTTCAACACACCAATATTTAATATCTATTTACATACTGTCTACTGCAAAGGTGAAGTGTACAAGGGGCTGAAGGGGTACAACCCAGTCTCCCAATCTGAGGCCATAGTTGAAGACTTCATTTCTAATTCAGCCCTGCCTCATCCCCTCTCCATGCACAGAATGTTACGACCTTGCACCCAGGTTCCAATCAACAGCCCAGCTCCTGCAGACACTTACATACATAAGTGCAGTGGGATTATTCAAATATGTAAAGCTAGTCCCATGTGTAAAATAGGACCTCAGTTATTTTCAACATTCATGTTGTGAAAAAGCCCCAGATATGGGCCCTTTAAATTAGTGACTATGAGTTAATCTGAAAAGTTCTGGAGAGACTGATAAACTCCTGGATGTCTGGATTCTAATTGGAACCTATTTAAAATATCAATCATTTTATCTTTTACAATATGATTCTCTACCTATCAAGAGAAACATAGGAACTGATATCAACACAGATTATTGCTTAATCTAGTACAATCTTCTGCATCTAGCAACAGCCTATCAATTGTAATTTCCACAAAAATAATAAATAATTGAAGAAAAAATTCCCACATATTAAACCAGTAAATTATACCCTACTCATATTAAACTGTAATACAAAAACTAATAATATGTGTATACTATATTATGAATGGTGGTCACTGTTGCAGCTGCTTTTACCAACTCATATTTTCTGGATTGAATCTCAGACAACCAGCCCTCATCCAAGCTCAGCTATTCACTGGGATATTTATCTCACTGCGCCAGCCAATACAGACATGGTAGGTCTGGATGTCTTTATATTGAAAACACTGTAATCCATGTTTCTTCCATGACCTTCCCAACAGCAAAATCAATGTTGAACAGGATACACATGACAGATACCTCATATGAGAGATCCTTCAAGGTACAGGAGTAATTTCCTTCTGAATATTCCCCAAAAAGATAGAAATGGAACCTTTTACAAGTGTCTTGATCAATCTCTCTTAGAGTCAACTGAAATCTCAACACAATCTCATGGAGAATGCTATCCAAGGCTGGTGATGGCTTTACAACAGTCAGCATGGTCACCTTATCTTTGCCTATGCTGAGATCTTAATCTAATGCAATCAGTGAAGTTTTCACATCCTGTGCAGCCCTATAGTCTGATTATCCAGATGCAAGGAAACTCTCTGGACTCAAGAAACTTCCAGAGTTGTATCAGCACAACTTTCTCATTGGTCTTTCTTAAAAAGAAAATTGAATACTAGAAAATAGTTAACCTGTAAAGAGTTGATTTCTTGAGCAGAGGCTGCCTAAATACTTCTTTAAGAATATCTGGCAGGGTGGGCAGTGACTCTATCCAGGAAAAGAAAATGATGCACAGGAGCTAATTTCACTGTCCATGACTGTAGGAAAGGAAATATTTTTCCTTGTGTATCTCGTGCAGAGGAAGTAGCCATTACCGCTATCATCCAGAATGTGCATAAAGTTTCTGCATGGCAGCAAAAGGGGTAATTTCTGTGCATCAGGTCCTTAACTTTTCATATAATTCTTTGCTTAGTACAACTAGAGATGCTATAGCTTATTTCAGGATGACAAGAGAAATAAGCAGAACAATGAATATGAAATATTGCATGCTAATCCATAAAGGCGGAATGCCATTAGCAGATCTCACACAGCTATGTGTGTACTAGGTAGAGAACTTAAAAGGGAAATATTTCACAAATGAATCTTTATTTTCCTTACTAATTAATAAACACCATGCTGTGAATAACTGGTGATAATGTTCTAATAAGAAAAATCAATAAATTTACACCCAGGGTCACAGTAATTGATGCTGCGGAATAGAAAAATGCATTCTCCATTGATCCTTTAGCAAACTTCTAACTAAAAAGGACAGGAAAGAAAGCCAATTACTGTGGTATGCCTCTGAAAAAGATAAGATTAAAACAAGCTAATTATGTGTTCTTGAATAACTACAATTTTTGATGAAAGTACATAGAGTAAGGGCATCCTATGTCTCCTGTACAGAGATATTGCTTTTCACTAATTAAAATATAGTAGTTTTACGTTTAACAGCTCTTTACCAATTGGCAGATAAATACTTAGAAAAGTCAATCTTAAAAACTTCCATAGATAAACATTTTAGCATTGCTGTAAGCAGATGATTAAACTGAAAAATAAAACCAACTCTTAGACAATTATTGTTTAAGTAAACGTCACGTGTGAACTGGAAAGGCTACTGGAAGAGAGAAAATAAAATATTGGGCACAAGTGTCCATTGCCTCACATCTTCATCAGGCATTGATCCTTCAATGAGCTCTGCCCAGGTGCATCCATGCAGGGACCCACTACATCCACCCACACAGAACATAATGAAGGATCCTGGCCATAGTCATTTATCTGAGGGCCCGGTAGGTGTAAAATGATACCACATCAGAACAGTAGTTCTCATTCTGACTTTGCAGTGATGCTTCATGAGTGAAAATGGGTCCATAGGGGCAAGGGAAAGGAAAAATCAGGCCATTTGGATTTAAGATTCCAAGGATAAAGAAAGTACACAGCAGTTCTATAAAGTTTTTGAATTCTTTAAACTGCATCGACCATTTGCTCCCTCAGGCACATTGATTTCTTATTTTCTCCACTAGATTGAGTGAAGTCAAAATCACCAGAAACAAAGTTTGAAAGAACCATTTGTAGCCCTTCCCCTAGCTGTGGCTCAAACCTCCTCTCTGGTGGTTGCAACTTGTAGTGGCCCCTCACGTCACATGGTCTGCTTTCTCAGTTCTTTTTGTGATGCCTGGGCCCTCCACTCAAGGTAACTCCTCACTGTGCCTGAGACACAAGTGCTGCCATCCTTTGAGAAAGTGAATATTGCTACTTCCACTGCTGGCAAGGAGTATAAAGGCCAGTACACAAGAAACAATAAAGTATCTTAACACAAACCCAAGCCAAGAAATGACAGATCACAAAATTATAATAACAAAGTGTGTGTGTGTGTGTGTGTGTGTGTGTGTGTGTGTGTGTGTGTGTGTGAGGGGGAGTTATTGAACAGATAAACAGGATTTGGGGAAGAAAGGGATTAGATTAACTAATAAATACTAAACATTAACAAATCAACATAATTCCCACCTCTCAGTACTCACATTCTTCCTAACCCCCAGATCCCTCCCTGACACCTTTCTGGGCAGATAGCAAGCTGGGGTAGAATCCAGAGAAGAGTGCTGGGCAACTTAAACAACAAAATGGGTAATCTTACAGTGTCTTTGCCCCTGAGTGGAGTAGGATACTCTCCTGACTCCTGGTCTGGAGTCCCATGGAGGTCTCAGCTGGCTCTCAGTAGTCAGCGCCAGGTTGGATCACTGTCAGTCTGGACACTGGTCTCTGGAGCACTAGAATTGCCTGACTCATGCACTAGATCCCACAGCAGTTTAAATATGCTCTTTGGGGGGAGAGGGAGTTAATTAAAGATGCCATGGGCTGCTTCTCTCTCTGCTTCCAAACTCAAGAGTTCAAAACTGAAACTAAAAACTAGTCTCCTTGTCCCTGAGTCAGGTTGTCCCTTCCCCCAGAGGGGCTGAGCAGACCTCGCTCATCGTTGGGCCAGCAAACTGCTAGTCCATATCACCCTACAGGCCTGAGCAGGAGATTCTAGCCCATTCTGTCCTGATCCTCTACTCCAAACTTGCTGGGAAATAATGTCAGTAGACTCTAGTAGGCATTATTGTTACAGTACATATAGTAGTACCCCCAGAGGCTCATTCTAGAGTTCCAAGAGTTGGCATTCTCCAAGTTGGGGTTACACATTCAATAATATTTAAATTTGTAGCTTGCTAAGAATCTTACCCATCAATTTCTGCATCAAGTCCAGAACTGTTGCTTGAGCTATAGCATATCATTTGGTAAGACATCCAATCTTAATGTCAAGTCTTAAAGTGATAATGAATCTACCACTTTCCAAGGTAAGTTCTCATAAAAAAATAATATCAAGTATATTTTCCACAATAACACGTAGATTGACATTAATTTTGCTACAATACCTTGAATTCTTTACTGTTTGCATCCAATATGCACTTTTGCATGATTTTGCCTAGGAGTTGTGTCAAGCCTAGAGGCCTAGAGTTGACCAAGTAATCCCATTTACCCTTTTTAAATACAGGCACGCTTAGTTTGGAGTTTGCAATTCAAAGCTTTTTTGAGTTTCAGAATGTAAATTTGAATCTCTGTTTCTTTTTAAATTGATGGAAATTGCTGGTTTGTCATATTCAGCTATTTTTAAAACAGCTGAATTGATTTCCTTAATAAGTTCCAGAAAGGGTCTTTACTGTGCTGAGAGTAAGAAAAAGGGAATGTTCTTTGCACTGAAGCAAGGGATTAAAATGAAAGTGCCATATTAACCAAAACAATAGATTGTTACTAGTAACATTGCTATCTAAATATTATATTATGTATACACACATTACAGGAAGATTATTAAGGTTGCAAAGTCAAGCACTCAAAAGTTAGGAAATACCAGAATTAAGGCTGTCTGTGTAACCTAAGTTCAGCCCCCTTGCACTTATGCATTATGATATTTATAATCAATTGATCATGTCTTCTCAAACCTGTCCCTCTCCCAATTCTGTCTGTTCCCAAATTCTGACCCCTCGTCCCATTCTCCTTGTCTACGCAGTCCACATCCCCATTCCTCAGACTTTCCATCCCATTTTCACTTGCACAGCTAGTCCTAGTCACAGATTTCAAGGCCAGAAGGGAATACTGTGAATATTTAATCTGACCTCCTACATAACACAGACTGTAGGACTTCCCTAAAATAATTCCTGCTTCAAGTCCAATAGGTGTGGTTGAACTAGTGCATAAATATCCAATCTTAATTTAATAACGTCTTTCAAAAATATCCAATCTTAATTTAATAACGTCTAGTGATGGAAAATCCACCACAACCCATGGTAAAGTGTTCCTGTGGCCAATTACCCTCACTGATAAAAAACTGTGCGTTATTCCTGGTCTGAATTTGTCTAATTTCAACTTCTAGGCATTGGCTCTTATTATATCCTTATCTGCTGTATTGAAGAGCCCTCTATTGTCAAATTTCTGTTCTGCATGACGATCCTTATAGATTCTGATCAAGTCACCCTTTAACTTAGTGTCCCCCTTGGGACTCTCTGTCTGAGTCCCACTCTTTCCCCACTCCCAGTGTCTTCCTCCCAGATACTAGCCCCTAGTCTCCTTGCCGAGCTAGTCCCATTTCCCTCTCTCAGCTCTTCATCGATTTTTTCTGTCCACTTCCACTGGCTCCCAGCCTCAGTTTCCCTCTGTGAACTCCTCATCCCCTAATACCCCCTCTCCAGCTCCTCTGCCAAGTCTCTTTGCCCAGCCAGACCCAATTCCCTGTTAGAACTGTCTCCCTACTCCCCAACCCCATTGGTTCCTTGTCTAAATCTCCTTGTCCTGCCAATCCCATTTTCCTCCTCTTTTCCCAGCTTCTCATCCAATCTCTGCCCAACCCATCCTGAACCGACTGGTTCCCAGTCTTCACCATCCCATCTCCCTCACCATCTTCCAGTCTCCCCCCATAACTTCCAGTCCCAGTTTCCTTGGCCAGCCAGTCACAGTCTTCCCCCTTCACCAACATTCAGTCACAGTTTCTCTGTCTTTCAGAGATTCCTAGAATTTAATTCCAGAAGGGATCTTTTTGATTGTCTTGTCTGACAGTCCTTTGAGTCCCCTCCCTCCAGTCACAATGCACTCCATTCCCTTTCTCTTAAAAGATCATGAGAATTTTTTTAACATTGAAAAGAATGTATTTTGCCCAGCATCATCATCAAAAAACAAACAAACAAACAAAAAACCCAGCATGAGGCAGCGTAGGAAATTTCAGTCTAAATGGTTAAAATTTGGAAAAAATTATGAGCAACTGAAAACAGGATCTCATAATGGCAAGTGTTGGGCAGCCTATATAACAGGTAATGCTACTAGCTCTGCCTATAATATAAGTGATCTTTAAGTGAAGTGTGTTTTGAATTAAATGCGAGTACCTTGTTAGCTGGTGGGAAGGAAAAAAAAAACAAAATGAAGAAAATAAAAAAGGAAAGAAGAGGCACAGAAACCATGAACTAAAGCATATATAAGAAGGAGAAACAGAATCATGGAACCTAAAGATGGGAAAAATCTTTTAGTCATATTTTTCAGTCCCTTTGCCAATGCAGGATATTTCCCAAATGTTCATTTAAGAGAGATGGGCCCAAACCAAAATCCAGGAACTAAACCTGAGATCCTAATGCAGTTCAAATCCCAGTTCACAGCACAGAGCTAACTCTATAATGGGCTGAATAGGAACATGTCATGTTTTGGGAAAGCTCAGATTCAGATCTGGAGTGTGACGCCCCAATGTCAGTAGTGTTCGTATTTGGATTTTGATTCATAACACAGTGGGGAGGGATAGCTCAGTGGTTTGAGCATTGGCCTACTAAAACCAGGGTTGTGAGTTCAATCCTTTTGATGGGGCCATTTAGGGCTCTGGGACAAAAATTGGGGATTGATCCTGCTTTGAGCAGGTGGTTGAACTAGATGACCTTCTGAGGTCCCTTGCACCCCTGATATTCTATGATTATCATCAAGATTATCTGAAGTAGCTTTAGGTTACCCTTTGTGCTCCCCTGGTGCAAAGATGATCTTTGCCAGGCTTGTTTCCAATCAGAGTCTAGGCTGATCTAAGTTATTCCAGTTTCCAACAGCCTACAGTGGTCAGGGGTTGCTAGGGTGCATTCTCTTTCCGGATATGCCTCCTTACCACTGACTACATCCCCTCTGTTGGAATGTGACATATCTTCAATGCTTAGTCTATTCTTTTTTAAACGTCCAATAAGATGAGAATTCCACCATTCCTTTGAGCCTTTGAGGGACTAAAGAATGAGTAAAGGGCACTTCCTGTCTTCTGTACTATCTCCTCCTGCTATCATACAAATATTCTAGCTTATGCCTTAGATGGTGGCTTTGTCTTTAAACCTCCACCGAGTTAGTTATTTGTATTTGTGCCAAAAGAGAGTAGCCACGTTAATGCTGTAATTATGGCAAGATCATGGCATGTTTTGTAGCAGAAATAATATTGTAAATGTAGATTTTGGTTAGAACTGTCATAAATATAAAGGGAAGGGTAAACCCCTTTGAAATCCCTCCTGGCCAGGGGAAAGCTCCTCTCACCTGTAAAGGATTAAGAAGCTAAAGGTAACCTCGCTGGCACCTGACCAAAATGACCAATGAGGAGACAAGATACTTTCAAAAGCTGGGAGGAGGGAGAGAAACAAAGGGTCTTGTGTGTCTGTCTATATGCTGGGTTTCTGCCGGGGATAGACCAGGAATGGAGTCTTAGAACTTTTAGTAAGTAATCTAGCTAGGTATGTGTTAGATTATGATTTCTTTAAATGGCTGAGAAAAGAATTGTGCTGAATAGAGTAACTATTTCTGTCTGTGTATCTTTTTTGTAACTTAAGGTTTTACCTAGAGGGGTTCTCTATGTTTTTGAATCTAATTACCCTGTAAGATATCTACCATCCTGATTTTACAGGGGGGATTTCTTTATTTCTATTTACTTCTATTTTTATTAAAGTCTTCTTGTAAGAAAACTGAATGCTTTTTCATTGTTCTCAGATCCAAGGGTTTGGGTCTGTGGTCACCTATGCAAATTGGTGAGGCTTTTTATCCAACATTTCCCAGGAAAGCGGGGGTGCAAGTGTTGGGAGGATTGTTCATTGTTCTTAAGATCCAAGGGTCTGGGTCTGTAGTCACCTAGGCAAATTGGTGAGGCTTTTTACCAAACCTTGTCCAGGAAGAGGGGTGCAAGGTTTTGGGAAGTATTTTGGGGGAAAAGACGCGTCCAAACAGCTCTTCCCCAGTAACCAGTATTAGTTTGGTGGTGGTAGCGGCCAATCCAAAGACAACAGGTGGAATATTTTGTACCTTGGGGAAGTTTTGACCTAAGCTGGTAAAGATAAGCTTAGGAGGTTTTTCATGCAGGTCCCCACATCTGTACCCTAGAGTTCAGAGTGGGGGAGGAACCTTGACAAGAACTTTCTTGGTCACATATTTATCAGAGAGCTGAAGAGCTGAGCTGAAAGTTAAAGCAGATGTAACAAGCTGTGTTTTGCCCTAGGCATGCTTTCACTAATTTTAGTTTGTTGTTATTCAGTTCAGTGAGCTTCTGCAATTTTCACATTTCAATTAGTTGCATAAGTACCTAAAATAAGTATCAAATAAAGTAATTTGTTTTTAGGGGATCCTAAAGCTGGTTCATAACATGAAAAGTACCATCACATACTGCTCAAACCTGTTTGATCAAATGTTGAAGACTTTACCCAGGGGCAGATATCAGAGAGGACCAAAGAGCTATCTTTTGTGCTATTGCACGGGGACTGGCCACAATCCTGCTGGGAAGCATAGTCACTACTTGTACCCCTGTGGGTTCTAGCTCCCTGAACTGGTCAGGAATGGAACAAAAACATGTTCTACCCTAACGGCACATGTCTGCCACCCTTAAAGTGAGTAACACCTTACTTCCACGTCACTCCCATTGAAATCAATCATGAGATGATCATAGTGGTGGAACACTGGATGTATGTGATACAGACAGCACTACTGGGAGTATATGCTTCTGTATACACCAGAAACATTAGGACTAAAATGAGCGAACTTCCTAAGATACAATATACAATATGGTACAGATACAGTGGGTCAAATTCTGCTCTTACACATACAAGTTTGTAAATCTGGAGTATAACCGTATAGCACTATGCCATCCACTTTTACCTTTAATGGAGTTACTCTAAGCTAGTAATGTAACTAAAAGGAGAATTTGCTTTTGTGTGTGTTTTACTGGACATTTTGATAACTGTGATTGTTATAATACCTACTGCTGAAGCAATCTCTCTAGATATCTAAAAAAGTGAAGGGAAAATTTAGAGAAGATAGCAAGGATTTACCAGAGGGAAAAAAGAGACTACTGGAACAGTCACCCCAAAGTCCAAATTTCAGTTCCACACATCTTTGCTCTGGGCATGATTCTCTGTTGGCTTGCACCTTGTGTTGTCATTCAGACTTGCACAAAATATGTATAAAGCGCTGCCAAATCAAAATAGTAGCATTTCATACTTACTCTGCACAGGTGTAAATGACTATACCTCGCAGAAGGCCATAAACGTCTGCAAAGCAACTTGATTATCACCTTCAAACCCTGTCTCAAAATTCTCCTTTACCAGAATGCCTACAAACAGCTTGGCATCCAGAGACCACTGCCTCGTAAGCCGCTCAACATTGCCTCATTATTTACTGGCACTCCCTCTCTGACTGTATCCACCTGTTTCCTCTTGTCTGATACTTGGATTATAGAGTCCTTGGGGTAGGGACCATCTTTTTATTCTGCGTTTGTATATCACCTAGCACAATGGGGTCCTGGTCCATGATAAGTTCTACAGGAATACAAATAAATAAAATAATATGAATTATAATAAGGCATTGGAGAATCAGACCCCATGACATCACAAGCATTGGAACCAAAAGTTGACCAAGCTATTTATGACCTGACAGAATCAGAAAGAACAGAAGCAATCTGCTCTTGAGAGATTTTCATACTGAAGAGTTTGAGATATTTGTTTGAACCACACCAAACTGACAGGGGGTATAAAAGTCCACACAGACTTTGAATTGTAATGTAATGTGTCACTCAATGTCCAAGATCAGGAACTTCAGCAAGGGTTTCTCATTGTATATCTTGTATACAGACAGGAGAGATATGGGAGAGGATCATCTGAGATTATTGTGTGAGGTATGCTGAAACTGGTTTCCCTGATCTCTCAGAAAAGTAGTCCTCTCCCGTAATCAGGATGGTAGGAGAACAATGAAGAACAATGAAGAAGTTCTGGAGGCAGAAGCAATAGTACAGTTTTGTATTTCCCTGCAGGCATATTTGCAAATGACTAAAAAGCATTATAACTGTGAGAGCATCTTAGTAGATCTGGGGTAAACATATGCAATGTGAGAATAAACTGGAGATCCTCAGTCCAGTTCCAAGCATTGGTAAGATAAGAGAGTTATACTTAACCAACTTGTTATGAGATGAAGTTGAAAATTCTCATAATGCGGACCCACCTTAATAGAATAATTGTTTTGTGGACCATTGCCCCTCCCACTTTTGATCCCGTTAACATCCCTGTAGAAACAGCAGCATTTGCTTTCAAGGAAAAATAATATGATGAAACCATTTAATATATGTGTAGCTATTTTATAAAGCTATTGAGCAGATGGAAACAATATCATGTGAGCAGCCAGTCCTCCACAGACTTTATGTGGTCTATTTACATAGTTGGACAACCACTTACAGAGAACAGGAGGGATTATTATATAGTTTATGTATGACACAATAAGAAAAATTTTAAATGCTGTGTATTAGATGATTAAATGACCAACTATGTGTTCAAATCATATACCAATTGGTATTCTACTGTATTTTAATTTATGTGGTTTCTGTGTGTGTATTTCAGTGATTCATACTTGAATAAATGTGTATGTATAAGCTGGTACTCAAGATAATTTAACCATTAAGTGTTTGGAACTTAAAGAATGATAGTGCTGTGGTCCAAACAGTCTAGAGTTGCATTGGAATACTTGAGGGTTCCATTGGGCACTCTCTGTTTTAATTCAGCAAGTTTCTGAAAAGGATGACAGTTGGCTGTTATTTAAATAGTATATATACAAATTTGCTCCTGCCTTTTTCACAGCAAAAGGAATGCAGGAAAAAATCAGAATACTTGACTTAGATGTGCAAGTGCTTGAATCAGCAAAGGAAGGCTGAGTCAAAAGGCTGCCCTTTTAAAAATTTGGCCTTTTGCTGTCTCTTATTGTGTTGCCTGCACCCATTCTCCCAGTGATATTAGCCCCAGCCTCTTATTGGTGGTACATTTCTTACAACCAGCTCCATGCTTCCTTCTACAATGTCTGTTAGCCAATGGCTACAGAACACTCTCCCTGAACTAGACTATAAGGTTATCACTCCCTCCTCTTTCAAATAACTCCTCAACACTCATCTGTATTATAACATCCACAACACATTTGCTGACGGGTAGTAGCTATAAAAGAGGCAAAAAGAGGATAGTTGATTTTATTTTTAAAGGCTTATCACTCTCCCACACCATACATCTGTGCCTTGTCTTTATAGATTGTAAGCACTTTGGGGTAAATTATTATGCATGAGACACATCATGGGCACTATTCTAATACAAATAACAAACACTGGAATACGGCAATAACAACATCATACAAAACAGCAGCATATACCTTATGGGCCTCATCATCAGACTATGAGAGGACATCCATTTACATAATGCAAGGCAGGCTGCTGGTACCTTCTCAGTACTACCAGGGAAATGAATTTCTGCAGGCAGCAGGTCCCCAATGGGCATTATATCTAGGATTTTGTGGTGGGTATGGGTGAGTAGGAGGTGTTGGGGATGCTACAATCTATTTGCTGTCTTTGACCCCCAAATCTTATTGTAATATTTATATCCACTAAAGCTTATATGAAAATTGGTTATAAAATAAAAGAAAAGAGCTGATATTGAAATTGCATAAATACATTTCTATAATTAATTATTTTCTATTAATAATTCATTAAAAAACTAAAATAATTACCATACAGAGGATTTTTTTCTTCTTTTTGATTAAACCCACATGACAAATTTTGGCAATTTTTACAAGAGCTGATAATTGGTATATGATTGGACATGAATTGTATTTCTTTTTCTTAATTTCTGATATTTCTGTCATAAATCATCACATCAGGTTCAGCTCGTCACATTAGCTTAAAACATGAGACAACAAACATGACACAATATGTCACAATAACCCAGATAATACGTCAGAAAGTTTTGGGGAAAAAACCCTTGCTTTCAGGTTGGATGCTGAGTATCAAATTATCACAAGAAGTACCTGAAATGACTTTATCATAGTAAGAACAGTCTGGTAGAATGCTACATAATGGTGAAATACAAGTTACATTTTCAATATGCCACTTGTTCAATTGTGTGTTTCAGATTTATAGACACAGGTGAATTTCAATAAATTATAGACTGATAAAGGAGTAGTTATATCTAATGACAATAATAAAAGAAACTTTTAAACTTTAAGGGAAATTTGACTAGATCTTTTCTTCATATGTTCATAAGAGATAGCTAAAACTCAGATGTAGCATCTGTTTTTCAGTGAGATCTTGACTATATCCAGCTTTATAGATGGGCTGATGAAAGAACAAGGAAGTTAAGTGACCTGGCCACGGTTACAGAGTGAACCAGTATATTTTAGTTTATTTTTGAACATGGCATACTTCTGGTTCTTTGTCTCTAACATATACACATATTACATTGCTTCCCCTTTGCTGTTTTAAATCAAGAAACAACCCAGCATGGTATAAAGTATAACAGAACACTATGTACTGGAAAATGAAAGCACCAGATGCTTGATGCAAAATGTAAAACCTGTCGCAAAGAGTAATAGAAAAGTGATTTTTTAAGGAATGCTGTAGTATGTAATCTACTTATTCCAGGGCTTGCACAGACTTTTATATAAATTATAAAAGGTGATACTGTAGACTAAAGCTGTTTGCAATTTGCAGAGACCATTTTGTTGTCAACTAGTAGTCTTTTTCAATGTGTTTCATTATTAGGCGAACCAATTAAACCACACTCAGAATATGTCACGTATGCTAAGTACATAATTTGTATAAAATTCTTATCTGTCCATTACCTTTATCCCATTGCATTTTCCTCTCCCTGACTTGGAGCAGTGAGTTCCTTTAAAAAAAAAAAAAGAAGAGTTTTGTGTTAAAACTGGCATGTTGAAAAGTCTGACATGAGAATTCTCAAACTGTTAACTAGATTTTGGCATTTAATAAGATGTAAACTGCTGAAGCTATTTGCAGATGAAGTCTCATTTTTGTCCATCAGCAGGGGGCTGGGAGCATAATTAATTGAGTGAAAGTTAAAAGACGGACAGCATGGTTACATTTATGCAAATATTGCAATAGAACATCTAACAGAAGAGAAAAATAGCTTGTAACTGATTGGTTTGGTTTCAGACCAAAATCCACAGGGCCCATTTAAACATTGCAGATTGTGCATGACAATTAATACCTATAGGTTTTTTTTTCTTTTAGTATGCATGCTGCAATAAAAGAAAAAACACATCTCAGTAGCAGTCAAAGTTTCAAGTCCAGTGAGACAATTCTATTTCTGTTTTAAGCTCTTTTACTGCTCATGAATGTTAAAATATAGTCACCGGAAAAAAAAATCATATGATGTATATGCCTTCAACCATATGCCGGTCTCTGCTGTTTGTTTCTTTTATTCATGTCCCAGTCATATGGATCCTGGTACACCAAAGGTTCTATTTAATTAAAGTTAGCTAAAAGCTTAAACCGTAGAGATCAGGACAGCTGCTACAGATATTAACCCAGGTGCTGCTCAGGGTGATCAGACACTCTTACAAGTATTGCACTCAAAAGATACTCTTTTGTCAGTTTTATTCTCCTGGCTGGCACGGTATGTGGGAGTGACCCCTGAGTCAAGAGTAAGAGCTGAAAACATTTTAAATGTTCAAATCCAATCTCAAATTGAAATCCATTGTTCTTTGTATAATTTGTGCCTCATTTTTCACATTTGCAAGATATGCATGACTACCTTTTTCATTGATTTTTGACTGTGCAGGCATTTGATTTTGTCTGCTGTACAACAACTGACTGTTCCCTATAGAAGGATTTGGTAGGCTGTCTCCCCTTTAATTCCCCTTTTGTCCTTATTGTGGTTTCATTTGTGCATCTTATTCCAAAAGCCCAATACATTGATATGTAGTTTAGTTTTATTAGTACAGATGAATGTACAGCATGCCTCGTTACTTCTTTATTGTGTATGTACTCTATATACATGTGAGTTTAAGTCTGTATTCTTGAATTTGTTTGATTTCACTGCTTATCTTTATATATTTCAAAATGTTGCCAACCATTCTAGAAGTAACATCTTCCCTTCACTGGAGTGGTTTGAAGAAAATATTTTAGGAGGCCAAGGGATCATTATTTTTTTGGTGTGTATCAACGGGAGACTAAGTGCTTCATTCTTAGTTACAATGGGGCCCCTTTACACTGCTCTGGCAGTAATTTACTCTCACTTTAAGGCTCCTTTACATAGCCAAAAGTGTAACGGGGCCTCAGTATAAATGAGAATCAGCTCCTATGTGTTTTGGGCAATTTGGGTTCTCAGCAATGGAACTTCTACTTAAGGGGACCAGAAGAGTATAGGACTAGGAGAAAACTAAAGCAGAAGCATACAGAAAGTATATCTATGGATGGACTACTGATTTTGAGAATGAACTTCAATGGAAGTTCAGCATGCTCAGCATCTCACAGGACCTGCTAGCACCCTGCAGCATTAGACCGGTAGTGACTCTCACAACTGAGAACACGCAGGGTGTCTCAGTCAACACAAAGGGAATTCTTCACTGAGGATGCTGGATACACACAGACCCTGCAGCTCTCGAGCTCTCAGAAGCCCTGCTTCACCAAAAAGCACCTTGGATTCAATAGAAATTAAACACTTGTAAAAAGAAGTAAAAAGTAAAAAGTAAAAAGTAAAAAGAAAAGGAGTACTTGTGGCACCTTAGAGACTAACAAATTTATTTGAGCATAAGCTTTCGTGAGCTTATGCTCAAATAAATTTGTTAGTCCCTAAGGTGCCACAAGTACTCCTTTTTTGGGGGGGGGGGGATACAGACTAACAAGGCTGCTACTCTGAAACTTGTTTAAGTGATTTTCTGAGCTGAGTCCGAAAGAGGAACACAGCCTGTGTTTTTTGTTGTTACCACACGTGGTCTGCCTAAGCTGTAACCCAGAGAAGGGTATGCAATCATGGAATTGATTGTTTACTACATTACAGGGTCCTTAGCACTTCTCCAGAGGGTTTCCAGTGATCTCTTTCTTCCAGGCTTAAATTCAAAATTAATATTATTTCCAGCCCTTCCTAATGCAAGTAGAGATGTCACAATATAAACCAGTGCATTGCTTTCTCATTTAGCCAGCATGCAGATAGACCAAAGTAGCAATTAGGGCCATATCTGTAGGTTTCCTTCCATTCACCTGTGCAAGAGCAATTGAAGTGAATGGAAATTGCATAAATAGACTGAGGAGAGACTACATATAGATCATCCCATTTCCATCTTAATTCAGTGCTAACTTTGAAATGTACTTGTGCTCATTTATATGTCAGCATTTCATTGTGGAATATTATACCACACACATTTAATGAATGCGTGAATGCACAGTGGTGCCATTAACAAATCAGAAATATATGAATTATTGTATTATTCCCCTATACTTAGAATGGGCCATATCTGTGGATATGGTAATAATTGGCACCTGTTGACTTTTTAGTGGCCTCTAATGTACCTCCTGCATGTGGCTGGATGATCATTGCCATTGTTCCATTTATTTGGAAAATGCAAAATGTTGAATCTGCCAATTGTTTCATATTCTATCAAATAACTAGTAAGAGAATGGAAATATTTGCTATTGTCCTTTAATCTTCAGGATGAAGCAGTCCGGTAGCCATGTTAATCTGTATCTACAAAAACAAGTAGCCATCCTTCGACAAAAACACTTCAAAAACAGACTTCAAAGAGAAACTGCAGAGCTACAATTCATTTGCAAATTTCACACCATTAATTAGGGCTTGAATAGGGACTGGGAGTGGCTAGCTCACTACAAAAGGAAATTTCCCTCTCTTGGTATTGACAACTCCTCATCAGTTATTGGGAGTGGACCACATGCATGTTCACTGAATTGGCCTTGTTGACATTGGTTCTCCACTTGTAAGGTAACTCCCTTCTCTTCATGTGCCAGTATATTTATGCCTGTATCTGTAATTTTCACTCCATGCATCTGAAGAAAGTGGGGTTTTTTTTACCCACAAAAGCTTATGCCCAAATAAATCTGTTAGTGTTTAAGGTGCCACCAGACTCCTCATTGCTTTTTTAGGGTAAAGCAGTGCCATCATTTAAGAAGTTTCACTCATTACAGTTTATATGTTTCCAATAAAATAGCTCCAAAAAGCAGCAAAAGCAGGTGAGCCAGATACATATTTTTGAATGACATTTTGTGCATTTTACAGTAATTACTGATACTGAAATATATTCATCTGGTCATATACAATAGAAACTGAAATTATCAAAAGACATCCCTGAAGATATTCCATAGATATTGGGGAAGAGTTGGGTATGGTAAAATATTTGGGGGAAAAATGTTTGTTCATATTTATTCCAAAAAATTCCTTGTGGGTTTATTTGTCCTGCCTATGATCCACATCAATGATGTAAACAGGCAGCAAAAACAAACAAAAAGCTATCTGCAAAGTTGCAATTTCCCAGTTAAGTTTATTTACTTTCTAAAAATAGTTCCCTATTTAAGGAGAAAGCAGACACAATGATATTTGAAAATGACATTTAGCATAATGGCAACATGACTGATTAATGCATACAATTATTGCTACCTCTGATTATCAAATAACTGATTGAACTAGCAGATCAGGCCCTGCTATACAATAGATACAGGCAACATAATTCAAAAGTTATGACAGAGGCAGGACTGTGAGGGCAAAAGATGAAGAGAAATAGAAGCTTTGGAAAGGAACAGCACTTATTCCATATAGTGAATGAATTCCTTTTGACCAATATATTTAAAAGTTTCCAATCCAGCCAATAATAAAAAAAGGACAAACAAGCATCTGTCTTTTTTTCTGCATATCCTTGTGGGATCTGTGCCAGTTAAAACACCTGAAAAGAATGGCAATAAAAGCTTATAACTCTTTCTTGGAAACCTCATGAAACAGCAATGTGGTAAACACAAAACCACTTCTAACAAAGTTGCCTGCCAAAATAACTCTATCAAGGTAGATTATGTAAAGTTATATGCAGGATGTCGTTAAGCAGCAGTAAATACTGTACTTATGGGAACTATTAGAAGTAGTACTGTAGAAGGCAGTCTAGTGAAAGTGCAGCTGAATATGAGGAACAATATTTACTCGAGGCAGCTACAGAAATAGCTACAGTTTGCCCCAGATGACCCAGAGGTTATATTAGCTATAGAATGTCATAATTCCAAATTTAAAACAAATGATTTAAATACAGTCACACTGCTCTGTTATCAACTACGAAACTGCTGCAAAGTAACTTTCTCACCTTTAACTCCATCCTTAACTTCAGTGTTACAAACTTTTCACATTTGGGTTTTCTTTCAGAATAAAAAAAAAGTATATTTAGACTTTGTTTAGTCAGACTAACTGAAAGAGAAATATGCATGGAAGTAAAGGTACGACACTGAAAAATTCAACATGCCATCCAAAGAGTGGTATGCGGTGTTGTTGTTGTGGCCATGTCAGTCCAAGGACATTAGAGAGACAAGGTGGGTGAGGTCATGTCTTTCATTGGACCAACTTCTGCTTGTGAGAGAGACAAGCTTTCAAGCTTACCAAGCCTGTCTCTCTCTCACCAACAGAAGTTGGTCCAATGAAAGATATGACCTCACCAAAGAGCTAGCATTCAATAGCTTGCAGCTGCCTTCCAGAACAAGGTGCAGCCTACCTGTCTCTAGAACTAAATCTTAGCACCAGGTATCAGGATAATAAAAAGAACTCTGCTTAACAAACTAGGACAGTGAAACTCATGTGTTTTCCACCAATAAAAAGCTATGACAATTTTGGATGAGAAAAGAGGATTAGAAAGAATAATGTACACTTTTCTGTTGTGCAATTACCAAGCAAATCCAACTTCGAAAAAGCTGGAGATAATACTATGTGGAAATAAATAAGTCCACGTGTTAGCTCTACTCCATTAGTACTGTATCTTTCCAATGTTTTGTTCTTGGGTATAGTGACACACCGGAACTGGAAGCAACAAAATCAGGAAATCTGAACTAGTTGCTTTTTGGCCGTGGAGAGTATTCTGATCATTTATTGGTATGTAATTTCGATTAATTCCACAGAAGTTACATGCATACATCAAGAGAAAATGTATTCCAAGATATTTTTTCATCTGCCAAACTTTGAAGCATGTTGAATGGGTCGAACGTATTTAGAGTTTCGCTAAAGCCTTAACTTGTCAGGAATCTGAAAGGATCTCTGAACTCCTCACATTCTGACTAGTCATAATATTGGCAATCTTAAGTTTTATCTAGAAATATCCTTGTTATGTTGACCAAGTAGGTCAAATCCTAAATAATTTATACAAGAGTTTTTATTTAAAAAAAGACCTAATAAAGCAAATACGGGAAAACACACATTTTTTTCCAGGTTCTATTATTAGAATGGTTGGCCTTTGAACAAAACTGAAAATCATTTTCAGACTATGTATAGACAACCAATGGGCTGTGGCTGTTAGGAAAGTAGTAACATGAAAAGAGCATACATCTGGGGAAAGGCTCTAATGGGTAGTAAATCTCTCAGAGACTATTATAAAAGGGAAATACATTGTATATCCAGATTCAGAGTATATCACATGTCAGTGGTGTAAATAGTGGTGTGTAGTTGCTCTGGTTTGAACATTTGTTATGAATTTACACTATTACAGTTGAATTTTTGGTGAATGATGTTCATTGTATTAACAGAACAGTCTTCTACCTATTTCTCTAAATAATTTTAATAAAAGGAAGGAGTGAAGATTTCTATTCCTCTTCCATATTTCTTATGAGTATAAAGTTTCTTGGCAAATGAAACTATCTTTGTTTTCTTTTAAAATAATCTCAGTTACTCTGTTTTCAGATGGTGGGCTAAAAATCTGGCTTCATTGAAATCAATAAGAAATTTACCATTGATTTTGGTGATGCCAGCATTTTACTCTATACATTCTAATTATTGTTAAAAACCTGGATTTATGAAAGAGTTCTTTATTGAAAGTAATAAATATGTCTGAGGCAGCCCACTTTTGGGCTATGGCACACAGCTTGAGAACGTAAATATTGTTGTTCTTCTTATGGGTCCTGCCATTTGAGTATGAAATACATGAAGTGCTCACAGGTCAAAGAAATAATATTCCAATTATCAAAACAGCTAAATCTAGAGTGACCCATAGCAACATAATCCAGAGTAACTCTTTAACATCACAAGCTTGATGCTCAAATGTGACATTCATGAGGATATGATTTATTTCAGAAGGTGGAGAAAGCTACTAGGGAAGAGGCTGTTCTAGATTTTATTTTGACAAATAGGGAGAAACAAGTAAAGAATTTGAAAGTGGAAGGCAGCATGGGTGAAGTGATCATAAATTGGTGGAGTTCATGATTCTAAGGAATGAGATGAGGGAAAGCAGCACAATAAAGATAGGGGATTCAAAAAGGCAGACCTTAGCAAATGCAGGGAGTTAGTAGATAAGATTCGATGGGAAGCAAGTCTAAGAAGAAAAACAGTTCAAGAGAGTTGGCAATTTTTCCAAGAGACAATATTAAGGGCACAAGACCAAGCTATCCCACTGCATAGGAAAGGTAGGAAGTATAGCAGGAAACACTCCCCCCCCCCACACTTTTAACCAGGAGATCTTCAATGATATGAAACTCAAAATGAGCCCTACAAAAAATAGACATTAGGTCAAGTTATAAGCAAACAACACAAGTATGTTGGGACAAAATTAGAAAGGCCAATGCATAAAACGAGATTAAACTAACTAGAGACATAAAGACTAACAAGAAAATATTCTACAAATACATTAGAAGCAAGAGGAAGACCAAGGACAAGATAGAGCCATTACTCAATGAAAAGCGGAAAACCATAACAGAAAATGTGGAAATGGAGAAGTGTAAAATAACTTCTTTGTTTCAGTTTTCACCAGAAAGGTTAGTAGCTATTGGACCTCTAACACAGTGAATGCCAGTAAAAATAAGGTAGGATCAGAGGCTAAAGTAGGGAACAATAACAAGTTAAAAATTACTTAGATGTCTTCAAGTAACCAGGGCCTGAAGAAATACATCCTAGAATACTCAAGGAACTGACTGAGGAGATATCTGAGTCATTATTGATTATCTACTAAAAGTCATGGAAGATGGGAGAAATTCCAGAGGGCAAATATAGTGCCTGTCTATAAAAAGGAAAATAAAGACAACCCAGGGAATTACAGATCAGTCAGCTTAACTTTAGTACCCAGAAAGATAATGGAGCAAATAATTAAGCAATCAATTTGCAGATACCAAGAAGAAAATAAGGTGATAAGTAACAGTCAGCATGGATTTGACAGGAGCAAATTATGTTAAACCAACCTAATATCTTTCTTTGACAGCTTTGTGGATGGGAGGAAGCAGTAGATGTGGTATATCTTGACCTAGTAAAGCTTTTGATACTGACTCATATGATCTTCTCCTAAACAAACTAGGGAAATACAACCTAGATGGAGCTACTATAAGGTGGGTGCATATAGGGTTGCCAATTTTGGTTGGACATATTCC
Source organism: Lepidochelys olivacea (assembly GCF_965140295.1). Lineage (NCBI taxonomy): Eukaryota > Metazoa > Chordata > Testudines > Cheloniidae > Lepidochelys > Lepidochelys olivacea. Next base: position 78,364,099 of record NC_140411.1, read on the forward strand.
TGGAGGTTTCGTCACATGACATAATCTTTAATTAAAGATTAATCTTTAATTCCTGGAGACTCAAGGCCAATCCTTGAGGGCTGTCAACCCTAGGTGCATAACTGATTGGAAAGCCATTTCCAGATAGTAGTTACTGGTTCACAGTCAAGCTGGAAGGGCATACTGAGTGGGGTCCTGCAGGGATCAGTTCTGGGTGCAGTTCTGTTTGATATTTTCATCAGTTATTTACATAATGGCATAGAGAGTACACTTATAATGTTTGCGGACAATATCAAGATAGGAGAAGTTGCAAGTGCTTTTAAGAACAGGATTAAAATTGAAAATGATCTGGACAAACTGGAGAAAAGATCTGAAGTAAATAGGATGAAATGCAAATGAGGACAAATGCAAAGTACTCCACCTAGAAAGGAACAATATGTTGCATACATAAAAATGGGAAATGACTGCCTAGGAAGAAGTACTGTGGAAAGGGATCTGGAGATCATAGTGGATCACAAGCTAATTATGAGTGAACAGTGTAACACTATTGCCAAAAAATAAGCAAACAACATACTGGGATGTATTAGCAGGAGTGTTATAAGCAAGACAAGAGAAATAATACTTTTGCTCTACTCCATGCTCATTTGTCCTCAATTGGAGTATTGTGTCCCATTCTGGGCACCACATTTCAGGAAAGATGTGGACAAATCGGACAAAGTCCAGAGAAGAGAAACAAAAATGGTTAAAGGTCTAGGAAACATAACTTATGAGGGAAGACTGAAAAAATTGGATTTGCTTAGTCAGGAGAAAAGAAGACTGAGGGGGGAGATGATCACAGTTTTCAAATACATAAAAGGTTGTTACAAGGAGGAGGGTGAAAAATTGTTCTCTAACCTCTGAGGATGGGACAGGAAGCAATGGGCTTAAATTGCAGCATCGGTGGTTTAGGCTGGACGTTAGGAAAAACTTCCTAACTGTCAGGGTAGTTAAGCACTGGAATAAATTGCCTAGATTGGTTGGAATCTCCCTCACTGGAGATTTTAAAGAGCAGGTTAGACAAACACCTATCAGGGACAGTTTAGATAATACTTACTCCTGCCATGAGTGCAGGGAACTAAACTAGATGACCTCTCGAGGTCCCTTCCAGTCCTACGATTCTATGATTCTATGACATTATAGGAACCTAGATAAAATTTCAAATGTGTAAGTTCCTTGTTCCAGTGGATATTTCAAATTAAACGTTTTAGAACTCCTGACCACCACTAATCAAAGTGGAATTACATCTTTACGTAATTCCAGTTGGACCCATGAGAACTACATTAGGACTAGTGTTTGCTACAATAGACCCTCTCCTTATTTCACAGAAATGTAGGTGTTCCTCAATTTACAAGTTATAACATCTAAAGAAAAAAACTATCAGACATAAGTGTGCGGATTTAAACATTAATAATAAACTACACATTTTCCAAAACAATGATAGAAGATTGTTCTTTTCTGAAATTTCACAGCCATCTTTGCCTCACTCATTTTTTATCCATTTTATATACCTATGTTTTATAATGTCAGACAGAAGGCCTCAAACCACGTCATGGTCTCTGTATAACACAAGCACACCAACTTTTGGAAAAATTCTGAACTATTGCAATAATATATATCATTTCTCATCTTCTCAATGAAAACAAAGTCATATTATCATTCTAGTTGGAGAGAGCTAGATTTTGACTGGCTCGGTTTAAGGGTGTTTAGATAGCATAAAGAGCACTTGCCTTCCCTCTTGAACACAAGGAACAGCCACAATCCCAGAGTTCAAGGGGGAAATTACCGCTCTGCTAGCCGTGCTAGACTATCCTAAACAGTAAGGACAAAGGATATGTCTACTCTGCAAAATAGGTGTGTCCTTAACTTGGGAAAACTAACCCACATTAGCTAACTCAGGTTAAAATAGAAGTGAAGGCACAATTGTTTTTAACTCAGATTAGCCGCTTGAATCAAAGCCTAAAGATGCCTGTGGTTGAACCCAATGCAACCAACCGGAGTTAAGAACACACCTTTTTACAGTGTAGACACCCAAAAACAAAGGCATACACCATCTCCAGGATGGGAGTGCACACTGAACACTTTAAAAAAAATATATAGGACCACATTGTGAACCCTTAGTCACATAGAGTCATACCTTACTCCTCGTGTTGTTGCACTAAAGTCAATGGGACTATTTAAAGTATAGCTAAAGGATGTCCAACATAGCCCACAGTATTATTAAACTAACAATATAGAATTATATAAAGAGAATATATGCAGTGGATGCCTTTTAAAATATCATAAAGTTCTCTTTGCAACTAGCTAATGGTGCTGTAATATTTGTATTATTCCCCAGCATACTGAATATGAAAATACTACTTAATGTTATATAGTTTCAAAGGGAATTGAAGGGTTTTTAAGAGTGGCCACTGTACGTTAAGGCACAACAGAGGTAGAGATCAAGTTGAGCATTCCACCTTAACTTTTAGAATTTCCTGGGTTTTCAATACTATATTAATACCAATTTGCTTATTGAATATAATGATTGCATATGAAAATCTATGTGAAAAGTTTAAGAATAACTAAAAGAAAAACCTCACACAAGGGAACAAGGATACACAGCATGTTTTGAACCTGGCAGTCTCCCATGTTCCACCCAAATGAACATGCCACAGGTGCAACCAGGAAGAGCAGGTGTAAAATACATTTTTATTGTGATGGGAATAAATATGATTTCTTGTCTATAATGTATTCATCTCAAGACACTGGTGCATCTGCTATATATTAACAGTCTGTGCTGTATTTTACTTCAAGTTTTGAGAAATGTAAATCTGAAGTTCTACACCTGAAAGACTCTGAACCAGCTTCTCCACTGCTTGACTCCAGTGCAGCCATTTTACACTAATGAACTCAACCATTTACATTAGAAATGCCACGTATGTTCACTATCACAGGAGAACTGCCTGCTGGATGTACTAACTATTCAGCAACAGTGGAAGGAAGAGTTGGGAAGTTACACATTGGAAACCCTTGTACTCAGCACCTCTGCCGCCATTTCTGCTATCACAGATGGCACTTGCAGCTGGCACTGACATTTTTCTCTACAACTTTCCCTCCATTTGTATTCTTTATTCCTGTTCTGTGATGCACCTAGCCACCATGTGGCATGACGGCCTTGGTCCTGACCCACCATTATATTATTCTGAGCATAATCAGCTGCTATGCCTCAGAAATGCTTGTCAATCTTCCAGTCAAGACCGGGACCTTAGCAGTTGTAAATGGCACATTATGTGCTTCTCCTTCTCATATGGGTTCAGTGACAATAGCAGTGGGTTCCACAGCCGCAAATATGTCTTCTGTGTTGGGGAATAATCAAGCCCTCCATTCTTATCTATTTATTATAATTAATAGTTGTCTACCACCATAGTATCTCAGAGCTATGGGTAATTTTTAATTTAACATGATTTTAAACATGACTTTTCCTATATCATGTTTAAAAACCCTATGCACAGTTTCTTTAAGCCTTTAAGTACGCAGTAGATGTCTGGGAACACAGTCATGAGAAGTTCTTATCCAGCTGCCCCATGTGTATGGCCATATTTTTGTTCTTTTATGTATTCTGTATTTAAGGCAACTGTAGAAAGACAGCTGAATTGCCTCCTTGCTACTTGATAGATGTATCTTTAACACTTCAGAATCTATTTTACCTTTATAATGCTCAGTGAGAGTGATGATGTGTACCTAGGGCACTGTACCAGTTGAGGTATTCTGTCTGTGGAGAGCATGGTTTAGATTTGGAGTGTGTGCTCCTCCACATCAGATACAGTCCACCTTCTGATGTAGATGTTGGTGAGGCCCTGTGTCCATGTCCCATACCCTTTTTGGAGTATGTAGTATTTCCAGCAGTGCCGACACCACCTTGACCTTTATATTCATAGAGAAGAATAATGGTGGCCCCTTGGTGGGATGTGAAATAGAAACAGGGCTCTTTGCACCCTCTTTCACTCATTGCACACCCACACAGCGCCAGACATAATCTGGTTCCCAGCATGAGGATTCTTTTCTGTGGTAGGCTGCAGAAGAAGGACTGCCACAAGTAGAACTACCAGTAAAGAATATTTCCTTAGGTACCCCTGATACCACCAACAGTGCCAAATCTTTTAGCTTCTCGGATGAATATGTTTGTGTTCATTTTTTTTTAACCTAATGTTTATTTACCCAATATTTTGAAATGACTAAAGAGCTATTTTATAAACACTACAGTACATTTATTTAAGCACTCCATACAATCTGTGTAAGATGCTTTTGAACAGAAGGTACCACACATTTGCAACTTGCTGCACTTTTTCACCCATTCTACTTGTTTTCCCCTTCACAATTTAAATAGAGATCAGGCCATCCTCTGGATGACTTTCTTGCCAAATGAAAAGGAGTACTTGTGGCACTTTAAAGACTATCCAATTTATTTGAGCATAAGCTTTCGTGAGCTACAGCTCAGTTCATCGGATGCATACTGTGGAAACTGTAGAAGACATTATATACACAGAGACCATGAAACAATACCTCCTCCCACCCCACGCTCCTGCTGGTAACAGCTTATCTAAAGTGACCACTCTCTTTACAATGTGTATGATAATCAAGGTGGGCCATTTCCAGCACAAATCCAGGTTTTCTCACCCCCCCCCCTTTTTTTCCAAAAACCACACACACAAACTCACTCTCCTGCTGGTAATAGTTCATCCAAAGTGACCACTCTCCCTGCAATGTGCATGATAATCAAGGTGGGCCATTTCCAGCACAAATCCAGGTTTTCTCACACCCCCCCCCACACACAAACTCACTCTCCTGCTGGTAATAGCTCATCCAAACTGACCACTCTCCTTACAATGTGTATGATAATCAAGGTGGGCCATTTCCAGCATAAATCCAAGTTTAATCAGAATGTCGGGGGGGGGGGTAGGAAAAAACAAGGGGAAATAGGCTACTTTGCATAATGACTTAGCCACTCCCAGTCTCTATTTAAGCCTAAATTAATAGTATCCAATTTGCAAATGAATTCCAATTCAGCAGTTTCTCGCTGGAGTATGGATTTGAAGTTTTTTTGTTTTAAGATAGCGACCTTCATGTCTGTAACTGCGTGACCAGAGAGATTGAAGTGTTCTCCGACTGGTTTATGAATGTTATAATTCTTGACATCTGATTTGTGTCCATTTATTCCAAATGTCACTCTCTACTGCCTAAAGCCTCTGTTGAGTCACATGAGCACGGTGAAGGATCAAACCCAATAAGTGACTAATTTTAGGCCCTGTAATTCAATATTCAGACAAAACCATTTATGCTTGAAATCTTTGTTTGGGGCTCAGTTTTTCCTCTAAGTTTTGGCTGAAAGAACTCCTTAAAACTAAGTTTGAGTGACAGAGAAATATCAGAATATTTGTGTTTGAATTCTGTCCCCCACTGTAGCTCCTTTACATCTCTCCAGAGGCATAAAGGACCCACTAAGGGGCAGATAAAGAGGTTCCCCTACTGGCATGCAGCTGATTAAGCAATCCTATGTGGCCTTCCTGCACACCCCTTGGATGGGGCAATAGAGGTGGGCCATGTATGGGAGCAAGAATCACTGGAGCATGATGCACCACAACTGTTCTTGGCAGAGCAGCATCCCATAGATGTCCATACCAGGCTAAGGCTGGTCTAAGTTGCCCAGAATTCAAGGGACACAAAGGTCCCTTAAAGCCACACTTGCCATTTCCTTGGCACAGAATCTGGCTCTTACTTCAGGTGAATATTTGAAAGTTTCCATGGTTATCCAAATACCAGAACTTTTTGAGGGCCCTCCTCATACAAACCTTTCTCCCTATCCCCTACCTTTGCTGTGTGCCTACCTTTTCTCTTTGGCAGTGGTAGACGGAATAATACTCTTTAGAAGATATTTAGCAGGCCTTCCCACTGCAGGCAGGGGTACATATTGGTGGACGTCAGGGACGGGGGGATCCCAAGCAGAAATAAACAACCATAACAAATGTTAACCTAGGCTTTTACTGAGCTGCTGCTTTCTTGCTGAATCAGCAAGCTGGGAGAGCAAATTTCTATGGCTTCTGCACTGCAGAAGCTGGAAAATGTTTATAATTCAAATGAGCTCTAAAAGGCTTGAAGTATTTCAGTGATACGAGTGAAACAACTATCTGAAACCACTAACAACTTTCTTGACACTTTTATAACTAAAATGGGCTCAACCAACCTTCCAAATTTTATAAAAACGAAACTGCTTCAGGCAATAGACTCATCACACCCAGCTTCAAACTGAAGTGAATTTTCATACCAAGAATCAAGATTTATGTCAGATTTGCCAGCACTAATAGAGCAACTATTTTATAATAGCCCTGAATAGGGCTTGTTTTTATTCCCTATTATTCTAGATACAGTAGAACCTCAAAGACATGAAAACCAGAGTTACCAACTGACCTGTCAACTGGACACATGGGGAACCAGAAGTAAGCTTTCAGGCAGTAGCGGAGACCAAAAAAAATAACAAAAACCCAACCACAAACAAACCAGCAAATACAGTACTGTAATTGTATTGCATCCTAAAGGTAAGCACATCTGGGCTGCCTGTCCCCACCCCCACTCTCCTACTCACCACAAGGTGTAATCACTTACAGGTAGGAGGTGGTGAACACTGTTTTCCCCTCTCCCTGCTCCTGGCTAGGAAGGGGACAAGCTTGCAAGCTCAGAGCCCTGGAAAGAAACTTCCAGAGCTGCTCCTGAAACCTGGCCCGGAATTTCAGCTGCTGGAGCTGGAGCCCGAGCTTCTGCACACTGGGCTCTGGCAGAGCAACTCAGTTTAAAGGGCCACAGCCTGCACCACAAACCCACTGACACTGTGGTGCCCCAAGGTGCCAGAACCAGCTGCCTGTCCACATCCCCACTCGCCAGGCTCCTGTGAGCCCCCACTCTGAGCAGTCCTACCTGAGGAGCATCCCATAACAGCTTGTTCAGAGTTACAAACATTTCAGAGTTGCAAAAAACTTCTATTTCCAAGGTGTCCATAACTCTAAGGTTCTACTGTACTATGGGCCAGATTTTCAAGTGGGGAAAACTAGCTGTTGAAAACAATGGAACTACAGCAATTTACACCAACTAAGAATCTGCCTGATTGCACCTACCTATATAGAGAATTATTTGGGGCATATTGTGAAACAATCCCTACCCAACCTCCCTGCAGGCAGCTGAAGTATTCCAGATTTCAGTGGCATACCTCAGAGCACAATTTTTGTAAACATTTGCAATTGATATAGCTAAAGACATCAACAGAACAACACCCTTTTAGGGGTTCTCTGCCCCCAAATTTTATCTTTGAACTCTTTCACCAACAGGAAGCAGGAATTTGTATTGCATGTACTTTTTGTGGGGATTTTTAATTTTATGCCCATTTGCCACTGCTCATTTTCATTCCCACTGTTCCCAGCTTAACTGCTGTTGGCTTGATCCTGCACCACTGAAATCAAGTGGCATTTCCCCATTGATTCAAATGAGTGCCGGATTGCACTGTATGGGTAGTCAGCAGCTTAAATTTATTTCTTCAGATGGTAGCCGGGGGAGACTCAATAAACCTTCCTATCTAGAGAGCTTCAGAGGCTAACCCCTGTGCCAATGGATATTTCTCCTTAAGAATCCTGCATGTTGTCCATGCCATTACATGGCAAAGTGAGACCCCTCCAAGCAAAATTGCCATATATGGCAATCTGACTGATGTGAATAGTGTTGGAGGAAGGGCTACGCATAATCAATGCATCCCACAGAGGAATCAAGCCCTTCCCTGCTGACACAGTCAGAGAGGAAATTTAAAGAGGTTGCACATATGAAAAAAAGACTGAGAGAGAGGTAGGAAGGACTGCTGCCCCCTTTTCCAATTTTGTGACCCCTCCCTTCCAAATAGCAGTGGGAAAATAGGGTATCCGGTACATCCAGTGAATAGGAGAAAATGTTTCTGCCATCTATTTTTGATCATTGATCTAGGGTGGACATTCCGTCATTATTAGCTTAAATGTTTGACCTTTTAAACTTGAATGAGACTTCTGGAAATGTCCCTCTTCCTCTCCTCTAAAAGGAGCATTTCTATTGCCCTAAGGTTCTACTAACTCCTAATATCTGTGCAGCCTCCAAAACTGCATTGTGGAGAGGACCACATCAGTGATATGTTGTATGTGGGAAAGAGGGAGTATGATATGTTGTATGTGGGATCATCAGGCTCAATGGGAAGTGATCAACAGCTTGATGTCCAGTTGGCAGCAAGTATCAAGCAAAGTGCCCCAGGGGTGTGTCCTGGAACCAGTTTTGTTCAACATTTTCATTAATTATCTGGATGATGGGATGGATTGCACCCTCAGCAAGTTTGTGGATGACACTAAGCCTGGGGGAAGAAGTAGATACGCTGGAGGGTACGGATACGGTCCAAAGTGACCTAGACAAATTGGAGCATTGTACTGAAAGAAATCTGATGAGGTTCAACAAGGACAAGTGCAGAGTCCTGCACTTAGGACAGAAGAATCCCATGGACAGGCTAAGCGGCAGTTGTGCAGAAAAGGACCTGGTGAATACAGTGGATGAGAAGCTGGATATGAGTCAACAGTGTGCCCTTGTTGCCAAGAAGGTTAATGGCATATTGGGCTACATTACTAGGAGCATTGCCAGCAGATCGGGGGAAGTGATTATTCCCCTCTATTCGGCACTGGTGAGGCCACATCTGGAGTACTGCATCCAGTTTGGGGCCTCCCGCTACAGAAAGGATGTGGACAAATTGGAGAGAGTCCAGCAGAGGGCAACGAAAATGATTAGAGGGCTGGGGCACATGACCTAAAAGGAGAGGCTGAGGTAACTGGGGTTATTTAGTCTGCAGAAGAGAAAAGTGATGGGGGATTTGATAGCAGCCTTCAACTATCTGAAGGGAGGTTCTAAAGAGGGTGGAGCTCTCAGTGGTGGCAGATGACAGAACAAAGAGCAATGGTCTCAAGTTGCAGTGGGGGAAGGTCTAAGTTAGATACTAGGAAAAACTATTTCACTGGGAGTGTGGTGAAGCACTAGAATGAGTTACCTAGGGAAGTGGTGGAATCTCCATCCTTATAGGTTTTTAAGGCCTGGCTTGACAAGGCCCTAGCTGGGATGATTTAGTTGGCGCTGGTCCTGCTTTGAGCAGTGGGCTGAATTAGATGACCTCCTGAGGTCTCTTCTAACCCTTATCTCCTATGATTCTATGATTTACAGTGTTTTCCTCCCCACTAGGTACTCAGCAACTTTGGACTGAGGAGTTTACTGGAGCCTGGAATGTTAGACAGTTCTGTGAAGTAGGCTGACCTTTCTCCCAGATATCTGGAAAAAATTGGGTGGAAGAAAGCTTTGGCCACTTTGTTTTAAAGAAATTACATAACCAATTCCTCAGTTCATGGTATTCCCTCTCCCACCTCAATTCTTTACCTTGAAAGCCTTACTGCTAAACATATCAGCTAAACTTTTTCATTGTGTTTTGTTTATTTTAAGAACTCTTAACATGACATTTCCATTTCCATCTGAAAATTGCACACTTATTGTTGTTACAAGCAACCATCAAGACCACTGTAGGCAGCAGTGCAGTCTCGTAGGTAGGTCACTGGACAGGGATGAAGCAGCCCAGGGTTCTATTCCCTTCTGTATCGCTGGCCTGCTGCATGACTTTGGGCAAGTCACATCACTGCCCCATGCCTCAGTTTCCCCTTCTGTATAATGGGAGTAACGATACTGAGCTCCTTTCCAAAGCATGTTAAGATCTGATGATGAAAAGAGCTAGGTATTAATATACCTTTCCTGGAAAAGACTAAAGAAAAATATACTTTTCTCCTTCGCCACCCCACTCTCTTTTCCTCCAGTTGTGTACTTTGAGCATTTGACCAGGTGGCCTGCTCAAGCTCACAATGAAGTCAATGGAAGTTGATCCCATAAGGAGCTGAATCAGGCCCTCACTTAGTCAGTTCCACAGTGTTAGTCAGTTCCACAGTGTTGTTGATGGTACACACCCTTTCAACAGGGCACTGTTTACCAGCGATAGCAGCAGCACAGATGAAATGGAAACTGCAGAGGCAACAGGCAGCAATGTGCACAAGGAGGAAGGCGAGGTGGGAAGATGAGCATGTTCATGGTGTTAATGCCAGGCGTTCCAAGAAGACACTTCTAAAAGTCACAGGACAGCAGGAAATCCTTATAATTTTAACATAATTAATATTATTAAAAATCAGGACATATTATTATTGTTTAAAGGGTACTCTATCAGAAAATGTTTTGTTTTGTTTCTAAATCATCAATTTAAAAATTGAGTTAGCAATTCCTCTGTAAATTGCTAGGAAAACATTTATATTGCAAAAGAAAGATATTACAACTATTTAAAGGCTTATGATTTTTACACCCTATTACATTTTACTTATCGGTCTTATGATTTATTGACAGCCCAGTATAGATGATTCTTTATTTTCTACTATCCTAACCTTGGTCAGATAACACAACCATACTTCTTTTCACAATATTTTCCTAATATCTCAGCTCATTTAATTCTATTGATCCACTGAAGAGTATTATGACAATGAAACTGGAATTAACAGCACCCCCCTTTTCCAATGCTAAAAGCTTTCCTATTTAATCTGTGGATCATCACACAAAATCACAAAAGTAGACAAACTAGACTGACCTTTATCAGTTACCATTGTGTGGCAAAATTCAGCAAAGCCCAGAACATCATTTTCAGTTTCATGGCACTGTTTTCCTAAAAAATAAGAGAGGGGGAAAAGGAACAACTGACCTCTGTTCAGCATTTACTTAAGCAGAATTGGCATTAATAGAGTATTCTGTCAAAAACTCAAGCTCAAGAAAATGTATGGCTCTGTCCACAGCAGCAGCTATCTTAGCAGATTGCACTGTCACTGCTTCACACAAAGAGCATTGCAACACCATTAGTGGACATAAATAATGCACAAGCTCTTATGCAGTACTCAGCTAAGTGCATGGAAACCTTGGGCTCCTGTTGTCAGAAATTCAATGGATTAGTACCTAGATTTATTTTAAGTCTCTAAAGCACTTTGTTCTTGACAGCGTTCAAAGTAGAAAGAGTGCTATCCTGAACGTGCATCTTAATACTGTCATTCCTGTCTTGTAAGAGAAGATGAAATATGGACTGCAATTCTTCTTTTTTCATATTTAAAAGTTTCCACTCTGCAGATGCAATATATATTTATATATATAAATAGTTATCCACAGTTACCTTATTGATCTGGAAAAGCAAAAATGAGTTCTGTAATGCAGGCTTAGTAAAAGACACACCATCACAATTACGGATTAGTGAAACAGATAATGATAAACAAATTACTATCACTATCATGAATATACTTTGTAAAATAGATGTGCCCCGATGCCAGAATCCTGTATAAATATCACGTTTACTCCTCCATTATGACACAAATTACTTAGCTCTTAAAATGAGCATTACTGAGAAGAGATCATATGGTTAAGATGAGCATTACTGAGAAAAGATCATATAGTTAACTAAGAAAATCATGAATATTTTAATCTAATTACTAATATTGAAAACTTAGGAATTCCTTACCGAGCACATATCAAATACTGTGCAGGTCTTGTACAGTCTGTTTTTTTTTAAAGAAGTTTTCAATGCCAGCATTTTAAAACATTTGATAAATGTTCAAGAAATTGCTTCACCATAGCAATAGAGACTTGTGAGGTCTTTTTGCCTCTGGATGTGCTGGAGAGTTAAGCATGATAATCCCCCATGCATTGAGAGGATAACAGGACCCTTTCTGTAGATTAAAAGCAGTGTTCTATTGATATCGGGTGGTAATGCAAGAACAGCAATATCTCATGTGAAGGTCAATCTTTCACAATGCCACTTGGACATAAAATCTTCGTTTGAAATAACAGTTACCTTTTCTCTTTCCCTGCATGGTCCATGAATTTCCACACAATTCATTGAACAGAAGTCAATGAACTATTCATTACTGAACCCTACGATTTCAAAGTCACAATATGTGCATCATTAACACCTATTTGAAAATAATAATAATAATAATAATAATAGACAAATTCCATAGATCCTGAAGAGGTCTGAAGCATACTTAAATCATATTGCAGTATTCACGTAATAACCTTTAAAACAAAGATTGAATTGCTTTGTTACAGACTCTTCTGATATCTGTGACAAACCCCCATTCTCCACCAAAGCCAAAATAAGCAGTTTATTTATCCTCTTTGTACAGAAAGCATCTGAGCGTATCCACTAGGACACAAGATTCTGCATTAGGTGTATCCTTATGTTCCATTCATTTTAATGGACATTATATTAAAAATGCTGTTGAATTTCTTGTGATTTTTTCATCATAAAGACAAGCACCCTTAGAATTGAAACGAAAGCTTGCGTTTCATTTCAGGATATATTCTATGGCCTATCCATATCTATGTGGATCTTATTCTTGAATATTATAAATTATATGCTGTAAGTTCTTCAGCAGTGAGTCATGAAAATATTAACTTATAATAGCCATCTGCGCTCTAAATGTAGGTTGTGATCATTTTAACCATGATTACAACAGGTACCAAAGAGCATTAAACAACTTACAGGCTGTGATCAATAGGTGGCGCTTTCCCCCTTTCTGAATGCTGTTATCACCTATCCACACTATGGTAAAATGTTTTACTATTTTTTTGAGTATTTAACATGACTTATGAAAATACAGAACATTTTGACCAAATCATAGTCCTTTTTTCTCCCTCACTCTAGCCTATTCAAGGGACATGCATCAGCAATGCATGTGTCTTAGACTTATCATTAAAATTTTAGTACAGAAGTTAAGACTTTACTGTTGAGAAATGGACTTGCAATTGTACATCTGATATGATTTTTTCATAACTCCTTAATAATATACATTGTATATAATCAGCATTTAAGATTCAGCCACAATTGCCAAGGAGCTGAGGAACAAAATAAAAGGGGGGTTACATTTTCTTTTTACACAAACCAGTGTGAAACTTATTAGCATACTTAATAAAATGTGCTTCTTGATACAAAAGAATGCCCAGCATATATGGCCTGTCAGGGTTCCCTCCCCACTCTGAACTCTAGGGTACAGATGTGGGGACCTGCATGAAAAAGCTCCTAAGCTTATTTTTACCAGCTTAGGTTAAAAACTTTCCCAAGGCACCAATTTTGCCTTGTTTTTGAACAGTATGCTGCCACCACCAAGTGATTTAGACAAAGAACTGGAGTTCCTAATTCCCCAAAATACCCCCCAAGTCCTTACACCCCCTTTCCTGGGGAGGTTTGAGAATAAACAAGATGAGCACAAATCAGCCTTGGATTTTAAAGACCCAAAAAAACCAATCAGATTCTTAAAAAACAGAACTTTATTAGAAGAACAAAAAAGACAAAAGCACAACTCTGTAAGATGAGAATGGAAGATAATCTTACAGACAGTCAGATTCAAAACATAGAGAATCCCTCTAGGCAAAACCTTAGGTTACAAAAAGGCACCAAAACAGGAATACACATTTCCTCCAGCACAGTGAATTTCACAAGCCAAAACAAAGAAAACCTAACACATTTCCTAGCTAGATTACTTACTAACTTCACAGGAGTTGGAGGGCTTGCATCCTTGATCTGTTCCCGGCAAAGGAATCACACAGACAAACAAAAACCTTACCCCCCACCCGCTCCAGATTTGAAAGTATCTTGTCCCCTCATTGGTCATTTTGGGTTAGTGCCAGCCAGGTTACCTAAGCTTCTTAACCCTTTACAGGTAAAAGGACTTTGCCTCTGGCCAGGAGGGATTTTATAGCACTGTATACGGAAAGGTGGTTACCCTTCTCTTTATATTTATGACAGGCCTTCTTGTCATCAGTGGGGCAAAGATTTCACCCTGGGTTCCTGCAGGAAAAATCTACTCTCTTCCTGCAGACAGGATGTAATTAAATGCTCTGGAGTTATAGTTTGCAAAAGAAAGACAGAATATACAGTTGTATAGACATATACACATACATTGTTGTATGCACATAGAATATTCTGTCATTTTCTCTCATTCCTGAACTCACATTTTTTAATGATGAAGAGATAATTGATTAGCAATGCGAGACGTTTTCTTAATGCTTGAAGGCAAAGTAAAGTTTCTTATCTAACTCCAATTATCAATATCTGGAAATGAAAATGACATTTTAAGAATAGAATTATGTCATGATAAGAAGTTTTGGTCATAACTAGATGTTTTGCATTGATTAAAACTGAAGTTAGGAAGTAAAAACAATTTCTCTTTCTTTCTTCAAGGAGGTTGTCTGCCACAATGGGAATCATGAAAATGAATATCAGGTGGTTAGTGATGGTATTAGAATGGTGCACTGTGTGAAAAATAGTCTCATTCTATATTCTTGCTTTGCATTTTATATATTTGAACAACATTACAAGATTTCAAGAAAAAAGGAAGTCATATAATACCACGTACAGAATGTAGCAAGTTAACATTTATTCAGAATTTTAGTTGTTAATTGATTGGTTTTATATATATTCTCTCTCTCTCTCTCTCTCTCATACACACACACACACTGAGACTCTCAGAGTCTTAAAACTAAGAGTTTGAATTTCTGATCCCCTTCAAAAATTTTTGTAAGAGGGTTTGCATAGGGAACCAATGAGTGGGTTGTGAATCCTTCTTCGCAAGAGAGAGACAAGGCACAGAGCACCTACACAGCTGAGCCACAACATCTTTAAGATATAGGCTCTACAAGTAGATATAATTCATTTTTTGTATGCCCCAATCCTGCACACACTCTCATACAAACATTTTGGATATGAGTTTAATGGAAATATTTACATGCATTAGATTACCTATATGCATAAGTGCTTGCAGGACAGGGGTCATAGTTTGCAGATCTATTAAATATCCCCCTTCACTTCTCTGGTGTACAGTTCAGGGTGAGCTGTATCTTTGACCTCTCAATCTTCTCAAAGAATACCTCTTTCAAGTGACAGGCCTACTCCTGAACATATCCCACTTTTAGAGTAGAATACCAGGCTACAGCACCTCCCGTTATCAGTTGCATTACCAACTGGCTTTGGTCCCCGCAGCAGACTTCTTTCCAGGACCTGTAACCAGTTTTAAAATGCAGTGACAGAGAACAGCTTGTTTAAAATAAGTATAATTTACTTGTTCAGTATGGGGACAAACAGAGAGAAATGGATTAAGACGATAAAAACCTAAACCATATTTCCTGGTCTAAACTTGGCATTTGCCTCATGCCCGTAAGTAGGCTTGACTTAGCCTTGGTACCCCTTCCCATTCTCCTAGGGACCAAGCTGAAGCCTGCTTTTCTGCAGAACCTCGCTCTCTCTCTCTTCTCTGAGGTTCAGCTTTTTGCAAGCTCCTTGTTTGAGAGTTCGCACCTTAAAGACCTTGGGATTCCAAGCTGGAATCTTTCCCCCATGCACTACATCTCAACCCTCCTGTGGGACCAACCAGACCCTGATTCCACATCAGTGGAGGTAAACTTCAAAGAAATTATCACCTCCATTTTCTGGTGGGGTTCCGGCAATTGGGGTAGTCTACCACCATTAACTTTCAGTTCCTGCAGACCAAAGCTAACTAAACCAGATTTAACTCTTAGTTATCCCTTAGCCAGCAACACAATATCCACTAAGACCACAGATATTCATAAAATTAATGCAGATAATTCCCACACTTTTCATTCCTTCCCTCTGTCTTCAGATGTTCAGCTGCATGCGTGTGGTTTTTCTGTGCATTGTACTGGCTCTGACCAGATAACCCATACAGCAGGTTCCAAACAAACTGCTCAGTAAGACCACAAGACTTGATATAGTAGCAAAGGCACCCAGCCAGGTTTATTGCCAATGAAGCATGGTGCTAATGCCCCAGCGCAATGGTTACAGATACACTAACGCATGTATGCCAGTGACAATGGACCAGCTCAGTCAGTGTTGGGACTTTCCACTCCGCAAGTCAGATGAAGGGTTAAAGCAAGGTTTTCCAACATTTATAGACTGAGGCAAACAATCTGGGATAAACAACTTACGTATCATCTTACGCATTTCATGACATGTTTCTACCTTCCCCTGGTACTTTCTTCTTGATATTTCAGACAAGACATTCCTATTCACCACTTGTTTTTGTACTTTTACTCCTGATGTTTCAAACAAAATGTCACCATTCATCACTTTTGCTAAACCATTGTATCATGTGCTCGGTTGGGGTGTTCTTGTGCTGGCCTGCTGGAACGTGTTTACATATTCAGTGTGTTTTAGCAATGCTAGCAACACTGGTGCCGAGTTCGTGTACCGGATACCGACCTGCAGGCAAGCATCTGCTTTTGACAGGACCCGACTGTTGCTCAGAGCATAACTTTTGCTAACTTTGGTTCAGGCCTCAGGCCTTGCACCAGGCCCATGCTTCAGGCTCTCCCTTTCTACTACATTCCTTCTACACCCCTTCCCCGCACCCTCCATTCCCACAGAAAGCACAAGCCTGAAGCACTACTCCATGGTGCATGGTGAACTTTTCCTGAATAGTCACTCCATTTCCCTCACATCTCTCACAACAGAACAGAACTGGTACCTCTGAATATGCAGGCTTAAGTAGTCCAGAAGATTTGTCCCCTAATTTACTTAATGCTGTTTGGTTACTTTTTGCTTTAGGCTTGGATAGTAAAAAAGACTGGTCAGTTTCTAATCAGCTTTCACTTTCTGGTCCTCATGTACAGGCACTCAAAGGCTATAGTGGTCGGCTCCAACGTGGATGGATGGATGGATGGATAGAATATGTATTTGTTCTTCTAAAAAAAATAGTTCCACTGGATTTTTTTTAATGCAGAAATGTCTTAATCTAAGGTTTATAAGAGATTGTTTTCACTAAATCTACATTGTTGGCCAAATTTGAGTACCGTATGTCTTTATAATCCTGTGAAAGTAGATTAAAAAGTCATATTTGCACTAGTGAAATACAGCTTTCTGCATCAAAGCCATGAGATAGGATTTTTGTGGCTTACCAGTGAGAATTTTGCTTTTTCTTTTAAAATATAAAATTATTTCCTATGAATATGTGTGTTTACTGTATACTCTGTAATATTCTCAATTTACTAGGCAAATCACCGCTTCACTATGTTTTACATAATAGCAATGATGAGCTATATGCTTGGGGATACATTTTCAAAGAGTTTTAGAATTTCATCCATTACACACACATTGATTTCATGGCAGCCAGGTGGTTAAAACTCCATGCAATACCCTAAAAACGTACCACTTTCTGTCCAGGTCAGGAGTCTTCTTTCTGGTGTTTATTTTTAAAAAAATGAAAGTTAGGGTTCTTGCAAGTTTTCCTACTTAAAAGTAATATTTAAAAATAAATATTACTAATTAATAGTGGAATTGTACCATTACAAGGCATGAAAAATGTCCAGGAACAGAAAAAAATACTATATTTCTATTCTTTTGGTCAGTGGTTTTGAACAAGCTGCTAATAATGCTCAATTTGCAATGCAGAATGGATTTAAACCATAGCCTGCTCTTCCATAGCAAAAAGGAAAGAACAACAGACTCTGACCAAGGAAGCAGAACTGAAACAGATGATGTATATAGGTTAGACTGCCACAGAGAAAAAAGTAAGGTAAATAAGTAAACCCATGCTAAGACTTAGGGAAGTGAAGACTGTAAGAGGAAGCAGCAATTGGATAAGAGGAATAAAGTTGGTGGCCTATAACACTGCTAGCATGTGGAGATCTATGGAATTAGACAGACAGCTTTAAGAATTACTGATAGGCATCCCACACTAGTGTGTGTCCCACAGAAGCTGTTGTGGGACAGCTCTGCTTTAATCTGTTATAAACAAGGATTCATGTAGAAACACTTCTATGAGGTGTCTAAAATACTCACTTTACATAGATTGGTTCTTAAACTGATATTAAAAGGGGAAAAATTGCTCAGATTTCCAACACAATTTCAAAAACCACCATCCTCCCATCAAACTGTCTCTGGAACACTCCCACGACAGCATCAACTTTCTGGACACCATGATCGGCTTCAACAAAGGAATCCTATAATGACTATATACAAGAAATCCATGGATCAGCACACTTACCTCCAAGATCTAGCAACCACCCCAGACACATCAAGAAATCTGTTATTTACAACCAGGCACTTAGATTCCATAAAATTTGCTCCAATCATAAAGTTTGGAATACACATTGACACACACTTAAAACCACCATCACTAAACAAGGACATTCCACCAGAAAAATAGATTGCATCATGGAATGGGCCCACCCCAGGAGAAACTGCTTCAATGAAGGAAAAAAACCCACCACTGACTGCACACGCCTAGTTATCACTTGCCACCCCACACTAGAACCCATATGGGGCATCATCAAACAATTACTACCCATAGTTGATGGGGACTACATCCTAAAAAAAATCTTTCCTGAATCTCTTCTCCTGGCCTTCAAACAAACCCCAACCTCCTCAAACTCATCATCAGATGCAAGCTCCCCACAGACCAGGACACATCAACTCAAAGCAGCACCAGAGCCTGCCAGAAAAACAAATGTAAAACCTGCAGACATATATCCACTGCTTCAGTGACCAGCACTCCCACAACACTCCTTTCAAAATACATGGTGCATCAGATGCCCCAACAATAACTATGTGCGTGAAACCAGACAATCAGTACACTCTTGAATGAACACACAGATAAAAATGATGAAAGACAAAAATACCATATCACCCATGGGTGAACACTTTTCACCAATCAATCTCTCCATATCTGACCTCTCAATCCTTTTGCTCAAAGGAAACCTGCACAGAACACCTTCTCAAGACAAATTTGGGAACTTAAAAGCTTAACTCTGCAAGACACTAAATAACATGGACTAAACAGCAACACTGGTTTTATGGCTCATTGTAACAATTTTTAGCATACTCTATTGCCTGCTAAGGCTTAACTGCCCATTTCATTTTAAGTAGTCTCCTAAAGCATGTGTGAACCCACATGCTTAATAATCTGTTCTAACCTGTGTTTAGCCCAGACACTGTGGGTCTCTTCTCCAGACGTGAAGAAGAGCTACTGTGAAGCTCAAAACTTGTCCCTTCTACCAACAGAAGTTGGTCCAGTAAAAGATATTACCTCACTTATCTTATATTTCTTATATCCTGTGACCAACACAGCTACAACAACACTGCAAACAAGAAAAAAGGGAAAGTAATGAAAAAAATCATAGAATAGATTTGCAGAAATATGGATCATCTGATGAATAATTCAATGAGCTTTAGTGTTTGTCATAAATATAAAGGGAAGGGTAAACCCCTTTGAAATCCCTCCTGGCCAGGGGAAAGCTCCTCTCACCTGTAAAGGGTTAAGAAGCTAAAGGTAACCTCGCTGGCACCTGACCAAAATGACCAATGAGGAGACAAGATACTTTCAAAAGCTGGGAGGAGGGAGAGAAACAAAGGGTCTGTGGCTGTCTGTATGCTGGTCTTTACCGGGGATAGACCAGGAATGGAGTCTTAGAACTTTTAGTAAGTAATCTAGCTAGGTATGTGTTAGATTATGATTTCTTTAAATGGCTGAGAAAAGAATTGTGCTGAATAGAATAACTATTTCTGTCTGTGTATCTTTTTTGTAACTTAAGGTTTTGCCTAGAGGGGTTCTCTATGTTTTTGAATCTAATTACCCTGTAAGATATCTACCATCCTGATTTTACAGGGGGGATTTCTTTATTTCTATTTACTTCTATTTTTTATTAAAAGTCTTCTTGTAAAACACTGAATGCTTTTTCATTGTTCTCAGATCCAAGGGTTTGGGTCTGTGGTCACCTATGCAAATTGGTGAGGCTTTTTGTCCAACATTTCCCAGGAAAGGGGGGGTGCAAGTGTTGGGAGGATTGTTCATTGTTCTTAAGATCCAAGGATCTGGGTCTGTAGTCACCTAGGCAAATTGGTGAGACTTTTTACCAAACCTTGTCCAGGAAGTGGGGTGCAAGGTTTTGGGAAGTATTTTGGGGGGAAGGACGCGTCCAAACAGCTCTTCCCCAGTAACCAGTATTAGTTTGGTGGTGGTAGCGGCCAGTCCAAGGATAACGGGGGTAATATTTTGTACCTTGGGGAAGTTTTGACCTAAGCTGGTAAAGATAAGCTTAGGAGGTTTTTTTATGCAAGTCCCCACATCTGTACCCTAGAGTTCAGAATGGGGGAGGAACCTTGACAGTGTTTAAACTAAATAAGTAATAAATAATGAATTAGCGTAATAATAACTGGTTAAAACCCAGTGTCAGAGTTGTTATTGTGGGACCTATAACAGCCAAAAGGCCAGAATTTCTAAAAAATAAAGATGATCCAATCATTTAAATATATAAACCCCAATCTACACTAGAAGTATAATAGATAAAACATATAAGGAAAGGCGTGGCCAATGAATACTTTAAATTATCTCACTTATAAAATAGTTCAGTTTATTTGACACCTGTCAAAAAATTTCATTGCCAGACATCGTTCTTCAATCTATTCCACCTACTAGGATCTAATCAATCTGTCCAATTTACCATTCATAATTTGCATAGTATACTCACTATTTCAATCCACATTTTATCTTGTAGTTTCTTATCTCAACTTTCAGAGCTCATCAAAAATTTAAATGGGAATCTTGCCACTTTCTCAATAGTACATACAATATTGGTGCATTTTTCCAACAAGAGAGGAAAGCTAAGGTACTCAATTTACTAATTTTTGACTGTCTCAGTAGAAAAGATTTATTTAAAAAGAAAAAAACATCAGAATTATATGATTTTATTTTAAAGTTGTTTCAGTGAGGTTATGATAGTTTTAGAATAAATTCCTTGACGAATCACACCATTAAAATGGTCAGAGCAAATCCCTCAGTATGAGCCTCTCCAAGAACAATTTGCAAACTGGACACCATCAAATTATGCCTGAATAAAGACTGGGAGTGGATGGGTTTGCCTCGTTAGCACTACAAAAGTAATTTTCCCTCGCTTGGTATTCACCCTTTCTTGTCAACTGTTGAGAACAGGCCATTTCCACCTTAATTGAATTGGCTCGTTAGCACGGACCCCCCACTTGGTAAGGCAACTCCCATCTTTTCATGTGCTATAATATATATTCTGCTTATTGTATTCTTCACTCCATGCATCTGATGAAGTGGGTTTTAGCCCATGAAAGCTTATGCCCAAATAAATTTGTCAGTCTCTAAGGTGCCACAAGGACTCCTCGTTGTTTTTGCTGATACAGACTAACATGGCTGCCACTCTGAAACCTGGTTATACTGTAAACCCTAACACATAGGAATGATTAATGACATTGTTTCTGCAGAAATATCCTTAAAGAGAGGTTCTTAAAACTTTTAATATGAATAACATATGCCAGTCAGAAGGGAAGATTCAAGGGTTGTTCTTCCCCTCACGTGAGCTTAAAAATTGATTGTAATGCACCTGCTAAGGTACAGGCAAAAATGGGTATTTGGGAAAGATCATCAACTCATATAAACTGGCATACTTCTAATTTAGATTCACAAACATCACCTTGTTAGAAATGGAAGTAAAGGAATTATAAGGAATTGAAGGAGCAGCATTAATTTACTAAAGGAACGAAATGGACTCTGGAATCAGGTCAGATAAAACAGAATTATTTGATTTAAATTGGGTGCATTATAAATCAAAATATCCCATAGTGTTACAATTAACTTAATAATTAACACACTGGAATATTGGACAGTAAGGAATGATATAATGTTTTTAGATTTTTCAGTTTGTGGGCATTCCATGCAATAATGAACACTAACTTACCGGAAATGAAATAATCACATTACGTTTTAAAATCCACGACAGTGTAATTGCCCTCCCCGTTGCTTGATCACCGTCATCAGAGTTATAATATTAAGCATTTAGTTCCCATCAGATAAATTATCTTAACAAATATTTTCAGTTACTCTTGCTTCATATTTTAAGTTGTTATGCTCATGAATCAATCACATCACAAGTCTTGCTGAAATGAACCAATAGGGTATTTTAGGATAAAAACAAAAAATAATATATAGTGATATATCTATTGATTTCTTCTAGTTGATATTGCTGTCTAATTTGACCTCAGAGGTATAGGCTCTTTCGGAGTATGTGAACACAGCAGAAGCAAAAGACAGAACGGTTAAGTGAGGCATATTAGTTGCCTGGCTCATAAAACTATGCCTGCCAGGCACAAATACATCTTTTGTCTTTGAAACATGTGATGAATGGTGCAAAGCTAAGAAGTGTTAGCTTAGCCTCTTGGCCTACTATGAGAAAAAGAACCAAAATAAGCCTATTTCTATCTCTGTGAGGTGAGGGGAGAACATTGGAATGAGGAGAACGAAAAAAAATTAAACGTTTTAATTTTCCAGACTTTAAGAAGCATGCCTGCATAATGTCTTCACAGCTCTATGGCTCATATTAGCAAATTGCAATAGGGTTCTATGGACACTAATGAAAGATTACCTTACCCAACTTTGGCAGTTAGGACTCTGATCAAGACACTGTATGTTGACATTGATGAACTCTCTGGATATTGCTATGTCAATAACCTATCCTTTGGGCAAAACAATTGAGCAGATGGCTGCAAAATAGTTCTGATACCCACCTGCAGCCATTGGATTTCTTTGACCTTTTCCAGTTGGGCTTCAAGTCTGGAAAAGATACAGAAACTGATGGTGTCTGTAGTTGATGATAGCCCTATGCCAAGTATTCTTCCCTCATGCTGATCCTTTTAGGTATTATCATTGACAGTATTGACCACAAGATTTTGTTGACATGACAGTAGATATTAACAAGGGCAGCTACAGGTAGGGGTTATCCGTGTTGGTGTGGCTTCTCATTGGGGGTACATTAAAGTATAAGAACGGCCATACTGGGTCAGACCAATGGTCCATCTAGCCCAGTATCCTGTCTTCTGACAATGGCCAATGCCAAGTGCTTCTAACAGAATGAACAGGACAGGCAATTGTCAAGTGATCCATCCCCTGTCAGCCACTCCCAGCTTCTGGCAATCAGAGGCTACAGATACTCAGAGCATGGGGTTGCATGTCTGCACATCCTGGCTAATAGCCATTGATGGACCAATCCTCCATTAACTTATCTAGTACTTTTTTTAACCCCATTATAGTTGGCCTTCACAACATCCTCTGGCAACAAATTCCACAGGTTGACTGTGTGTTGTGCAAAGAAGTTTGTTTTAAACCTGCTGCCTATTAATTTCCTTGGGTGACACCTGGTTATTATATTATGTGAAGAGTAAAAAAAAAACCACTTCCTTATTCACTTTCACCAGACCCATCATGATTTTATAGATTTCTATCATATCCTCTCTTAGTTGTCTCTTTTCCAAGCTGAAAAGTCCCAGTCTTTTTAATCTCTCTTCATATGGAAACTAATCCACATCCTTAATCATTTTTGTTGTCTTTCTCTGTAACTTTTCCAAATCTAATATAGCTTTTTTTCAGTTGGGATGATGAGAACTGCACTCAGTATTCAATGTGTGGGCATACTATAAACTTATATAGTGCCATTATGATATTTTCTATCTTATTATCTATCCCTCTCCTAATGGTTCCTAACATTGTTAACTTTTTTGACAGCTGAGGCACATTGAGCAGATATTTTCAGAGAACTACCCACAATGACTCCAACATCTCTTTCTTGAGTGATAACAGCTAATTGAGTTTCCATAATTTTGTATGTATAGTTGGAATTATGTTTTCCAATGTGTTTTACTTTGCATTTATCAACAGGGAACTTCATCTGCCATTTTGTTGTCCAGTCACCCAGTTTGGCGAGTTCTCATTATAACTCTTCAGTCTGCTTTGGACTTAACTATCTTGAGTAATTTGTATCATCTGCAAATTTTGCCACCTCATTGTTCACTCCTTTTTTGAAATCATTTATGAATATGTTGAACAGCACTAGTTCCAATACAGTTCCCGGTGGTACACCACTATTTACCTTGTTCCATTCTGAAAGATGATAATTTATTCCTACCCTTTGTTTTCTGACATTTAACCAGTTACTGAGTTATTATTATTAGTTATTAGGAGACCTTCCCTCTTATCCCATGACTGCTTACTTTTCTTATGAGCCTTTGGTAAGGAACCTTGTTAAAGGCTTTCTGAAAATCCAATATCCACTGTATCACTATTGTCCACATGTTTGTTGACCCCCTCAAAGAATTCTAATAGACTGGTGAAGCATCATTTCCCTTTACGAAAGCCATGTTGATTCCTCCCCAACATATTGTGTTCATCTACATACCTGTTTATTCTGTTCTTTACTACAGTTTCAACCAATTTTCCTGGTACTGAAATTAGGTTTACTGGCCTGTAATTGCCAGAGCCTTTTTGAAAAATTGGTATCAAATTAGCTATCCTCCAGTCTTTGGTACAAAAGCTGATTTAAATGATAGGCTACAAACCATAGCTAGTAGTTTTGCAGTTGGGCTGCTGCAAAGGCATCCTGCTCTTCCTCCCAAAGACATGTGAATGCCACTGGATTCAAAGTGTTTTGGAATGGGTTCCATAGCCTATTTCATGTGGACCAACAATGTGAAGGAATCTACATGTGCAGATTAAATTCAGTAAAATGGATGAGGCATTTGGAGATCCTAAAAGGTGCTATAGAAGTGCAGTGTATTATTAACAACAAAATTCCTGATTTTGCCAGATCTCTTAGGTAGAAAATATTTGTAATAAAATATTAACTAACTCATCTCTAAACCAGACAAACCATTTTAAATATTTTTATCATCACCATCACCATCGCCATCATCATCATCGTTCTGGCCTCTGAAGACCATTCTAATCTTAACCAAGCTGAAGTTGATTTGAGTATGAAAACATAAATATCTTTTGCTACAGTGTATATTGTAAATAAATTGGTCAAAATCACCCCAAAGCAGGTCAACTTAATTTAAATAATTTGCAAGTCTTTCCAATGTTCTAAATAAAAACATGTAATTCCTATTTCATATTTACATAAATAGTCTGCATAATTGTTTTAGCAAGGTTACTGCATAGGATGATCTGACTAATATTAGATATGTATGAATTTCCAACTATTCACTAGGGTCCTCAGAAACAAGATGTATCTCAAGAGACTGGTAAGCAAAGTTTAAATTTAAAGAAGAAAACCCTTAAGGATCCAGGCATCTTTGGTTCTGTTTTTAATTGGTGAAGTCCGATTTTCACCTCAAGTAAACATTTGATAAATAATTATTATTTGAGGGTTTACAAATAGTGTCAATGTTAAATACATTATTTGTGAATCTTTTTTCCCCAAATCTATGTACAGTTCTATATCCACCCAAACAATAGATATGACATGATTGATCTTAACTGTATTGACTTTTTACACCACTGCTCATGCTGATGAATTAAAGATTTCTAGTATAGCCGACCAAGTAACAAAAGGTTGATTTACACTTGGAACTGGGGATCTGATTCCCAGCTCAAGCAGACATACTCACATTAGCTCTCATTGAGCTAGTGTGCTAAAAACAGTAGCATAGCTACGGTACCAAGGGCAGCAGCTCAGGCTAGTTATCATCCTGGTTGCGGACTTGGGTTTGTAGTTGGAGTGGCTGGGCCCTCCCCACTCATTGATGTTTGTGTTACCATGGAGAAACTACTATTTTTAGTGTGGTAGCTCCATGAGAGTTAGCACAAATAGGTATCCTCAGTCTGGGAATCACACCCCCAACTGTATGACAGACCTTAAGTATTTGTTGATGCTTTGGATGATACTAATAATGCTGTCTTTCAAGAAACGTTGATGCCAGCAATAGTTGCAGCTAAAAATCAATAACTAATATCAATAACAGTTAAATAGGACATGTAACATTTGGCTCATATTGATGGAAAGTTAATCATTTGTTTTGCATGAAAGTCTCTCAAGACCTATAATACAGGCACTAACATTAATGGGCTTGATCTTGCCTTTGCTATTAATTGAGAAGTCCAAAGAATTTTGTAGAATGATGGCAGGACAAGGCACCAAAGGGCATAGAAAATAATTACATGGGAAGTTTCAAAGTCTGGCCCTCTTCAGTTTGCAGGCTCACTCACTGTATCATTTCCACTAATGTCTTACCTAATCTGTGTTTGTATATCTGAAGTGATGGTACCTTGACCTTTAGTTGTCTGATCAATGACACCACTCTACCTGCTAGTAATCTATGGGAGTTGTTGAAATGTAAGGAATACAGAATTGTGATTGCCCTACTTATGTTGACTCCTCAGACCAGATACGAGGTCCTGTTGCACTTATAAGAACACTCTGGCAGACCAAAGCGGGCAAAAAATTGGTTTAACTGTCCTGTTGGGAATTCCTCCAGCACAGATGGGAGAACATAGAGTCAGCTGTCCCTGCAGATGTTTGAAGTGGCACCCAGGGTCCAGAGTCACCCTCAGGAGCCTGTGTAGAAGACCACCCTTTCAGCTCTTTCTGCACAAAATAGTTGGACCCAGGGCACTTTAATTTCCACTAATCTGCTAAACCTAAAATAGCAAGAGGTTTTGGGGTTTCTACTCACCCACTAGTTTTACATCAGTGTAGATCAGTAGGCATCACTGGAGTTATTCCCAGTTGACATTGGTGTGAGAAATAATTTTTCAGTTTCCTGTCTCCCTGTGAACCTTTTCATATGGCTCTATGCTGCCCCCCTCCAAAAAGCTTAATATGTGAAACACAAATGTGAAAAATGAATATGTAAGGATGATAACTCTAATATTTTCCTGATTCCGTACATTACATGCAGATGCTGGATATTTTCCAATTATTCCACCTAACAGAAGCCAACGTTTATTCATACACCAGGCAGAAAAAATAAAAATAAAAGTTGAGGTGACTTCAATGTGAGCCAAGTAATGTAATGAATCTATAATATACTTAGTGAGATGCAGTAAAGTTTGCAGATGTATATACAAAAAGGAATGTTCTAGTTTCATATTTATTATGGGCTTTCCTGGTTTAAGACACTATATATTGAAACCCAGCAAACAGTCCCTTATTTACATAAATGTCAACAGTAGAGAGAGAGAAAGAACAGCATAATAGTCAGTAAGCTCTCTGCAATTAGAGAATAAAGAAACACGACTGAACTGAAGAAATAGTTCAGAGGCTATTAGAAAAAAATCAATAGTCTTAAAAATAATAATGCAAGGATGATATTCTTAAATGCCATCCACTGTAATCTTGCTGCATGAAACCATCAGTGTGTAGTGTTCCAGTAACATTTCAATAACATGTTCAGAAGGCAATATAATAAATAGCCAGGCTTACACACTTTACTCCAAATATCTTGAAAGATATTCTGACAGATGAAAAAAGAATATGTATGAGTAGTCTTCCTTGAGTCTTTACTTTTCAAAGAGATTAAATATGGGATGACACTATATAGACCAGGCTTGATTCTCCACTGCAATTTTAGCTGTGCAAAATGAGGGCAAGCTGGGTGGTCAACCCAGGGACATAATAGTAGAGTTTAATGCCGAAGCTACACAAGGGAGATTCAGCTCCATTATCTGTTTAAAATTCTGATCCTTGTCTCATAAAGTTAATGGGAGTTTTGCCATTCACTTCAGTGGGAATCAGGACTGATAGCTTGAGCCTACAAGGTGCTGACCACCACCTGTTCTATGCTCAGCAAACACAAATATCATTGACTTCAGCAAGAGTTGGTAGTGGTTAGGAGATACTTAGCTTCCCCTGGGAAATGCTCCCTAAAGGCTCATTCCTGTTCTCATTGCAGAAGCAGGTCCTAAATGAGTGACTGTTAAATGCATGTGTGCTAGGCTAATTATGCAGGGGTAGATAAAATAGGAAGTATGGTAAGAGATCACCGAGGCTTAATCAGGAGATCTTCAATAATCTGAAACTCAAAAGAAGAGTCCTACAAAAAGTGGAAATTAGGTCAAATTACAAAGGATGAATATAAACAAATAAAACAAGTATGTAGGGACAAAATTAGAAAGGCCAAGGCACAAAACAAGACCAAACTAGTTAGAGACATAAAGGGTAACAAGAAAATATTCTACAAATACATTAGAAGGAAGAGGAAGTCCAAGGGCAAGGTAGGCCCATTGACCAACTGGAAGGGAAAAAAACAATAACAGAAAATGTGGAAATGGAAGTGCTAAATGACTTTTTTGTTTCAGGTTTGTAGCAATGGCCATCTAACCTAGTGAATGCCAGTGAAAATGAGACAATGAGCGACGAAAGGATCTGAGGCTAAAATAGAAAAAGAACAAGTTAGAACTTAGACAAGTTAGTTGTCTTCAAGCCAGCAGGGCCTGATGAAATACATCCTTGAGTACTCAAGAAGCTGACTGAGGAGATAACTGAGGCATTAGTGATTAGTTTTGAAAACTCATGAAGATGAGAGAGATTCCACAGGACTGGAAGAAGGCAAATATACTGCCAGTCTATAAAAAGGGAAATAAGGGCTATCTGGGGAATTTCAGACCAGCCAGCTTAACCTTAGTACCTGGAAAGACAATGGAGAAAATAATCAAGCAATCAATTTGCAAACACCTAGAAGATAATAAGATTATAAGAAACAGTCAACTTGGATTTGTCAAGAATCACCCAACCTAATAACTGTTTTTTATAGGTAACAAGCCCTGAGGATAGAGGGGAAGTGGTAGACATGGTATATCTTGACTTTAGTGAGGCTCTTGATATGGAATTGCATGACCTTCTCATGAACAAACTAGCAAAATACAGCCTAGATGAAGCTGCTATAAGGTGCGTGTATAACTGGTTGGAAAACCATTCCCTGAGAATAGTTACCAGTGGTTGAGAGTCAATCTGCAAGGGCATATCGAGTGGGGTCCCCCAGGGATTGGTCCTGGGTCCAGTTTTATTTAATATCTTCATTAATTATTTAGATAATGGCATAAAGCAGGGGACGGCAACCTTTCAGAAGTGGTGTGCCGAGTCTTCATTAATTCACTTTAATTTAAGGTTTCGTGTGCCAATAATACATTTTAACATTTTTAGAAGGTCTCTCTTTATAAGTCTATATATTATATAACTAAACTATTGTCGTATGTAAAGTACAAGGTTTTCAAAATGTTTAAGAAGCTTCATTTAAAATTAAATTAAAATGCTGATTTTACATCACCGGCCCGCTCAGCCCGCTGCCAGCCTGGAGATCCGTTCACCTAGGCTGGCAGCAGGCTGAGCAGGGCCTGCGGCCAGGACCCCGGCTGTCAGCCAGAACCCCAGACTGGCAGCGGGTTGAGCGGGGCTGGCGGCCGGGACCCCAGACTGGCAGCAGGGGGCTGGATATGCCCTGATTCCACTCCCTCTTCCCCAAGGCTCCATCCCCACCTCCTCTCCGCCTCCTCCCCGGAGCAGCGAGAGCTCTGCTTCTCCCCCTCCCTTGCAAGGGCCATCAGCTGATCCTTGGCAAGGAGGGAGAGGAGGAGGGGCAGGCACGCAGCACAGCAGGGGAGGGAGGAGCTTGCCTGCTGTCATAAATGTAAAGGGCAAGGGTAAACCCCTTTAAAATCCCTCCTGGCCAGAGGAAAAATCCTCTCACCTGTAAAGGGTTAAGAAGCTAAAGGTAACCTCGCTGGCACCTGACCAAAATGACCAATGAGGAGACAAGATATTTTCAAAAGCTGGGAGGAGGGAGAGAGAAACAAAGGGTCTGGGTCTGTTGGTATGCTGCTTTGCTAGGGATAGACCAGGAATGGAGTCTTAGAACTTTTAGTAAGTAATCTAGCTAGGTATGCGTTAGATTATGATTTCTTTAAATGGCTGAGAAAAGAATTGTGCTGAATAGAATGACTATTTCTGTCTGTATATCTTTTTTGTAACTTAAGGTTTTGCCTAGAGGGGTTCTCTATGTTTTGAATCTAATTACCCTGTAAGGTACCTACCATCCTGATTTTACAGGCATGATTCCTTTACTCCTATTTACTTCTATTTCTATTAAAAGTCTTCTTGTAAGAAAACTGAATGCTTTTTCATTGTTCTCAGATCCAAGGGTTTGGGTCTGTGGTCACCTATGCAAATTGGTGAGGATTTTTACCAAACCTTTCCCAGGAAGTGGGGTGCAAGGGTTGGGGGGATTTTGGGAGGAAAGACGTGTCCAAACTACATTTTCCAGTAAACCCAGTTAGAGTTTTGTGGTGGCAGTAGTTATTCCAAGGACAAAGGATAAAATTAATTTGTACCTTGGGGAAGTTTTGACCTAAGCTGGTAAAAGTAAGCTTAGGAGGTTTTCATGCAGGTCCCCACATCTGTACCCTAGAGTTCAGAGTGGGGGAGGAACTTGACACCTGCCCTGCAGCAGCAGGTGGCAGGACCAAACTTCTTCACCCTGCCCTGGGGTGGGGGGGGAGGAGAGCAGGCCGGGGCGGGCAGGATTTTTAATGGCATGCTGCTGCCTGCCGGGGTCCCAGCCTGTGTTCGGCAGTGGGCACTGAGCGGGACCGGCGGCTGGGACCCAGAAGGCAGCAGCATGCCATTAAAAATCAGCTGATGTGCTGTCTTTGGCACACGTGCCATAGGTTGCCGACCCCTGGCATAGAGAGTACACTTATAATGTGTATGGATGACACCATGTTGGGGGGAGGTTACAAGTGCTTTGGAGGATAGGATTAAAATTCAAAATGATCTGGACAAACTGGAAAAATGGTCTAAAGTAAATAGGATGAAATTCAATAAGGACAAATGCAAAGTACTCCACTTAGGAAGGAACAATCAGTGGCACACATACAAAATGGGAAATGATTGCCTAGGAAGGAGTACTGTGGAAAAGGATCTGGAGATTGTAGTGAATCACAAGCTAAATATCAGTGAACAGTGTAACACAACTGAAAAAAAAAAGCAAACATCATACTGGGATATATTAGCAGGAGTGTTATAAGCAAGACACAAGAAGTAATTCTTCTGCTCTACTCCATGTTGATAAGGCCTCAACTGTAGTACTGTGTCCAGTTCTTGCCGCCACATTTCAGGAATGATGTGGACAAATTGGAGAAAGTCCAGAGAAGAGCAACAAACATAATTAAAGGTCTAGGAAACATGACCTAAGAGGGAAGATTGAAAATATAGTGTTTGTTTATTTGGGGGAACAGAAGACTGGGAGGGGACTTGACAACAATTTTCAAGTACATAAAAAGTTGTTACAAGGGGGAGAGTGAAAAATTGTTCTCTAACTTCTGAAGATAGGATAAGAAGCAATGGGCTTAAATTGCAGCAAGGGAGGCTTAGGTTGGACATTAGGAGAAACTTCCTATCAGGGTAGTTAAGCACTGAAACAAATTGCCTAGGGAGGTTGAATGATTAATTTAAGTACAATATTCCTACTGTTAAACTGGTCACTGTGCATAGTAACAATCATCATCAAGGGCAATTATTTTGGAACACATTTCATAAAGTTTATGCCATGCAGGCACAAATAGTGGGGAAATGCTGTATATCTGTTCTGCCTTGGGAATACAATAATGGCAAAAGGAACTGGCCAATTCTAGCCTAGATTAAATTTGTTCCATTTTCTTGTGTTAATTCCCTTAAGATCTGGTACTCATGAGATGTGAGTTTTTCCATTATTTAATGAGGCTTCTACCACTTCCCTTGGGAGACTATACTGCAGCCTAATAAATCACACCATTACAACACTTTTTCATGCTAAAAACTTTCTTTTTTTTTAATTTCATCCCAGTACATCTAGTTATATCTTCATGCACCTTCATACAAATATTTTGTTAATACATTTTATATCATGTATTTGTTAAATTAACTAATGAGCAAAAAGTCTTGCAGCCAGAATTTCAGACTAAAAATATTCTACTGTACTTTTGAGAGAGAGTCTACTACCTCTGTTCTCAAGCCATTTTGGATTTTGGTGATGCAAAAGCTGGTCTATTGAGCTCAGTTCTTGAAAGAGTTCAGCTGTGAGTATAGACAGAGAACCTAGTTTGTTCCAGGCATAAGGGCTGTATAACAAGATATATGCAAGGACTCTCAACAGTACTCTACTTCCAGTGTACAAAAGGGCAATTCTGAAGCAAAATCCTTTCCACATGAAATATTTAGAGAAATTCCACATATAGAAAAAGCACCTACTGTGTAGTCCAACCTGCAAGAAAGAGACACCAAAGATACTAACCAATTTATTTGAGCATAAGCTTTCATGGGCTAGAACCCACTTCATCAGATGCATGGAGTGGAAAATACAGTAGCAGGTATATATATACACAGTACATGAAAAGATGGGAGTTGCCTTAC
The DNA here is from genome assembly GCF_965140295.1 of Lepidochelys olivacea. NCBI lineage: Eukaryota > Metazoa > Chordata > Testudines > Cheloniidae > Lepidochelys > Lepidochelys olivacea. Next base: position 78,396,451 of record NC_140411.1, read on the forward strand.
CAAGTCGGGTAAGGCAACTCCCATCTTTTCATGTACTGTGTATATATACACCTGCTACTGTATTTTCCACTCCATGCATCTGATGAAGTGGGTTCTAGCCCATGAAAGCTTATGCTCAAATAAATTGGTTAGTCTCTAAGGTGCCACAAGTACTCCTTTTCTTTTTGCGAATACAGACTAACACGGCTGTTACTCTGACACCAAAGATAGGCCATGTCAGGGATTTAAAGAGAATAAGAACATAAGAATAGCCATACTGGGTCAAACCAACGGTCCATCTAGCCAAGTATCCTGTCTTCCGACAGCAGCCAATGCCAGGTGCCCCACAGGGAATGAACAGAGCAGGCAATCACTAAGTGAGCCATCCCCTGTGGCCCACTCCCAGTCTCTAGCGAACAGAGGATAAGGACACCATCCCTGCCCATCTTGGCTAATAGTCATTCATGGACGTATCCTCCAATAATTTATCTGGTTCTTTTTTTAAAGAGGGTATGTCAGGTCCCAGAACAGTTCATTTGTATTCCATACTAGCCCATATAGCAGCACATAATTCCCACTTATTTTACTCTAGACAACAGCACTTACTCCAGCTGAGATCTGCTATGTATCAGAGGCTACTCTGGTGAACTGTGAGGAGCTAGTGACAGGCAATCAAATGACACACACTATCGAATAGCAACTCTTCCTTCTCCTGGTCTAGGTGTTATTGAAATTATTTACTGCTAATCCAATGGAAATGACAGAGGCCGAAAGGGATTGCTGAATATAGGGACTACTGTTGCTCCTCATTTGCTTTGTGTATTTTAATTTTAAGGGAGTAGATTTTATTTTTTATTAAGCTCCTATTGTGTATTTCTGTGAACCAACACCTTTAAATGGGGTGCAATGTGTGCTAACTGAGGGTGAGGTTTTGAAAAGCACCTAAGTAATTTAGGAACACAAGTCCCACTGAAAGTCAATGAAAATTCCACATTATTTAATTAGTAGGATTATTTTACAAGCATATTGATTTTAAAGTAATAGTCATTCTGAGTCACACAAAGAAACAATCTAGAAGAGGGATTTTGCCTCATAGTATTATAGATTTGATTGTGAAGTTTAAAGAAGTTATAATTATGGTCAGATTCTCAGCTGAAGTAAATCAGCATAACTATTGACTTCACTGGAGATATGTGAATTTACACTAGCTGGTAATCTGACCCATATGTCGCTCCTTAAGGCCAAAATGTGGGCATGAACCATGCATATAAATAGCCTTCTTTTCAATGAGCAGATCTTAGGGGGGAAACTACTTTATTTTAAGGAGATTCCTGGATTCCAACACACACACACACACACACACACACACACACACACACACACACCAGAGAAAAGTAGAATGATAAGAACGCTACACACATCTTTATTGCATATACAGTAGCTTCACTTGATTTCCTTTTTACATTTATATCAGACTGGATATCTATTCTAGACAGACTATCATTCAAAACAAGAGACATACCAAATCAGTAAATGAGGTTATATTACTAATTAGCATATTGTCTCCCACTACCTCCAGTAAGCTACAAAAATGTGACTTCCATTTTATCACAGATGAAACAGTTATCTTTCAGGATTTGAAATTTCTGTGATCTTTATGCTTAATAAGCTCAGTAAAAGGCATTCAAATTATATCACGTTTGTCTTGGAAGTTAAATTGGGAAATATTGCATTCTCTGAGATGATAAACTCTGTAGAAGATAAATTATCATGAGAAATAGTTTTAATTGATTTACCATAATAAAAGTTTTGTGACTTTGAAGTGCAAATGACACATTAAAATGAATCTACAGTATGTTGATAATAAAGTGGCTTCTTTGTTAATGGAAGTACTGACACTGCAGATGCTTACAAGAGAGTTGTCTTCTATTGTTAAGTGAGAAACAATTGATGGAAATTGAAGATATGGTATATTTAAATCCAAGCCCAACATTCCTACTGCTGTGTGCTTTATAGGAATCTTGACAAGTGGAATGCAATGTATTTAAGCACCAATAAGTATAACATATGGGCAATTTGATCTGAAAGACTCAGCACAGGGTTGGGAGTCTGGAAGCAAAGCTCTAATTCTGGCTTTGCCACTGACATACTCTGTAGCCTTGCACAATTCATTTAGTCTCTCTGCCTCAAGATCCCCATGTGAAGAATGGGAATAATAACACATATCTCACAGGGTGGACTGTGCTGCATAAATGCTTCTTCCTCTTCAAAAGACTAGAATCAGTACTCAAATTGGGAGACAATTTGTTATGGTCCCACTTCTGGGATACAATCCACCTGCAGATTCTCTTCACAGCCTCCTGACTATAACTGACCTTAAAATCCCATAAACCCACTGGGTTTAAACAGATCTCTCTGTTCCTCCATCTCCCCATTTTATTCTTTTCTTCATTTCCCATTTTCTTGCCTTCCATTTCTTACCCTATCATTCTAACTTTTTTCTCTCCTAATCTCTGTGTTTTCTTTTCCAATCATTTTCTTCCTTTTCCTCCCAAAAACTCACCGTCCTTTTCTTCACATTTATCTTTCTAGCCTTTCCTTGACTTCCCCATCAAACTTACTGTCTCTACCCTCTTCCCACATTGTGTCTTCCCCCAAGTATCCTCCTTTCTTGCCCAGTTTCTTATTTCCACTCTCCTGTGTTTCCTTCTCTTTCCCCCTGCAATTTCTCTCTTCTCCCCATTTTCCACTAACTGCCACTCTCCCTCCATTACCTCAGTATCATTCTTCTCCTATCTCTCAAATTGGAGGATTGGGCCAAAAGAAATCTGATGAGGTTCAATAAGGATAAGTGCAGGGTCCTGCACTTAGGACGGAAGAACCCAATGCACAGCTACAGACTAGGGACCGAATGGCTAGGCAGTAGTTCTGCAGAAAAGGACCTAGGGGTGACAGTGGACGAGAAGCTGGATATGAGTCAGCAGTGTGCCCTTGTTGCCAGGAAGGCCAATGGCATTTTGGGATGTATAAGTAGGGGCATAGCGAGCAGTTCGAGGGACGTGATCGTCCCCCTCTATTCGACATTGGTAAGGCCTCATCTGGAGTACTGTGTCCAGTTTTGGGCCCCACACTACAAGAAGGATGTGGATAAATTGGAGAGAGTCCAGCGAAGGGCAACAAAAATGATTAGGGGTCTGGAATACATGACTTATGAGGAGAGGCTGAGGGAACTGGGATTGTTTAGTCTGCAGAAGAGAAGAATGAGGGGGGATTTGATAGCTGCTTTCAACTACCTGAGAGGTGGTTCCAGAGAGGATGGTTCTAGACTATTCTCAGTGGTAGAAGAGGACAGGACAAGGAGTAATGGTCTCAAGTTGCAGTGGGGGAGGTTTAGGTTGGATATTAGGAAAAACTTTTTCACTAGGAGGGTGGTGAAACACTGGAATGCGTTGCCTAGGGAGGTGGTGGAATCTCCTTCCTTAGAAGTTTTTAAGGTCAGGCTTGACAAAGCCCTGGCTGGGATGATTTAATTGGGGATTGGTCCTGCTTTTGAGCAGGGGGTTGGACTAGATGACCTCCTGAGGTCCCTTCCAACCCTGATATTCTATGATTCTCCCCAGTTCCTCTTCTCGCTCCTTCCCTTCCTGACAGTCTACTTTCTTTTCCTTTCACAGTTATGATCTCCAGTTTTCTGATATCTACTTGTCTTCTTCCAATCAGTGTAGTTCTTATCTTCCTTTACCCCCAAAGTGACTCTTCCTCTTTCCCCCACTCTACATTCTCTCTCGGACTCGCTCACATAATTTCACCCACCTCTCTCTTTTCCTCCTTCCTGGTATTCCTCAAGGAGTCTGTATTCCTTTCCTTTCCTTTAACCAGATATTTAAAGAGTGTCATCCAAATGATTCTGACACCTATGACTTTAGTCTATAATATTTTAAAATCATAGGTTATATGAACCCGCTAGCACACTAGACTGTAGCCCAACCAGTATTTTGGTTTGTTTTACTTAAACAAGAATGTTCAATTTTATATTGTTAAAGGAAACAAATTCCCATCACTATTTAGTAGCATTTCTCTAATGTGTTTGTCTAATTGTTAAAAAACAATATTGATTTGCTTCCTGTTTTCCCAGAGGTGTTTGTGCATTACTTTATTTCCTCAGTGAGACTCTTCTTTATACTAAAGGATGCATAAAATCAGTGAAAATGGTAGAGGTAACAATAAACTTTGGGAGTGTACTAGTGTGTGTTCATTTACCAATTTGCACCACTCATACATCCCAGAGCCTTTCAGCTGGGAAAGCGTCTGAATTTTTTAGTAGCTGTTTAAACAAAAATAGATGTTTATCTCTTTAAAATTTTGCCAGGAAGCTGTCACTTTCACATTTACTCATGCTATGTTGTGACAGAATGTGTCAGCTTCTCATACAAATGAAAAGAGATATAGACCTGTATTTACTTTAGCTGAAAAATAAGTAGTCATCAATTCACAGAAAAGTGTTTTCCCATCTGAAAAGATAGATAAATAAGAGGTTGTGAGAAGCAACTATTTCAATGCTTAAAAGGCAAGGTGCAAACCTCACATTCTGAGTCTGATACATTTATAACCAACCCAGAGATCAGATAAACTCATAATATGTAGAGTTAGGTGCCATGTAGCAAATGGCATCGGATGTGCTGCAGCTAACTCCTTTTTGATGTAACAGATTAATGCTCATACCATAGTGTTCTAGGCTTAGGAAGGCCCAACAGTGACAAAAATGGGCAGATAAACTTATTCAGGATTTGCTGATTGCTGCTGTGTTTGGACTAGAACAGGGGAGCTGGCTGGCTCACTGGTGAAACCATTATCCTGTAGTAGGCTGAATAGCACAGTACTAGTTCGTATTATATCTGACTGATGACATTCAGCCAGAGTTGATTCAGTTTGAGTAATGGATGCTGGATTATGAGAGGGTCATTATGTCTGTATGCATAGAGAAGAAATGGGGGTAAGACAACATAAATCCATGGCTTCCTTTTATTGTTAGCAGTGCAACAGAACCCAAAGTCTTTTGGCACATACCTACAGTGTTGAATAAACATACAGGGATTGAATAAACATGAAGACTGAAGTCCTGGTTCATTGGCAAAACTTCCATAGGACGGGGATTTCACTCTACAGACTCATTGGTGTACAGGACATGGAAGACAAAGGTGGATTTGCTCTATCTATCTATGTACCTCCCCTGCACCTGGGGCCAGCCTAAGGCTAGTTTGACTTTGGGATAACTTACAGCAGTCTCAGGGCTGCTCTAAGTTTTCCAGGATTGTAACATAGTCTTATAGGCTATTGCCAAAGGACAGTGCACTCCAGCCATGCCCCCTCCTGCATCCTACACCAGGGTACACAAGAGGAAAAAAGGCAGCTATTTTGTTATGAGGAAATCCTTAGTAACCTCGGTCTACTTAGGGCAGTTTTAAACCCCATTATGCTGCAAGAGCAGTACAAAAGAACTTTAACAAGGATCAAGAGCTGGCCCTCTGAGTCAATACATTCTTACCCCGAGAGAGAGGTCCTCCATAACAGGGTAAAGTGTACCGGTGGAGCAGTGTGGGAAGCTTGAATTGCTACTATTTCCACTATATAACACTTATTTCTATGGAGAAATACAGGACTTTAGCATTTAATTAGATCAATCTGGCATCTTTCACAGATACTAGGGCGGGGCCCTGCTTTATTAGACATTATACAAAAATACATCGTACAAAAAACCTGTTTAACAGTGCCTGCCATAGAAGCTCAAAATCATCATCTGTCCCTCCACAAGTCTTCACTAAATCTTATCTTTTAAGGAATTTTGTTGACATGATAGTTGGGAGTGAATTGTCTTTGTTACATTTACTGTGACTGCTCCTCTTGTTAATAGTGGTGGAAGCTGAATGTCATTTCCTATGTTTCATACCAAAAATGTACCTTTCAAATGGTTTGGCTTGTATCCTTGAGATCCACATACAAAGGAGATTCTCTGTGGGTGCATCTCCCTGATCCCATGCAGAACAGATCCAGGTGCTTCCATTATATCAGGCCCCCTAGCCCGGCATCTGCAAAGGACTGTCCATGGATTCCAAAATCAACAGGCAAGGGTGGGAGGATGAGGGCGGGATCAGTGAGGATGCACATTTTCCTTCCTCCACACAGAAGGTAATACAGCCCCACCATGGAGGAAGCCCTCCTTGCCCCCTCTCCCTTATGCATGATTCCAGGAGCAGGGGCCAGAGAAAAGCCCTGGAAGTGCAGTTTCAATAGAGCTTCACTATCAGGAAGCATACGGTAGGCAAGGGGACCCCCCAGCCAGCATGGAAACATACGGCCTCCATGTGGATGGAGATCTTGGGATCTGTGGGGATTGGGAGCTAGCCTCCTTTCTGGTTCTTACACAACAAAAATATCCATCCAGAATTTTGCACCTCCAAGACTTGCTCCCGCTACTGGAGAAGGTGAGCCAGACATTAGCTTTTCAAGACTTGAATGCAGATTTGTGTAACTGATTGATTTTGATGTTGAACCAAATGTTGACTATTTTTAGCCATGTTTATGAGGCCTCAACTTTTCAAACACAGATTAGCAAATTATACCAAATATATATGTTTATTTTTTTAAATGGTTCAAAGTCCTTAGTTGATTTCAACAATGTAACAGCTGGTTAAAAAAAGTGGAAAAAGGAAAGCTATATAGTCAGCATTGATTAATTTATTTTAATACAGTAGCAATAGTGTTCTTGGACTACAGCAAGCTGTGATTTGTACAGAAAATACAGGCAAACATAAGAAGTGATGTAGAGTCAAGGTCAGTATATACCAAATTGCTCAAGAATAAATACTTGGGTGTTTAGGATATTTATTCACTGACCCTGAAACGTCAGCTTGACTCTGATACTAATGTAGCACACCTCTCTCTAGAGTTTATCCCACGCTGCAAAGCTAACTGTGAGAGGTGCCCAAACAGCAAACTAGAAACCATCTGCATTGTTATTTTATTGCTAGGTCTCATAAATCAATATTATGGGGAAGCATCTATAATTTCATACTGTATTGGAAATAGGATAGCCACAGCCATGTACATTTGAGGTTCTAATGACAGCAGTGGTACAGTACTTACACTTTAAAAATGTTTATTGCTCAACTTGAGGTTATTTGGTTTAGAAAACCCCCAGATTGCTTCCTAGAAAAGCCAAGAGGCACACTGACCTACTAAAGTTTAGGCAGGGAAGGAATCCTACTTGTATTAGCTAATGGACGGTTGGAAGAAAACGCCAAGAGAGACAAAAGATCCAAATACCACAGATAATATAAAAAGATTATTTTCATTTCTGGATGTGTAGATGCTGCTGCAAAACAACCTCTATTCAATATACAACAGTCCAGCAAGGACAAGGCAGTGAGCCCTGCATATAAGCAAAGACCCCGTCAGCTAGCTCACTCAATAATGCCATAAATCTGTTATGGCCCACTAGTCCTCTACCTTTGTTCATTTTTGAAATTAGAAATCAGCTGCCTGACAACTAACTACTGGTACAAGTCACACCACTCTGTCATGCCAGGCTGAACTGGCTGTCTTATGATGTCCTCATCCTACACAACACTTTACATATGGGTTTGAGAAGGCAGGAATGATACACCTTCCCCATTGCCCGCCCCCTCCCCGGGACTCCTGTCCAACTCTCCCACAATTTCTTCAGTACAGAGGATGTTGCAGAACCGTTAATATAGTCTCAGGCTCCGTTACCTTTCTGTCTACTTTTCCCTGCTATCTGGGTGGTGATGATTGTTTCCCAAGCCTGACCCCAGTCCTTTCCCTTCTGCCCCGGCCTGTCCCACAACTGCTAGACAAACCCAATCCACTGGAGGGCTCTCTGCCAGTTCTTGGGTACGGAGAACTGAACCACAGAGGTAGCTGATCATCCAATTCCATGTGGAAATGGAGTTGATGAGCACAAAGATCCTTTCTGTGCTGGAAATCATGGAGTAACAGCTGGACCCAAGTGAAGCCAGAACAATGAGGCCATTTGAAGGGCACACATAGATATATGCCAGAGATTTATCTGTCATTCCAGTCATTCTCTGTTATTTATGTAGCTAAATCAAAATAGGACAATGTTTTAGAAATTTTGGAAGGGAGTTGACTTAGGGTACATCTACACGTTGAGCTAGGACACTAATGATAGTGTGCATTTGAACTGGCATGAGCAGTAAGGAGGCTAGCTCTCCTGAGTGGCACCTAACCTCCAGGAGAGTAAATACTCAGGGTGCTAGCTCCTCCCACCATTTCCACACCTGTACCGACAGTCTATTTTGATCAGTGCTGGCATGGGCATGTCTTCTCAAACTGGTAATTACATCTCCAGCTCAAAGTGTAGATGCACCCTTAGAATTCTGAATGAATGTTTAAGCCTTTTATTGATTATTTTTTTAAACCTGAGAGAGGAAGTGTGGTCTAGTGGATAAAACTGTGAAGTGCACAGACCTCAAGCCCTGCCACTGATATCCTGCACAACCTTGGGCAAATCACTTCTGTATTTGTTCCCCTTCCATCTTTTCTCTGTCTGGAATATTTAAATTTCAAGCTCTTTGGGGAAAGGACTATCTCTTACTGTGTTTGTGTACAATGGAGCCCCAATCTTGGACAAAATCATGGTCTTAGTTATTGATACAGATATAGATAGTTAGGATTTCAATGTATAGGATTAGAAATGAGAAGTTACCAGAGTGTCTTAAGGTTGTGGAATTAGTATTAGCACAAACACTACCTAAGTGCTCATATCCTCTTACGCAGGTATGTATATTAGAAATGTTTTGAGTAGATATATCTTGCCATGTCTCTTAGTAAACTACTACATCTAAGTTAAGAAAAATTTAGGAGCAACGCATCTCCAATATTATACTTCAAGGATTTTGTGTTTTTAAACTGTATAATAGTAGATATATAAGGAGTTAATTAACCACTAATTTGACCAAAATAGCCTTTTTCAAACTGTGTCTCAGAAAACCATGCTATAATTTCTCAGGCTGGCATATCACTCCTATGATCATATAAATTATATATATATATATATATATATAATTTAGGGGAAAATATTTCACTGAAATACGTGCATTGTGACCTTAGCAAAGGCTAAACTTGCACTTTGTCACCCAGCATTTAAACAGTTTTTGTATTTAAAGGGATTTTGTTCTGTTTTTATTTGCTTAAATTGTAAATAAGTTGATTTAGTTGTCAATATCAAGCTGCAGCAAAAAGAAAGTTAATTGCAGGATACTGAGGTTGGGGGCTGGACAAGGAAAAAGAGACTTTATCATCAGTATCTATTAATCAGACTCAACTAGATTAAGAAGAGTTTTGTTAATCCTGTCACCAGAAATAAAGCTGTACATGCTTCAACAGCAATTCCTGGTGGTAGTATAACCAACAGGGAGGCATCAATTAAATGAACCACTGTAAGCTGAATGTGAATCTTTAAATGGGCCACTTGCCTAGAATGCTCTTAAGGCTTCAAAAGGAAACTGCCCCTTCAAACTCTTTTGAATCTTCAGATTTGATTCCCCCTGTGGCAAAGGAAACATTTTTAAGGCAGGGTTTTACTGATTATGAATCCATTATTGGCTGCACAATTCCAGAGACTTTGAATATGTCTTACGATTTTTATTCTATATCTGTGTACAGCATGTTGCTAAATCCACAGCTGCCACTCTTTAAAATGACACATTTCACTACAGCAATGTCAGCAGGATTGTGAATTAGAATGTGGAACCATCTTTTAATAATCAAAGTGGAGGCTGTGGGGTGAGGTCAAGAAACTGGCCATCAATTATACATCAGTAGAACCCTCTCTGCTGCTACTTGAAACCTAAAATGAAATTAGGAAGAAACAAACTCATGAGCTAAGGGGAGGGGAAAATTTGCACAAACCTCCACAAATCAAAATGGTTATGTTTTACAAAGCTCTGATTAACATGTGTTGGTGGCTACAGAAATAATGAACTGTAGTAGGTGTCCAGAAGGACCATGGAAGAATGAAAGGAAAGAAAAATAAAGACTATCCCCCAACTTATGATAGCCAGCTTTGAGTTCTACTATAAACATGCCACAACCATCACAGTAAACTATGGGGATTGCTTTTAATTAAGATGGTATTAATGAAGGGACAGATTCTCTAGAATGCCAGAGTTTGCAGAGAATGCTTAACCAAAATCGCTATTGTTAGACAGTGCTAACAAATGAGAGCATCATTGCCAGTGCAGCTACTAGAATGATCACAATAATTGTGAATGCTGAAGCTTTACAATTACTGAGGTTCTATCTGCAGAAACATAATAAAAGGGAATGAATGAATTGACACAGCAGGCCTAAGGCAAAATTAGTACAGGATAAGTTTTAAAAAGGCAACATATTCTGAGCCTCACCCCTTTAAAACTCTATCCTGGCATATTGTGTGGACACAATAGCTATATGCCTAGATGAACGAAACTAATAATACCCAAATCTAAAATTGCAAAATTTAGTCCAAATGTGAATATGTTATCTGTAATATAGCTCAACTGTACTTGTGGGTGTTAGAGTATGCATGTATATTGGGAGGAGACTATGGACCAAGCTAGCTCAATTACTTGCACAAGTAGTCCTACTGAAGTCAGTGGCACTCCTTGGAATAGTAAATTAAATTGGATTTAACCCTGTACACACTGTACTGATTCAACTACATAATTCTGATTTGTAAGCCAAGTATTGCTTACAGAACCAGGCCCTATTTCAATAAAGTCTGCTTTCCACTACACCATGCCCAGAATCATGTTTTCTTACCTCTTGTTTTGTACAGTGTTATATTCTCCTGAACTAATCATTGCAATATTTTACTTATTCTACTCATTTCTCTAATAAGTTGTCATGGATACAAAATACAACATATAGAGCTAACTAGTGCTAGCTGGTGATCTCCCCTGTCTAGAACTAATTGTACTAGTTATGTAAATTTGATAATAGTTGTACATGCAAAATTGCTGATTGAATCAGAAATAGTAACAAGCATGTCACCACCAGCTAATTCTAACAAGAAAGCAGTCATGGTACAAAAGTCTGAGTGGTCAGACTACCTGGTTCCACCAGAGTGAGGTGCAGGAAGCCAGGCCTATCACAATAGGAATGCACTTGAGAGGGACAAAAATAGGTCTAAGATGCAGCTCACCCACTTACCATCACACCCCTGACAATCAAGTTGAATGCTTGTACAACTGACATTTTTAAATGTAAATATGTTTCTGATCCAGAAGCATTGATTGTTGCTACATATGCTGATAAAGGTGGGAGCAGAAATCATGATTTTCACCGTCTATACTAAAACACAAAACAAAGACATGGAGTGAGGTCTCTCTTCTCAGGAATCCTCTTTCTCTACCAAGAATGAAGATTTTTGCATTGGTGTAAAGGTATTTAACGTAACTACAGATGAAGCATCCTCTGTATCAGTGACAAAACTTTCATCAGTAGAAAGGTGTAATGGGGCACTCACCTCTGGAGTGTCTCTGAGCAGCTGGGTGTGGTATCACAGTCCTTTTCTCACCCTGGTGCCCCCTGCAGGCTGCCAGCTGACCTTGTGAGGTCTTCATGTGGCTTGACCCTCTGGCCAAATCACAAAGTCCAAATGAAGCCCTTCCAAAGTATTAAAGAGACCACTAAATAAATAGACTATTTGCCCTCACTAGGGTCTTCAGCTCTTTCACACACACAAAAAAAAAATCATGATTTTCCATAGGCAAATATCACTTTTGCCAAATGTTTTTATGTTGTATTGCTGGTATTTCATGGCCCTGTTCTCTTCTAGGGCTGGGCTCCCTGGTCATACTACATCTCCTATGATGCACTGTGACCCTTCCTGTGGCTGACCATGGAAGTCCAATGACTGCAATGCATTATAGACCTGCAGTAAGGCCAGGAACCCTATCTGTAAGTAAGATTAGGGGCATGAAGCACCCAAACTAGAACTCCCATGAGTCACCACTGAGACTCAGATGGATGCAGTTCACTTTGCCAAATCAAACTGAAATGTTTCAACTAAGGGATATTGAAATCTTTTGATTTGATCAAAATGTAAAAACTAAATGATTTAATATGTCTGAATCAATTTTTTTAACTTTGTGGAAAGTTTTGACCTTTTGTCCCAATTGGTGAAGTAAAAAAAGGTTGAAATATCTGAATTTCCCGCTAGACAGGAATACCATTTTCAATCAACTGTAACATTCAGTGTCAATAAATACAGTTTACCACAAATTGGTAGGACTAGTTTGACCTACTTATATACCTCTCTGGTTTCTAAATTAACTAACAACTCAGGAGGGAAAAAATGGGTGTCATTATGGACAATTAAATAAAACCTCTAAGGGCACGTCTACACTGCAATTAGACACCCGGGACAGGCCTGTGCTGGCTGACTTGGGAAAAGGGGCTGTTTAATTGCAGTGTAGACTTTTGGGCTTAGGTTGCAGCCCAAGCTTTGGGACCCTCCCACCTCACAAACTCCTAGGGCCCGGGCTCCAGACCGACCCTAAACATCTATTCCACAATTAAGCAGCCCATTAGCCCAAGCACCACAAGCCCAAGTCAGGTGGCATTGGCCAGTTGCAGGTTTTTAATTTCAGAGTAAACATACCTTAGAGTGGCAATCATGAAAATGGGAAAGTATCAAAAATGTGAAAAATACAAAAAGGAATTTTAATGCCATTAAACAAATCAATGGTATGTGCTCACTGAGTTCTCTTCTGGTCTTCCTCTCTTAAAAGGATAGAGCAAAATAAAGGAGTGCCCAGAAATGGTTGACAAGAATAATTAGAAACATAGACTTTTATATGAGGAGAGACTGGGGGAAAAATGTGCTATTTAGGGAGAAGATGAATAGGAGAGGACACTGAAGGTATTAAAAATGAAATCTACAAGAGAAGGTAAATCAGACATTCTTTTTATCCTCTTTTAACACAAGAATAAGGAAACAGTTAACAAAATTGCAAGACAACAAATTTAAAACTGATCAAAGGACACAGTTTTATTTTACACATAGAACTTATTTCCAAAAGGTATCAGTGAGGCCAAGAGTCTAGTAAGATTATAAAAAAAGGATTAGACATTTTTAAGATCAGTGAGAACATCCACATTTACACTAGATAGGATAATTACACACACACACACACACACGGGATAAGGGGTTAGGGGCTCTTTTAGCACTCTCTCCCAGGCACACTGTAGTCCAGGGACTGGTAACCCTTGGCACATGGCCTGTCAGGGAAATCCACGGGCGGGCCGGGCTGGTTTGTTTACCTGCAGCATCTGCAGGTTTGGCCGATCACAGTTCCTGCTGGCAGCAGTTCACCGTTCCAGGCCAATGGGGGCTGCGGGAAGTGGCGTGGTCCAAGGGATGTGCTGGCCACTGCTTCCCGCAGCCAGGGGGGAAAGTAAGTCTAGGGACTTACTGGTATGGGGCTGGGCTGGGGCTGGCTCTGGCCCCTGGAAGGGGCAGGGCCTCAGGCGGAAGGGGCGGGGCTGGGGGAGGTCAGAGCCAGCCCCAACCCACCTTGTATTGACAAGTGCCTCCTTCCCCCTCCCCAGGGTAACAGCGGCAGCCTGGGGCTCTGGCAGCGGTTTAAAGGGCCCTGGGTGGTAGTGGCGGCTGGAACCCTGGTCCCTTTAAATTGTCCCCAGAGCCCTGCCCCTGCAGGGCTCTGGGGATGGGGCTCCAGCCATCACTACCGCGCTGGGCCCTTTAAATCATCCCCGGAACCTGCTGGAGCCCTGAGGAAGCAGTGGCAGGGCACCGGGGACAATTTAAAGGGCCCAGGGCTCGGCCGTCGCTACCGCCCCGGGCCCTTTAAATCGCTGCTCCAGCCCCGCTGTTGCTATCCCAGGGCTCTGGCAGCAGGGCTCTGGCAGCAATTTAAAGGGCCAGCGGCTCCAGCTGCTGCTGGGAGCTGCAGGCCCTTTAAATTGCGCCTAGGAAAGCCAAACCCAGGCTTTTCCCAGTACACCGTACCGGGGTGTACCGGCTTAGTTTCACCTCTGCCCGCAGACCCCATTGACTGGCAATGGCAAACCGCAGCCAGTGGGAGCTGCGATTGGCCAAACCTGCGGTCGCTGCAGGTAAACAAACTGTCCGAGCCCGCCAGTGGATTTCCCTGACCGGCCATGTGCTAAACATTGCCAATCCCTGATCTAGTCCTTCATTTATTTCTTCAGGAAACAGAGATTGGAAAAGTAGGTAGCAGAGCTAAATATGAAAACTTTCAGATACAAGTTTCATTTGGGCTGTAAATAGGGGAGGGCACAGAGCCACGCTATCCCTGTATTAGCATCAGGGAGATGGTGCTTAAGGTAGGCTCTCTTTCTCTTTCCCCCATTACTGCCATCTGTGCACAGAGTGGTGCATTTCACATCAGCCATTAGACTGAAACAGAAGGTTCCTCCAAGGCCACCTGCATCAATTGTTAGCCACTGCTAGAGGCAAGATAGGGGACTGTGTCCTGACCTGAGCTGGCATGGGAAGTGTGATGCATCTGTGTGCAACTGATATACCCTAGCAAACAGAGGGCTGGATTCTTCTCCCACTGACTAGCGTAAATCAGGATTAATTCCACTGGAATCACTGGAAATTGCCATGGTGTAAAACGAAAGAGTCCCACAGACTTCAAATGCCAAAACATGTGTACTTATGTTCAGCTCTGTTTTAGCTGAGGTGCTGAAAAAACATCAGCAAAGAACTGCTACTCTGCTCATCTCTTTATACTGTTGGTCACAACTAATTTAAAAGACCTGAGTTTGTGAGACTTTTCCAGCCTTTTTTGGTAACAGAAACTTAAATATCTGCTAGGTTATAAGATATCACCCAGCAAAAAAATCGTATATGACATATGTAAGGTAAACAGCATGCCTGAATCAAGCAGAAAACAAACTGATGAGCTCGGGGTAAGAGAACTTCCTTAAAAGAGTGGAAAGGGCAGCAGTGAGAGAAATGTTAATTTACAATAAAACATAATTAAACAATAGGCCCCATATAACAGTTTTAAACAATTGCTCTCTTCCCATGTGCCCTCTTCCCACATACGCTTGTGATTAAACTAAAGCTCGCCAGATTTACACAACTGTGGGATTAGAGTTTACAGCTGTTGGGGACCCTCAGTTCTAGAATTCCGCTGTTGTGAGAGAGTCCGAGTTTGCTGACCTTCGGAGCACTGGGCTAGACTCAGCTCTCCTCAGCATTTGCCTGAGGTGTTGTACGAATAGCATGTTTGGGTGTGTAATTTTATTTGAGGGCAGAAAGGTTTGATTTTGAAATGAATGTTTTGGTGATGAGCTTTCAGAGACTCATCCAATTGAGCACATTTTTCAAAGACAAAAAATAAGTGAATGAATCAGAAATAATATAATCTACAGAAAGAAAACTCGTGGCAGAACAAGAGTAAAGAGAATGAACTCTCTTAAGTCACTTTGAATGTTCCTTAGCGTCCACTGATTTGATCAGGCATTATGAGAAATTTATCACAGAGAAGCAATATTATTCTAGTTACTAACATACGCTGCTGTTTCAGCCTGACACATTTCAATTGTGGAAAGGAGTTTCCACTCCAAGCATTGCTATAGATACAATGTGATAATTGACAACAAAATGATGGATTCAAAAGTAAAAACAAGCAGAAGGAGGGATGGAAGAGGTAACCTGGTGGCAGGGAAATACTGGAAGAAATCACTTCTATATTGCATCAGTGGGAAATGCACATGTAGGGAGAGTAAAATATTGGAATTTAGATCTACTATATGGTTCAGAGAGAAGAGTTTAGTCCTGATCTACATTGCTCTTATCTGTCATCCACAGTGTTGTTCAGATGATATAATTAATACTTTCTGCTTAAGTGATGACAGTGTTGGATAATTCAGAAGTAGTGATGTTTTTCTTAAAGCCCAAGCTGAGCCCTGTAATTATGTAAGAATCTGAGCATTCATTTAAAAAATAAAGTCCATTTCTAGCCCTCATGACTGTGAAGAAAAGCTTGAAAAACTGAACATGAATTGTTACAAAAGTTGTAGACAAGTAAAAAGACCACACATTTTCATAAAACATGATTTTGGGGGCCTGACTCATTATTCTGGAACTCTTGGGATTGGCAATACTGCTTACTAGAGGTAGGTGAATTACCAATTTGTTTGGTTCATTGGACAATCAAAAACAAAAAAGTGTTTGGGGTTGACCCAAAATGAAAATGTTTTGAATTTTTTGATGAACTAAAAAAATTTGAAAAAAATGTGTTTCACATTAAAGTAAATGTTTTATTTAGTGATTGGGGGGAGGGGTCTTTGTTTTTTAAAACCCCTTTAAAGGAAAATTAAACTAAAATTCAAAAAAGTATTTTCAATAAAAAATTAGAAACATTTTGTTTTAAAAACATTAAAACATTGGGATTTTTTCAGAATTTTTTTTTTAGTTGGTTGGTTGGTTTTGGGGTTCCCCTCTCCCACCCCAAAAAGGAAACAATTTGGTGAAATTGACACTTATTTGTGAAATGTTTTAGATGAGCTGAATTTTTGGTGAACATTTTTTGGCCAAAATATTTCACCCAGCTCCACTGCTTATGTAAACCTTCCAGTCATGTCCAGTGAGGACCGTAGGATCAGAACTTTAAAAGTATCTAAAATATTATTACTCTGAAATAAAAACTCAGAGAAGTTAAAATCTAGTACTGAGTGCAAGAAGTGCTCAGAATACATTTGCTCTCTTTATTGAACATAGTATCTGAGCTATGACCCAGCGGTGGGGGAGAGAGGGACTTCTGGCCCGAGAGACTCTTAATTGTGTCCTGCTTGGACAACTATGCTAAGGAGAATATTTGTATTTGATATGAAGTGAAAGCATCTTCCCTGAGCCATACCCTGCGATTTTTAAATAGAAGTGTTTGAATTAGGAGCATTACTATGGGGAGGTGGTAGCTCCCAACTCTATAGCTCTAAAGGCAGCTCTGATGTTATCCCAGAGTGGTGTGAGCAGCTGCTGTCCCTTCCCTGGTGCAGTGCTCAGCATCTCCTCTGGTGGTTGTCTGCAGCATCACAAGAGAAATAGGCAAGTACCTTTCGTTGCTCCATTGTCCGCTTTTCATCTGGACTGTCGGAACCCATAGGAAAGCAAGATAGGTGCTCACCTAAGTTTGCCTGAGTCATGGGAGTGAGGCAGGCTGCCTAACAAAGGATGGCTCTTTTCCCTTGCACAGCCAGAGCAGTCAAGGAGAGGGAGAAAAACACAGGAGCATCTAAGAACCAACCAGTGATGACTCCTTGATTTCCTGCCCCAGCCCTGGAGCAATTTAGAGCAGTCTAGGAACTGCTCTAACTTGTGCTTCCTAGCTGTGGACTCCAAACAGGGATAGCTGAAGTGCAATTCATTCTAGCCACTCACCCTGCCCACTCCCTGACAGGTTCTTTCCCACACCTAACAAACCCTCTGCACCAGAGTTGCATGAAGGGAGGTGCAGAAGCTAGCTTCACTGGCTGTATCCCATTAGAGGGGAATCTCCAGCAGGGTTTTATGGGTGGGACAAAGGGAACAGACCAGGCAAGAGAATCTATCCCAAAGCCTTGATTGTGTCTACTTGACCTTTCTGAATTAGTTTGCTTGGCCCTCAGTCTGAAAAGACTGGACATCACTGTGGGCAATGTTACATATGTAAGCAGGCTCTGAATGAATTCTTTCCTGACAGCTAGCTGGCAGTGGGAGAGACTTTAGGTGTGATCATGTAAATACAGTTTGCTCCTGCTCTGCTTAGATATCCAGCGGATAGAGTGGTGTGTTGCTCAAAGTAATCAACTTTGGCTGGTGTTGGGTTACAAATCACTTTAGTACTGAATGCGGGGGTAGTGAAATCATAGAATCGTAGAATATCAGGGTTGGAAGGGACCTCAGGAGGTCATCTAGTCCAACCCCCTGCTCAAAGCAGTACCAATCCCCAAATTAAATGCTGTTACCAATGTTGTCATTATTGTATGAATAAGGGGAGCAGAACTGGGCTTGACCTGGGGCTTTGGACCCTCCCCAAGGGTTCTCCCCAGACTGGATTAACCTGTTCCTCACCATTGTTCAAAGAAAGAGCTAAACAGGCTTCATTAGGAACCTCTTTGTTATTCTAAATGCTCATTCAGAGCTGAAATCCATTGTGGTGGGACTGTGTTCCTGCCCAGTCTGCTAAGAGCTGATAATTACTAAGAGACTGATGTACAGAGGTCACAACAGAGATCGCCAGCAGAGAGGAGCAGTGGCTGGTGGGACGTCCAGTGAAGAGGAGCAGCGACTGGCGGGGTGGCCAGGTGGAGAGGAGCAGTGGCGGGCAGAGCAGCCAGCCAAAGCAAGTGCTCAGATGGTGGAGCAAGTAACGTGCCTTCTTCCCTGGGTGGGAGGTGAACTCACACAGATGTGCCTCTGAACCCTGGGTCCTCTCTGACCAAGGACAACCACTGTGAGTGGGGTGCAGTGAGGGAGCAGAGAGGGGCACAGAAAAGGAACTGTTGGTTGTAGAACTCAAGAACATGAGGCAGAAGGCACTGCCCCGTGCACTCTGGGGTGGGTGTCCTGTTCACAGTTTTATGAGAGGGAAAATTCCACAAGCAGTATTCACAAACTAATGTCAGGTGACTTCCCTCCTTTCATTAAACATTTCTTTTCTACACTCAGACTCTGTGCTTGCGAGTGGGGAAATATTGCATCCCAGAGGTGCCATGGGGCAGTGTGTAATTTTCCCAAGTTACTGGGTGGGGGCTTGAGCCAGTTCTGGGTTGTGTCAATGGAAAGGACACAACACAGGATATTGGTTCCACTCGGCAGAAGGGTTACACATACAATACCTTGGGAAGAGGGAGCACGTCACAAATAGCACATAAGATACAAAATATGTGTAAACATTCCACATGTCTTCTGCATAATGAGACACTAATTATTTCCCAGAAAGATATACCTCCACATTCAGTACTGTGACATCCTCTAACAAATAATATGGGCATGATCCTGCCTCAGTCCTTACTCAGACCAAACTCCCACTGTAGGGTTAGGACCAGTAAAGTTAAAATGAGATTTATAGTGGAAGAATTACTGTCTTATGAGCTGAAAAAGTTGGATAGAGGGAGCTGACTATGGGATATAATGTCTGAAGAGTCAGGAAAAAACATATCTCAAAACACACATTCCCCGTTTAATGGCACAATTTTTCAAATAATCAAACCATCCTTATTTTTTTAATCATAGTAGTACAGGATATTATTGTTTAACAACTTGTAATTTACACAACAAAACAAATGTAAGCAGCCATGTCATTATCCCCTATCTGATAATCAAATGTTTTCACATCGAGCAGGATTATTTAGCAGTGTGATTTGAATAATTAAATATATTTATTTAAATAAACATAAAATACATAAAATCATTTTTTGGCAAAATAAGACAGCTGTAGTGTCAGTGTATCAAAAAATAAAATGAGATCATTACCACCATATACTGAAGGAGTAAAGGAGGATGAAAACCAGCAGTTCAGCCATAATGATTTCATTAGGATATATCTGTGGAGAGATGAAAGGAGAAGATCACTAACAGATTGCTAGTGAAGCAGAGAGTATGTTGAAGCAGCTGAATGTGATAACACTTTCTGAAATGAAAGTCGAAATGGTTCAGAAAATAAAAGTAAGCTAAACATTTTTCCTCTGTCTTTACACAGGGCACCAGCAAAAGATAAAATGCACATTTTGTCAATTCACACCAGAGTCATTGATCTCTATTGAGTGGTGAGCCTAATGAGGCAAGTAGGAGAAATTCATAATGGTCCTTACATATGTGCATTGTTGGGCTTGGAAATTGTGTTGAACTAAGCAATGTTTTGTTTAGGAAAGGCTTTCAAATGAAGATGGAACTTCTATTGCAAATAAAAAATATGAATTTTAAATCATGATGAAGACTTATTTAGTGTGGGTGAAGATTTCATGTATTCCACACCTACCACCCTCTTTACCTTCACCATGCATTCTTCACAAACACTAAAGCATATGAATTGCTTTGTTGGCTATGCTTTGTATAGCCAACAAAATGAAACTGGCAATGTCCCCATAGTCTAACTACTTCTTTACTATTTCTTTCAGTCCTCTGTGGATATATGCAAATCCTGCCTGCCATTCGTTCATCAAAACTGTGCCCATATGGTTTTATGAATGCACATCTTGCGCCCTTACATTGCATATGCAAATCATCCGGATCAGGGCAGTTACCTGCAAAATAAAATAAGAGTCCAGATCTATTAAAACCACAAAGACCCCAACTGTGACTCACACACACTTGTGTCAAATAGTCCCGTGAGTTCAGTGAAACTACTCACTGTGCTCACCAGTGTTGCACAATCAGGCCTAAAATTTTTATTTCAAATCTACTTATAATATGGTCATCAGCCTTAAATAGTTTTCTTTACTGCCCTTACAGCTAACATTCCCACATATGAAGCACACATTAAGTTTAAAGGCTGCAGCTACTATTCATAGCAGCATTGTGGCAGTTCTTCCCAGGAAACCTGTAATCACTAAAGGCCACGGGCCTGAGTTTCCACTCTGACATAATTCCAGCATAAAACTGGTGTAATGAAGTGGATAATCAAGTCTCAAATCTTGATTCCATTGAATTCACTTGAAAAATCCCCAGTGACTTAAATGTCACCAGGATTTGGTTCTGAAGTTTAGTCCTGGCTACTACACGGGAGGCCATGTTATGCTCACTGCAATCTGTGCCAAAATAGGAAAATGGAATCAAACACAATTCATATCAGGACAACAGACCTGTGAATTACAAGAGTCAGCCAATCATTGGCACTGCAACAGCCTGGCAGTAGATAAAGAGCCATCATATCTCCTATATCTCCTCTTCACACATGAATTTTAAAGTCTGATAACAACTGTGGATATATTTCAGAGTTTTGATGAGCCTTTTAATTCCTTGTAACTATCTTTGTCATATCACAGGAGTTGTTCCCAAGGAGAGGAGGTGGTTTATTAGTTAGAGCAAATGAACTGAGAGGAAAGCAAATTCTGTGTTCTAAATTCATACTGAGTCAGTCAGAAAATATAGCAAGAAATGCATGCTTGGATAAGTCACTTAACTTCCTAGGGTGAAATGCTGGCTTTATTGAAGCCAATGGGAGTTTTGCCAGCGTTTTCAGTGGGGCCAGGATTTCAATCCTGATGTTTTAGTCATCCCAGCTGACGAACAGGTAAAAGACAGAGGTCGTAATGAAAATAAGCCTCTTCATTTCAATTGAGCTTTTATGAATAAATATTTTTTAAAAACTAGTAATATCCCAGATCTGTCTATTCTTTGAAGAGAGAAATCTGCATCAATAGACTGAAAGAATTGCAAAAATGCCTTTTTATTTAAAATATTTCTGATAATTTGTTGTGCAACTAAGGTGATGGCATGAGTGACTTTTGCCCGCCATTATTTTCTCTCAAAAATACATGTCATGTCTTTGAAGTCATGAACACAAACATAGGTCATGTAAAGAAAACAAAGAAATGGAACAACCACTACAGTCTCTAGCCTGGTAACATTCTAAAGTTAGCAGCACAGACGTTTCAGTGGAAAGTACAAAAAATAAGAAGCCAGCAGTTTAAGAGCTTTGGACACTGATTTTGATGGCTGAAAAAAGTATAAACAACATAATTCATTCTGAGACAGCCAGAAAAATATATATATTATCTTTCTTATCTTGATAATAGACATGCATGGGTTTAATTCAATGGGAAACTCCAAATGCATATGTCCTGTAAAGGCTGGCAGGCCATGTGCCATGGGAATGGCATAAAAGATCTCAACTGTTCTAAGCATCACAAAAACCCTTATATGTTTTCAGCTTGATTATAAATAAATTCTCATAAAAAATTAGACATATTTGGATTTTCCTCAATATACAAAATAATTTAGATTGAATTCCTGACTTCATTTAAGTCACTGGAAGCTTTGCAATTGACTTTATTGGGGCCAGGATTTCACCCTCAGAGCTGACAATAGTTGTTCATACAGTAATTCTTTAACAGTATCATTGATATTAGCTTTTTTCCCCGTTAAATATTATTACTGAAGTTTCCTGGACTCAGTCCCAGCTGTATTATACCAAGTCACCTTCAAGAAGGATAGCGGGTAAATTAGTTACTTTAAAATTAATGACGGTCACTGGTTCAGTTTCTCGAGTTACTTTTAGCATCTGATACCTTCTCACACAATGTTGAAGTATGGCAGGGCTCTCCAGGTATAGGAGCACCTCTCATTGATCATGGAAGTGAAAGTCAAAAGGATTGTCTTGATCATGGGTCTCTTGCATGCCAGCAGAGTAAACTACTGATACACAGCAAGGTCCATTGAGGATTAAATAGCTACTGCAAATAATGTCACACCCTCCCCTTCTATAGGCTTTATTATCAATGTTATAAAACATTTATTGTTCTCAGGACATAACTTGGATTAATACACACAGTGCCCCAATGTCTCAAGAAATTCTCATTAAGGCTGTTGTGTATATGTATCACTAGCAGCATTAATATTTATACTCAGGATGCTGTTCTAGTATTGTACGCACAGTGCCAACAAACTCTTCTTTTGATATTACAGAATCCTATTGGTTCATTTTTGTTCAGTTATATTTCTCAAACTATAGCTTAGTGACTATCAAAATTCTTAGAGAATCTTGGATGGTAACCTTGATAGTCCTTTCATGAGAAGTAGAAATTCAGAAGATTTTATGTTTACCTGGCTTACTGTATACCTAGAAGGCCAAGAATATTTGATTTCTTTTATTAGTAGTAGTAGAGAAGTGACTTTGTACTTGCAACACAACGGGACTACAGCTGGGAGTGCCACTTGCTCCATACAGTCTGTCCCTACAGGTTCTTCTGCACAGTTATTTCCACTTGTTGAAATCCCCTTCCTACATTTTCCATAGACACTTTTTCATTATGTCAATTACTAAATGACAGAGTGATATGTGTGACATACTTCTAGAATCGTGTGAACTTTACTATATTATATTACTATTATAATACTTAGTCCTGCCATGAGTGCAGGGGACTGCACTAGATGACCTCTTAAGGTCCCTTCCAGCTCTATGATTCTATGATTATTTTAACATCAAACTACAGGTACGAGACAAACGGCAGTACTGGGGTCAGATTTCAACAATCCATCACTGAAAAAGGAAACATGAAAAACTGTAAATTGCAATACTTTTGGGAGGTATGTGCAAAGCATTTTGAATTTTTTCAAGTTATTTTTAATGTATTTTTTATTATTTTTTCTAATATACATAACATAACAATTACATTATCCAAAGAAAATTTATATACTATATTTTTAGTACAAATCCACAGTTCATGTCCTTCCTTTGCAATTTTAATAATGAATTAAGGGGGAAATAGAGACAATCTAACATTTTATATTTTATTAACATTCTTGTTTTACAATATGTTAATTGTACTTCATTTTATACTACCTTAGATCATTTGCCACAATAAACCATTTTTTCCTTTTTGCATTTACCATTGATGTATCATTATATGGTCATTCATACCAAATTAAACATATAATTATTAGGAACCTCATGTGTGGTATGGCAGGGTTCTGCACTGTGACCCTTCTGAATCAGTTGTATTTGAGGTTAGGGGAGTTATGGCCCAATTCAGTAACATGTACTGACTTCAGTGGGCATTGGATCAAGATTTTAGGAAATAGATATGGTCTACAGACAGTGTTTTCATTTGGATGATAACACCAAACCTTTTCAGCTCCATTTCACCCCAAAGAATGCAGTCAAGTATTTCTCAGGATCTGAGTGAGAGTGGTGCACGGATTAGTGAAATGGTTGCGACTTAATCCATATAAAACTGAGGAGAGTATTATTCAATCTATGCTACAGTTGAATCAAAAATTTCTGATCTAGATTGGGGCCCTGTTGGATTATGCACTGTACAAACAGAAAAGGAGACATAATTCCTCATTCAAATTGGAGGATATAGCTATTATTATAAACAGCCCTTCCATTCGAGGTTGTATGGCCATTTACTACCAACATTTACCAGTTGGGGATCAGATTAGATTCCCAGCTGCTTTAAATGATCAAACAGCTTCAAGGATCAGGACTGCTTTTTTCCATATTTGCTTTGTCAAAAGATTGAGATATTTTTCTCTTAGATGTAGATATTTATGCCATGGTTCATGTCTTTGTTGTCTTTCACAGAGCTATGCCTTAAATCCATCCAGAAAGTGAAACTACTGGCAAATACTGTTGGCCAACTATTTGTTAATAGTAGTGTTTTACTATGATACCTGGAAATCAGGATTCCACACTCTTCACTGGCTGCCTGCTGGTTTCCAGGAGTAGGTAAAGGTGTCCTTTCTGACCTCTAAAACCCTAAATCATTTAGAACATGGTTACCCAAGAGGCACCTCTTTTCCCATGCAATACCACTAGGTTCAGTGAAGTCATTCAAGATGGTAGTCCTGCTTGAGAGGGAAATGCTGAAACAGCAACCTCCATGGGATCTTTGTAATTCACTCCCCTTTTGCTCCAAAATAGCCCAAATGTATTAACTTTTGAGGTAATCTACAAAAGCCCATTTGGTTAAACAGACATACAGGGAGGATTGAGGTTGGTGAGAGGATGTTCTTTTGGGGACTGAAGGGGTGGACAGTTTTGTTTGCTAATAGATGCTTGCTAGGTAGGCATGGTATGCTGGATAGAATTTGCAGTTAGTTTTGTTTTATGGTTAGGGACTGCATTTTTAATAACTGATGGCATAACGCCTAGTACATGAAATGGGCTTTAGGGGATTTTTTTTTGGTGTTTGTAGCTAGATGAATAAGGTAATCTCTTTCACATTTATATTGTAGGAAGGAACACTGATATGATTTTCAAGGATACAGGATTCACACATGCAAAGTTGACGAAGGGACTAAAAGAGAAATGTTCAATTAAAGGCTCTCTTGGCTCTGATATAATATCCCAAGTCATTTACATGCAGTTTCCATGTAATAATTCTTATATCAATTAACAGTGAGGGAGGTGCTCCCTTTGGGATATTGTGAGATGAGGTATATGAACGGCTGGCAAAGATTCTAGGTCAAAATCTGTTCTTGTTTACATTAGGCTGAAAGCTAAACCCTGGTTCCTTTGAAATTAGTAGGAGTTTTGCCCTTGACATAATCTGGTCCTGGATTTGTGTTTGAGAATAGAAATTGACCCTCTAACTTTATGTCTGTAGTGCAATTACACACTCTAGGACTCTTAATCTGTTTACTGAAAAGACCTTAGTTTAGCAATACACCTGAACTTTTCCATTAATTTAACTGCACTATATGCAGTTATGACAAGAATAAAGAATGGGTTAATTTTAGGAAAGAAACTGGACAAATCTCACCAATTTCATTGGGTGCAAATAAAATGAAATCAGAAAGAGTTTAAAAAGTAAACATGGGGCAGGTAGAAAAAAATTTAAGAAAGCAGAGAGTAGAAAAACTACTGCTAATAATAATCAGTTATTATTAATAATAGCAGGAAATTAGGAATTGCTGTATTGGATCAGACTCATGGCCCATCTAATCCAGCATTCTGCTTCTGATAGTGGCAGCTACAAGATGCTTCAGAAAAGATGCAATACATCATGCTGTAGGCAGATGTGAGATACTCTGTCCTTCCCTCCATAAACAATTCATAGTTAGAGTCTGTATTAAGCGCTAAAGCATGAAGTTTTATATCTCTTCCAATTTTTTTGTTAACATTAACTCACTAGCATTAAGTCTTGTTACCCATACAGATGCCCAAACCCTCTTTGAATCTTGCTAACTTCTTGGCCTTTAGCAATAACCTGTATAATTTATATAGCACTACAAGTATCTTAGGTGCAGTTGATCAGGAAAATGCTGATTTGTCATATCCCAAATTTTCTGCCTGGTTTTATGTCAGCTTGCCTGGTGGTCTACTCGGGAGGCCAGGCTTCTAGGGTCTGCGTCGCCAGGACAGCCTTGCCATGCCAATCGCTTTGGAGCCAGGGAACCTAGAATTTCCAGGATCCTTGCCATGGATCTAGGAGTCTGGCAGTCCTACGAGCCCCAGCTCAAGATAAGGATCTCAGAGTATCTAGTCTCCCTCCTCTGTGGCAGAGACCCTAGAACCTGGAAGCTTTGACAGCCTCATCTTGAGCGAGGTCTCTCAGGGTTTCCTGCCCTGCCTGGAGTTAAGATTCTCAAACCTTCTAGTCTGCCTGCTTCAGAGTGGACAACTCCCCTGACTCCAGGCTGCTCCAGCTGCTAAACGTTTTTTTGAGGGGGTGAACGGAAATCAAATGGTTCAAGTTTTTCAAAAACACAATGCTTAATATTTCCATTTTGTGGAAAATCTCTAAATTTTTAATTTTTGTTAAACTTGTTCAAAACACTGGAATTTCCTACAGAATGGAAATTCAAAGTTTTGACCAGCTAGTCCTCAGTGCTTTAAAGGAATCCACAAAACTCCTTTTATTTACAATCCCAGGATAAGGGGTATGGAAAAGTGGCAGGGAATCATCTATATTCCTTCTTCCCCTGATGCACTGAGCACTGCTCAAACATGGGAGGATCTAGTCTGTGAGCTCCTTATACTTGTAATTCTTATTCCTTCTGCATCTTGCCCTTCTCTTATTTGTTTATCTTTCCTTGATATTTTACATCTTACCGAGTGGAGTGGAGTGGACACCCGCTCCGGCCCAGAGTGGTTTAGAACAGCCCTGAGGGAAGACTGTTGTAAAAGGAAGGCAGCAGGGCTGATTGAGGCAGTAGCCTCAGCCGCGGGCCACGCCCCAATCAGGGCCTAGCTGGCTCTATAAAGTCTGTGAGCCAGAAGACTAAGGAGAGTCTCTCTCTGCCTTGAGAAAGAGAAGGGCCTGGTTGCAGGGGCTTAACCAAGTATCTGGAGGGGGCTGGGGATAGGCCAAGGGAGCCAGGGAGCTCTGGCTTAGGAAAGCCTCAGGCTGCGGGCCTGGTAAGGCCTATTAGGTATGGGAGTTGCAGGGGCAGCCATGGGTAGGCAGAGGCAGCAGGTCCAAACCCAACCTTGCCTGTGATGAGTGTCTCATACTGCTGTCTGCCCCAAAGCACGGGGGCTAGCTGGTGACTGGCAGGAGTCTATGGCTGAGGTGAGGTAGGGATAGTGGGTGGGGGGTTCCCCTGGGAGTTAGAGACCCAGAACTGTGGGGTACTGCCAGGGGGCAGCACCCAGTGAAAGGGGCACTGGGGTCCTGGGAGGGACACGGGAGCCAGCAGCAAGGCAAGACACGGGCCTGAAGAGGGCACGCTGGGGGCTGGAATGCTAATTCCTTTGACGACCAACAGGGGGTGCTGCCGGTGAGTCTGTGCCCAGTTACACCTAGATTGTAAATTCTTCGAGGCAAGAATCTCTGATTTGCTTGTCGAGTGTCAGTTGTGTGTACAGTATGGTAGAAATACATACATAAATAATAATAAAGAATGTATTCACAATGAATGAGGCAGAAAAATGAAGCCCCAATCTCCTACATCTGACAGATTATAGGCTTATGGAGTTAGATAAGAGTTTGTTGCAGTTCTTCAAAAAAATAAACATTGGGCACTTTAACCAAGAAGAAAATGAGTGACTATTCCTTCTCTTCTATGTTTCATGTCTCAGTGTTTGCTAAGCCTAACTCTCAAAAGTCAGTTCCTGTCCACTGCAAATAAGATCCACTGCAGAATGTATACACTTGTTAAAAATTAAAATGCACACACACAGAAATTTACTCTGTGCTGCTTTGCTTCCTGAAGATCTTATACTGCTTTCAGTTAGCTGCATACACAATGCTTTGAAGTTCCATTTGAGTGCTAAGCATTATGTTAGAAACACTTCTTCACAAATGCATGTTATAAAACTAGCAAAGTAATGGTTCACTATGGGCATATTTTAATATTTGTCAAGGCTTTTTTTGTTACTGTGTTTCAAAAATGCTTTCTTCTGGAATCATTTATGACTTTGAGATTAACAATTCTATCTTTCTCATACTATACAAATGTCTCCCTAATAAATGTTGACTTTAAAAATATGAAATAACTGAAGATTTCCTCAATAAATTATTTGAAAACTAGGTATACACAAAAGTAGCTTAATAAATATTTGTTCCTCCTTTCAGTATGAAGCTTTTAATAATTCTGTGTATAATGACCTTACAGTCAGTCTAAGTGACTTTTTTGAGCTGTGGATCTGGTGATTTCAGGGGATGACGAAGTTCAAAATTCTATCTCCTTGAAATTTGTTTCCAGAATGTTAACTGCAAAGCAAGTTATATATAGCAGTAAATGCATGCTTAATTTGTGCAGAAATCATGGTGTGATGAATACAATTAAGAGCCTCCGAGGGAATAATTATATTACTGCATAAAGCTGGTGGATCTCAAATTGCTTGGTGCCTGGACTCTAAATTGGCCTGTGTTCCTGTTGTGAAAGTCATCCATAGTAGTAACAAAACTGCAGTCAGAAATGGGGTAGTTTCAAAGTCATAAGTATATTTACTGCTCTATCTCCATTGTCAGAGGCTACAAAATAGAGCATCATCTAAAAACAAAGCTAATTTAATTAAAATGTGTGAAATCAGTTATGTAAATAAAATGCAATAAATATTAAGTGTACTTCAAACCACTGTTTCATGCAGAGAAAAATCTCACACAGTAATTGCATTTTCAATCCATATGTCCATAGCTAAAACCATTGGCCTAATGAAGCAGTCTTTACTCACATGAACAATCCTTGCTTGCTCGCTCGCTCTCTCGCCCACTGATCTATTGTAGGTATTTCTAAAGTGTTTGTAATCCTGCTATCTAAATTCCAAACAAAACCAACACATACAACACCAATCCAGAGTTTAACCCATGTAAGCTTTCCAGTGGCAGTCATTATGATGCCACTGGATATAATGATCTGGAGGATGGTGTGGATTGCACTCTCAGCAAATTTGCGGATGATACTAAACTGGGAGGAGTGGTAGATACGCTGGAGGGGAGGGATAGGATACAGAAGGACCTAGACAAATTGGAGGATTGGGCCAAAAGAAATCTGATGAGGTTCAATAAGGATAAGTGCAGGGTCCTGCACTTAGGATGGAAGAATCCAATGCACCGCTACAGACTAGGGACCGAATGGCTAGGTAGCAGTTCTGCGGAAAAGGACCTAGGGGTGACAGTGGACGAGAAGCTGGATATGAGTCAGCAGTGTGCCCTTGTTGCCAAGAAGGCCAATGGCATTTTGGGATGTATAAGTAGGGGCATAGCGAGCAGATCGAGGGACGTGATCATTCCCCTCTATTCGACATTGGTGAGGCCTCATCTGGAGTACTGTGTCCAGTTTTGGGCCCCACACTACAAGAAGGATGTGGATAAATTGGAGAGAGTCCAGCGAAGGGCAACAAAAATGATTAGGGGTCTAGAATACATGACTTATGAGGAGAGGCTGAGGGAGCTGGGATTGTTTAGCCTGCAGAAGAGAAGAATGAGGGGGGATTTGATAGCTGCTTTCAACTACCTGAAAGGGGGTTCCAAAGAGGATGGCTCTAGACTGTTCTCAATGGTAGCAGATGACAGAACGAGGAGTAATGGTCTCAAGTTGCAGTGGGGGAGGTTTAGATTGGATATTAGGAAAAACTTTTTCACTAAGAGGGTGGTGAAACACTGGAATGCGTTACCTAGGGAGGTGGTAGAATCTCCTTCCTTAGAGGTTTTTAAGGTCAGGCTTGACAAAGCCCTGGGTGGGATGATTTAACTGGGAATTGGTCCTGCTTCGAGCAGGGGGTTGGACTAGATGACCTTCAGGGGTCCCTTCCAACCCCGATATTCTATGATTCAATGATTCTATGATTAGGATGTCTCACCTGAGTAAGGATTACTCATGTGATCAAGCAACACAAGACTGTTAAAATTATATCAACAGTGAAATAGAGCCAAGCCAACTGGATTAAGGTCATGTGATTTTAAATAGTTTTACAATGACAATAGTTTTGCAGCTTTGCACTCCTAACTGTTCAATATATACATTTCTGTACTATTGAGCATCTAGCAATTGGCTTACAGGAGGTTCATTTGACTCTGTGACCTAAAACAGAAAGGGCTCAGCAATGCTGCTGCAGCCAATTTAAAGGTTTGAGGCTTTTAAATTTATTCCATAGTCCGTGCAGCATTTGGGACCCATTTTCTTGTACTTCTGCTGAATGGTGGGCTTTTCAACCACACTGCAAGAAAGCGTATGGGTTGTGCTAGAAAAAAACAACACAAACGGTAACTGGCTTTTAAGATCAATAGATGTAAAATATTACCAAGGGAGTAGAAAAGTCTGAAATGGTGATTGTAATGTGAAGGGTACAGGCTTAGGGCATTATTTCTAAACTGTGGCATAAGTTTCTTCATTCTGGGAAATATTTTACACAACTCTGACTTGGAAAACCAGGTGTTAATTATTGTCATTTTTTTCTCTGAATGAATTTTTCTGTATCTGATGCGTAAGCCATCTTGTTCTATGAAAGGATGCAAGCATAATTTTATTAGCTGTTCTTTTGATTTTTGAAGTAATAGCATAGAACTTTTGAAATTCTCAAAGTGGGGTCTGCGAACCTTTGGGGGTCCCTGAGGGTACCCCAAGGAGTCCGCAGACTCCACTGATTAGTGTGCAGGAGGCACAGGGAGGGGAAGGAGTTAAAGTCTGGTGGCACAGCAGGGCTAAGGCAGGCTTCGTACCTGCCCCATCTCCATGCCGCTCCTGGAAGCGGCTGGCACATCCATGCAGCCCCTGGGGGATGCGGGGGGTCTCTGTGCACTGTCCCTGCCCTGAGCACTGAGTCTGCAGCTCCCATTGGCTGGGAACTGCAGCCAATGGGAGCTGCGGGTGCAGTGCCTGTGGGCAGGGGCAGTGCATGGAGACCCTCCACCCCGCTCTGCCCCCCTCCACCTAGGAGCCACTACCAGAGGCATATGCTGGTCTCTTTTGGGAGCAGCCTGAGGAAACTGCCGCCCAGCCAGAGCCCGCACCTCAACCCACTACCCCATCTTGGTGAAAGTGAGTGAGGGTGGGGAACAGTAAGCAACGGCTAGAGTGAGCGAGGACATGGCCTCGGAGAAGGGGGTGGGGCAGAGACTAAGTGGTGGGGCTTGGGAGGGTCCCTTAAAATTTTTAAATCAAAATGGGAGTCCTCGGGTTGCTGAAGTTTGAGAACCGCTGGCATAGAACAGTTTTTGCTGCGGATGATTGAGCTGTAAGCTTATATATAATCTCAAGAGGTGTTGTATCATTTACATCATGATAACAATGAAAATAAAGTTTGAGTCCTTATTGGTCTTATCTGTTTTAGTGTTTTATAATGCTGTCCATCACCATAGCATCTGAGCACCTTCCATTAAAATCAATAGCAATAGAGAAGTCCCCAGTGGACTCAGGCTGCCCTAGTCTTCCATGTCAAAACTCTGCTTTGTTTTTGGTTCTGATATTTATCTGTTTTTAGATTTGATTAATTACATGTTTTGTTACTGATTCATAGGGTTTTAGGACACAAGGGGGTGTCAGTATTATGAGTATCATTCTGATGGGTGGGAAGGCGTTTTCAAAGAAGAGGTTAGTGCTGTAGCTGAAACCACGATATATCTAGGTCTCAATTTTCCTAGACCACACTGTGTACCCTTAGTCCAGCATAGCATGAGTAACTTTAAGCATGTGAGTAGGCCATAGAAGCCAGTTCTCAGGAAGAGTCCTGTGATGGGTTGCCCCCGGTGTGCCACCTGGAACTCAGATACCACTAAGCCCCCATGACCCACCAGCCTAGGCTCACTTTTCACTGTACTGCTGTGACCAGCCTGAGAAACCCTCTCCCAGGCTCCAGCCTGAACTTTTACTAGCAAACATACAGGTAGGGACACACCCAGCTGCAGTTACATGCAGATGCTGTGATCAGCTCTGCATGGGGAGACTTCAGCTAAGGCACTTCCCAGCGACATCCCTCCCCACCCCGCCAGGGTATAAACCCAAAATTATACCATTTTGCATCTTCTCTGTGCAGCATAAGAAATTTGCCCCCTCCCTCAGTGTGGAGAGGAAATATATAACATCTTTTTACCCCACATGTATTGACAAAGCAAAAACAAACTTCTATTAACTACAAAAGGTAGATTTTAAGTGACTATAAGGGATAGCAAACAGATCAAAGCAGATTACCTAGCAAATAAACAAAACATGCAAGCTAAGGAGATTGGATATGAATAGCAAATTCTCACCCTAAACAATGATACAAACAGACCGCAGATTCTTAAGGGGCAGGCTGCAGTAACTTACATCTTAAAATCCCACGTGTTTCATTCACAGGGTAAACATCCCTCTTCCAGCACTTCCCCCTGAGTTCTGTCTTTGTTCCTTCAGATGTTTCCAGAAGTCTTCCTGGGCAGGGAGTCAGTGAAGAACCATGATGATGTCACTCCCCTTCTTTATATAGCTTGTGTATATGGTGGGAACTCTTTGTTTCAAAGCTTGGATCCTACACCAGTCAGTGGAAAAACACTGGTATCCCAAGGTGGAGTCCAGCACCAGGTGACCTGGTCACATGTCCCTGAAGTGTTACAGCAGCCATAACTCGGAGGCTGTTCATAGTGTCCTCAGGAAGACCCCCCAGGCGGGAAATAAGCTTCTTCTAAGGCCTATTGTTCTCCCTAATGGTTCATTAACTTGAATGGGCCCTTCTCAGCCAGCCATCTAGACTGAGTGCATTCTGCCTAGTGGGCATTCCCCATCTGTATACAGACTTATAATACAGATATATAGTCAATATTCATAACTTCAGATACAAAATTGATGCATGCATAGAAATAGGATAATCATATTGAATAAATCAGAAACTTTCCAATGACACCACAAATGGCCTATCTTGCATAAAGTACATCAGAATTATGCCATAATTATATAATAATATCTCTGAAGAATATAGGGTGCAGTGTCACAAGTCCCATTTAAATATTTTGTATTTTCAAATAATTTCTGCTGTGAAAATAAAGCATTTGGGGTTTAAGAAAACTACCTTCTGCTACCTTTATGCCTTGTACAGAAATCTGAAGAATAGTATTGTGCTGGGCCAGTGCTGCCTTTGCACCTGCCAAAGAGTGCTTTGCTAGCCTTTAAGGGGAGGTTCCCTCACCAATGTTTTTGTAAGAAAAAGGTCTTTTAGGTATGCTGTGTTGTCCTAGGATATAAACAAACTGCTATAACAGCAGTTCATAATCCTTTCTTCATCCTTATTTGCTCTTGTTATTGCCATTGTAATGGCACAGCCTCATCTTCAGCAGCACCTCTGTGTCTGGGTGCAGCATTGCCAGCGGTCCTCCTCTCTGGCACCTTCCAGTAGTCACTTCTTCATCTCTCTCTCTCTCTCTCTCTCTGAAGTTCTGTGGCTGGCCCTCTGGCCAAATCCCATAAAATGTCCCTCCCCTTCTGGGGTAATGGAAGGTTCAAAATAAATGCCCAAATCTATAATTCTTCTGCCCCACTCAGGCTCCCTGTAAGCACTCTGCTTCTTGCCCCTGCAGAGTTTCACTTATCTTGGTTCTTCCCCAGCAGGATTCCCACATGGCTTTCCTTCCTCACTAGGGTGACCAGAGAGTACATGTGAAAAATTGGGATGAGGGGGGAGAGAGACAAGGCTGAAGTAACCACTAGAACATGCCAGAGATGAGGACCTGGCAACGTTGTGGGGTGCTGCTGAAGATGACGCTGTGCCATTACAATGACGATAACATGAGCAAATAGGCACCACTATAAGACAACACCCCGAATACTGGGCGTATCCCTATACAATTGGGACATCTGGCCTATCCTATTTCGCACAAACTCTGGCAGCTTCCCTTAGGGCCTTTAGGAGCAGGGAGATCCCTATCTCAGAGTTTCCCAATACTCAGGTGCCAATTCTGCTCCCTGTGAGTCTCCTCTATTCCCTGGTCCCCAAGGACTGTCTCCCTGGATAGCTGGCCCTTTGTTCCATGAACCCACCCCAGTATTTAACTCTACTCTTATGGCTCAGCTCTCCAGACACAGCCAGTCCCAAACTACTGAGCCTTTCCCTGTAAGACAGTCCTTTCGCCTCTGTAGTGTCTCCAACTCAGTTCCCAACTCTATTTAAGCAGTCCAGTCTCTGATCCTTCACAACTGGGGTCAGTCTTTCTAATTAAGTTCCATCATGCCCAGCTGGGGTCCCTAATTAGCCCTATGTTGCTAGCTCACCAGTGAGGCTCAAGGATAACTGCTAAGTCATAGACAGGGCTGAGCCCAGCTTGCCACAAAGGGCCAGGCAGCCTGTGACACAATTCACATGGCAGTCTCTACATATGACGAGAAAATTGACTAGGGGGCCAGCAAGGTATAAAGTACCTTGTGTTCACACCTACTTCCTCTGTGGAATCTTTGTGCTAAAGGAGATGATCAGGCCCCAAGTATATTGTACTGTCCACCTTTATGCCCTCTCTCTTTCCACATCTTCACAGAGGAAAAACCTTCAAACAAACTACAATCCTTAGAGATAGATGAATCAGGATTAGCATGTGCAACATCCATTTAATCACTGTTTTATTCAACACCTTCAAATGGATAAAGCATGTGCCCGATGGGACTGCTGGTATGGGAAAGCAAACAATGAACATCAGATATGCAGTTTTGCAGCCTAACAACACAAATATAACAGTGCAAGCAGCAAAGGATTCTATTTAAGATAAATGTGTTCACTATAATTTTCTACAAGTTCATAGTAATATTGATTTCCAAACCCACTACCAACTACTCTTAATTCAAATCAACACAATATCTACTTTAAAATATATGCTTTATATACATTTCTTTAGGTGATTTTCACTTACAAGCAGAAATGACTTTCATTGCACATAAATATGTTTTCATTTTCTCAAAACTAGAATTCTTTTAAGAAAAGTGTCTTAAGTTCACTGCTAAGATGTGTCTTTTAATGAATGCTGTAGTGTTCTCTGGATATCACTACAATGTAGTGCCAACCCTCTTTCTTCCGGGGTGGTATTTGCAATGCCCAGATGCTGAGCTATGGAAATTTCCTTTCCAGCAGTAACATCTGGCTCATTGGCAACTTCCGCTTGCTGTTCTGTTGGCTGTAAAGCAGTTGTCCTTAGGCTGTGAAATGATTAGGATACTGATGTGATCTTATTCACTGGGACGGCATTGCTTTTAGCTAACTTATGATTTTGCTTCTGTAGCATTTCCAAAAATGTAAATAAAACCAAAATTTCTCACAAAGACCACTACATGAGCTGGACGTGATGGAGAACAAATCCAGAGTACTTCTCTAAAGTTAAAGCAAATGCAGTATGTTTTCCATGCAAACCTGTCAATTTGCTGCCATGAGGTTGGTAAAGATCTACAATTTTTATTTGAGATTCAGGATTATAGCATACAATATTTCACTGAAGATGTTGCAAACTGCCATTTTCACTTGTAGAACAAATAGTGTTCACATGCAAATAGGATTCATTGTGTACATCGTGTGAATGCTGGTCCATTCTCCATGCTTTATAAATTAATAAATTGTCCCATTTCAAGAAATTTTCCCTTAGTATAAACTTAAGGCAATCCTTTCAACTTCAACAGGATCAGGCCCTTAATAGGCCAAATGCAAAATTATCAAATTCTATACATTTTCCCCCAACGTTTGCTCCAAGAGGGGAGATATGTAACTGATACAAAGAGATTGAGATTCCAACCCACCAGAATTTAAGGGTGTTCAGAACTGAGATTTTAGTTAATCACATTAAAAAGTTAGTGTCAAACGGTCTTCTGAGGTTATGTTTAGATCCTCTGAAATGATTGGATGCTTGCTATCTTGTGATATTGTTCAAATTACCCAGCTGCCCAGCCATTTGTCTTTTATGATATGACATGCTGTAATTTAATAATAATGTCATAATGTAAAACAGTTCTTTTCAACCAGGGGTCCGGGGCCCCCTAGGGGGCTTCAGGGGGGCTGCCAAGCGTGGCCAGCGTTAGACTCTCTAGGGCTCAGTGCAGACAGTCAAAGCCCTGCAGTAAGGGACTGCAGCCCAGAGTCCTGAGCCCCACCATCCTGGGTGGAAGCTGAAGCCTGAGCAACTTAGCTTTGCAGTGCCCCCTCTGGTGTGGGGCCTCAAGCAATTGCCCTGCTTCCTACCCCTTAACGTTGGCCTTGGCTTTTATATGCAGAAAAACAGTTGTTGTGGAACAACTGGGCCATGGAGTTTTTATTGCATATTGGAGGGCAGAGAGGGCTCAAAGAAAAAGGTTGGGGACCCCGATAAGTATCATTACATAATGTTCTTGGCTTTGTTTACTTGGAAGGAAATATCATACAGAAGGTTTTTTTTGTTGTTGTTGTTTTTTTACAGAGACATGCTTCCAGAATTCCTTAAAATCACTTGATTTGGTAGATAGAAAAATAGACCAATTACCCACAATTATTTATTCAGCAGGTAGCATTCATCTTACTTATCCAAACTTCCCTTAGTCATCTAAGAACACCTCAGTGATACAGAAAGGGATCCATTTATTAGCTGGATGAAAAGTTTTAGTGTATTATAAAAGCCAAAGCTCTTTCAAGAACTTTTCATTAAGATTCCCTGATTTGTTCTGACTGTATAAATTGCATTCCTTGTCCAGAAGTGAGGTATGTCACCACTGCTTTCTTCCTTTTTTTAAACTCATTTTCTCTTCAGCTCACACAACCTTAGTAGCATTGTTTATTTCAGACCACCAATTTACTTACATTTATTTACTTTATTTATTTACAGTGTCTGAAAATTCCATGACCGCACAAGCTATATTTCAGATAAAAATTGCTATCCATTCATGTACCCTCTATGTAATAAGGGAAAAGATGCAGCTGATATAAGTGAAGCAGATGGTAAAAGGTATCTGCTGACCGAACTGGAGCAGTGGAATTGAATTTGGTTAGGTCAGCTCATCTGTAATGATAATCTCAATTGTCATTACACACATCAATTGCTTTTGATGTTACTCTATGTCATGAAATGCCTAAGAGCCGTACGGCTTTCCTTGAAACATTTAACATAAAACTGCTGAGATACTGTAATATTTGCCTCACATTTTTGAATCAAGTTTGTAAATTCCCCTCAAGAAATGTATGTATCTGGTGTTTTATTTTAAATTAAATATGCTTCCCTTTTGTAGAGATACAAGATTATTACTTGATATATATCCAGTTTGTCTGCTAATTTACGCAAGTACTGTATAATGATATTGCATTATTGTTATAAAGTTAATCAAGACTTTAATGGGACAGCTATGTTACTATCAAGGTTTTTTTTTTCCCTTTTACTATAATGCATTTGTTCAATGAGCTGATTATGCAGTGACAATGAATTCACTGATTACAAACATATAACAATGTCTATATTTTAAAGAGAAAGTTAAGGAATGACTTGATCATAGTCCATAAGTATAACTAACTACATGAGAAACAAATATTTAATAATGGGCTCTTCAATCTAGCAGAGAAAGGTATAACAGAATCCAATGACTGGAAATAGAAGCTAGACAAATTCAGACTGGAAATGAGGCATAATTTTTTTAACATTGAGTAATTAACCATTGGAATAATTTACCAATGGTTGTGGTAGAGATTCTCCATCGCTGACAAATTTTAAATCAAGATTGGATGTTTCTCTAAAAGATCTGCTCTAGGAATTATTTTGGGGAAATTCTATGGACTGCATTATGCAGGAGATCAGACCAGATCATAATGGTCCTTTCCGGCCTTGAAATCTATGAATTTGTAATAGGTAGGAACTCCAGCTTTGTAAGTTTCATTTTAAAAGCGTGAAAGATGCTTTCACATGGTAAAAAATATGACAGTTGATATAGCAGGGTATGTTATAATCATGAGGTTGATTGCTGGCCTTACTGTTTAGTACCTAATGAAAACATTTACTTATGCGCAAAGTAAGTGCAAAGTGAATGTGTAACATTGCCACTCTGGTCTGATAGATTGCAATTATTGGAAAGACCCAGAGTGCCAGGGAGTGAGGAATCAAACCTTTGATTTTTTTTTTTAAATGAAATTAGTTACTCAATTTCATGAGATTTTTCTTTCTGCTGATGTTTAGTTTGGAACTGTGATTTATGGCTTTTTTCCTTCTCAGAAAAAGGAGACAGGAGGTCACTTGAGTCATGGAAAGAACACTGAAGAAAAATTTAAAATACATAATGGAAAGATAAACTCCCTAGGAGAAATTCCTACATAAGTTGTCAAGGTTCCTTCCCAACTCTGAACTCTAGCGTACAGATGTGGGGACCTGCATGAAAAACCCTCTAAGCTTATTTTTACCAACTTAGGTTAAAACTTCCCCAAGGTACAAACTATTTTACCTTTTGTCCTGGGACTTTATTGCTGCCACCACCAAGCGTCTGCCACCACCAAGCGTCTAACAAATATAACAGGGAAAGAGCCCACTTGGAAATGTCTTTCCCCCCAAAATCCCCCCAAGCCCTACACCCCCTTTCCTGGGGAAGGCTTGATAAAAATCCAATTTGCATAGGTGAACACAGACCCAAACCCTTGGATCTTAAGAACAGTGAAAAAGCAATCAGGTTCTTAAAACAAGGATTTTAATTAAAGAAAAAGTAAAAGAATCATCTCTGTAAAATCAGGATGGTAAATAACTTACAGGGTAATCCAATTCAAAACCTAGAATCCCGCTAGGCTAAACCTTAAGTTACAAAAAGACACAAAAACAGGAATATACATTCCATTCAGCACAACTTATTTTATCAGCCATTTAAACAAAACAGAATCTAACGCATATCTAACTAGATTCCTTACTGACTTTTTACAAGAGTTCTGACCTGCATTCCTGCTCTGGTCCCAGCAAAAGCAACACAGACAGAGAGAACCCTTTGTTTCCCCCCGCTCCAGCTTTGAAATTATCTGGTCTCCTCATTGGTCATTTTGGTCAGGTGCCAGCGAGGTTGTCTTAGCTTCTTAATCCTTTACAGGTGAAAGGGTTTTTCCTGTGGCCAGGAGGAATTTTAAAGGTGTTTACCCTTCCCTTTATATTTGACACAAGTGAAGTCAATGAATGTGTTATCATTGATTTCAATGAGTCAATTATTTAACCCAGAGTTCATTAACAAACCAGGATTTCTTTTATGAAATTGGGATAATAATGTCACAAGCTTCATGGGATATGCATCCTACTTCCCTCAGCCTCTAGCCTCACAAATATATATATATATCTTCCCTGAAACCTCATATTATTCTTCAGTTCCATTCATCACACTATATACTTCAAATTACCAATGTTTAACAGCAGTCTGCCCACTAATCAATGGCAAGATGGGGGGAAAATGGAGGGGGAAAAAACAGAAAATATTCCACAACCAAAATCTGGATAACTCTGACTTCAGTCTCTGGAACTGTCTGATCACAGAAGTCTTTGTAACTCACTTTGAACATATTTTCATTTAAACATCTAATTTTAAAAAGCAGGGAGTGGAGTATGGGGAAATTGAAATAATAAAACCAAAACTACATAACAAAAGAACTTTGATTTGAAAGAAACTGTATAACGACTAGATTTTCCATTGACCAAGGGAGCATATATGAATGCCCTTCCCTTGGACATTGATGGAAGAAAAATTAGGTAAAAAAAATTAAAAAAAAAGAGATTCAGGGTTTTGGGTTTTTTGTATTTCTGCATAGTGGTCTGGCATTTTCCTTCTGCTTATTCAAGTCCCACTCTTGCTACCACTCTGACTCTGCACCTTATCTCATCTAGGATGCAGAGGAGAAATTTACAAACAAGGTGCACTGTATAACAGCCCTCTATCCCCTCCCATGACAAGGGATTATATAGAACCCAGCTGCCCACCTTGTGCTGATTGCAAAGTTTCAGTAGTAGATTACTGTAGATTTAAAGATCTTCAGTGGGCACTGTATAAAGCACTGAGTTCCACTGAGGACACAATATACAACGGCAAGGACATTTTGTATCAATACATCAGATGTGTAGATCAGAGACTCTATGCCCTATATTACACATAGTGAACTATTTTTTCCATTAAACATTGTTCGATAAAGCGACAGGCACAGGGACATCGGGAAAGACATAGTTCTTGCTCCAAGAAAAGTACATGTTGTTCTACACGTTTGTCCCAAGGTGCATTTGTTACCTATGGAACACCTTTCCTGATGTTTAAGCAGCTTTGCAGGTATTGAGAAAAGACTGCATAAAAGGAAAAAATTGTCTGGGAGCTAGAAGAGCCAGTTTTGCATTTGACATACTGTATGTGATAGTTTCAGAGTAGCAGCCGTGTTAGTCTGTATTCGCAAAAAGAAAAGGAGTACTAGTGGCACCTTGGAGACTAACACATTTATTGGTTAGTCTCCAAGGTGCCACTAGTACTCCTTTCCTTGTATGTGATAGTGGGGAGGACTGCTGTAGGCACACAAATTAGGATACTCAGGTTTTAGGATCATTCTCCCATTGCAGGTTTTAGTCTATCCCCCCTTCTCCCTAATGATGTCTTGAACATCCCCTTCAAATTATTCTCTATATTTTCCATCACCAAAGACATTGGGGCAGGTTCTAATTCCCTTTTTTGAAAGAGCATTTCAGTGGAGGAGAAGGGCTGAACTGGCTCTCAGTGGCACTATTTTGCTGTGTGACTTATTCTCTCAGTTTGGCAGCCAGCATGACCCTGTGCTGCTGTTCTTCAGAAGATGTTGTTTTAATGGACTTTACCCCTGTGAATTTGGCAAGGATTGCAAAAACAGCAGAGTAGAGAGAGATGCTGCTGCATCTTTTGGCAGTGGCACAGAACTTAAATTTACTATCCCCTGGTGCCACTTCTTCCTCTCTTATTAGTACCATTGCTACAGAGGAAGTTGGTGTGGATCCATGGACCTAGCTCAAGTGGATTGCATGCCTGAGCTTGTCATAGCTCTAGGCAGTGCTGATGGAAACACTACAGTACATTTGTAATAGAGGCACTGAAACCTGTGGGATTCTGCAACGCTTCTGTCTGCTCTTCCTCCTGTTCCTCTCTTTGTTTTCAGGAAACTGTGCCTGTGGACTGAGCCTCCATTCTAAGAGCTCTTTGGATAGAAAAGGAAACTTATTTGGGGGTCATTATTTGCTCTTTACCCAGTTATAGCTTAGCCAGATCTTTGAAATCTTCTTCTCCTCTTTTTCTATCTTACATTGGAAGTTCTCTCTCTAAATGGTATTTAGCAAAAATGTGTTTGCTGAATACCCAACATCCTTCTTTCCTTTTTCCACCCTTCCATCCACCTCCCTCTTCATCAGACCAAAATACCACAGGATCTTTTTAAAATTAGACATGAGACTGTTCATTCAGTTAAATGCCTGATTTTCACTTGTAATTACTGTCAGTGCATTCAAACTGGACATTACTACTTGCAAATAGAGATTTAAGCATCTAATTGAGGCAGTTGCACACCTATCTACTTGAAAAGTCAAGACTACAATGTTTATATGGCTCAGCAGTTGAATACTATGGTGTCAAGGTTCCTCCCCCACTCTGAACTCTAGGGTACAGATGTGGGGACCTGCATGAAAACCTCCTAAGCTTACTTTTACCAGCTTAGGTTAAAACTTCCCCAAGGTACAAATTAATTTTATCATTTGTCCTTGGAATATCCACTGCCACCACCAAACTCTAACTGGGTTTACTGGGAAACATAGTTTGGACACGTCTTTCCCCCCAAAATCCTCCCAACCCTTGCACCCCACTTCCTGGGAAGGTTTGGTAAAAATCCTCATCAATTTGCATAGGTGACCACAGACCCAAACCCTTGGATCTGAGAACAATGAAAAAGCATTTCTTACAAGACGACTTTTAATAGAAATAGAAGTAAACAGAAGTAAAGGAATCACCCCTGTAAAATCAGGATGGTAGAGACCTTACAGGGTAATTAGATTCAAAACATAGAGAATCCCTCTTGGCAAAACCTTAAGTTACAAAAAAGATACACAGACAGAAATAGTCATTCTATTCAGCACAATTCTTTTCTCAGCCATTTAAAGAAATCATAATCTAACACATACCTACCTAGATTACTTACTAAAAGTTCTAAGACTCCATTCCTGTTCTATCCCCAGCAAAAGCAGTGTACCGACAGCCACAGACCCTTTGTTTCTCTCCCTCCTCCCAGCTTTTGAAAGTATCTTGTCTCCTCATTGGTCATTTTGGTCAGGTGCCAGCGAGGTTACCTTTAGCTTCTTAACCCTTTACAGGTGAGAGGATTTTTCCTCTGGCCAGGAGGGATTTTAAAGGGGTTTACCCTTCCTTTTATATTTATGACATATGGGTTCATGGATCTTCACACTTTCAAATTATACATTAAGAACTACATCCAGCCCTTACATGCTCTGCAGCTACAGAAGCCAGAAAAGGCTTGGAATATGGGGACTGCTCTATATTCAAAAGGGATACTTCCTCCTCTGAAGCAATCACACAGCAACTTGTGTGACTACCTGAGAGTTGCATGTCTCTTGGGGTAGACTTGTGTAGTGCCATCTAGTGTCAGCATCTCATCTAGTCTAGTCTCAGCACCTTATTTCCTACTCCCGACTTTTCTCCAATGTCTAGCTGGAGTGTAGTCTT
Organism: Lepidochelys olivacea; assembly: GCF_965140295.1. NCBI lineage: Eukaryota > Metazoa > Chordata > Testudines > Cheloniidae > Lepidochelys > Lepidochelys olivacea. Next base: position 78,439,202 of record NC_140411.1, read on the forward strand.
AAAATGCCACCCCCGCACCTGAACCCTTTAGAAAGTAGGAACTCTTAGCCACATAGAGAAGAGGAGGCCACTCTATCAACCAGTAGAGGTTTTCACCAAACCAAAGCGAACTGCTATAAAAGCAGCAGATAGTGAAAAGCATCCTGCCAGGGCAGATCCTCTGTTTCCAAACTTGCAGTTTTATTTTTGTGAAAATGTTGAAAGTGGCTTCTGAATAGGTCAGCCTTCTGATCAGCTTAGATGTGGAGCCCTCTGGAGCTTACATGCCTCATGTAACCCATGTCTACTGTGGCCTGAGTAGTACTTTAACATGTATTAATATGCATACGTGTTTTCAGACCTAGTATCTACTGTGGAAAAAGAAACAAATGCTGACAAAGGTGAAATTTAAAAAAAAATAAGCATGAGATGTAAATCTTCATAAAGGAGCAAAATAAACTTAGTTTTCTGTTCATTTTTGGGTGGCTCTACTTCTTTATTTCTCAATCCTTACCCATTTTGTTAATACAATTATGAAGGTATTTTGTATGAGGGAGACTGCTATTCTCTCACTTTGAATGGTTTCAGCTAATAGTGGTTCTTTGTATCCACCCAGAAGCTTTATTTACACCTTTCCATTGGGCCTTTATTGTGTATGTGTAATCCTTTTTGTGGTGTCCCTTGCACACAGGGCCAAACTGCTCCACAAATAGGGTAACACAATGCGAAAAGAGCAAGAAGAAATGTATGCAAGGCAGATATGGTTTGCTAGATTAAAAAACAGAGGAAAGGTCCAGGGACGTATCTGGTTGTGTGTAAGACTCAGTGTGTGGGCAGAAGATTTGGGAAACAAGAGAAGAAAAGTAGGGTAGAATGATGCCAAACAGAAGCAAAGACTTGAGATATGACACTGAAGTTGCTAAGTAGTTAAAAGGGCTAGTATTTGACTCAGGCTATTTGCTTGCACAGAGATATTAGAAGCATTAAGACCTTCTCTCTCTCTCTCATGTCCTTCATGTGTTACCAGACCTTTGATACACTTGTTTTCTTCCCACCTATAACTGGTCAGAGTAAGATGGGCAACGGAAAGGGCCTTGTTCAATTCCCATCAATATGCCAGCTAGAACGGCTGATGTGGTAAAGTAATTGTAGTAATTTGCTCCTGGAATATTCCCCCCTCCTGGATTCACGGAGTACTGTACTTTCTGAGAAGAGTAAGCTGTCTGATGTACTGGATCACCTCCACTAAAATAGCAGAAGAATCAATCTAGAAAATTACAGAACAGCAAGTTTAACTTCAACGGCTAGTAAATTGCTAGAACATTTATTAAAGCAGTCAATTTGTAAACACCTAGAGGAAAGCAAGGTGATAAATAGTAGGCAACATATAGTAGCTGCAAATAAATCATTCCAAACTAACTTAATTTCTTGCTTTCATAAGGCTTGGTGAATTAAGGAAATATTGTGAACATACAATAGATCTCATTCAGTACAGTATTTGATGCTATATATATAAAATACACTATATACAATATACTAATCTCACATGGAAACTAAAGAAGTGTGTAGGAAACACTATACTATGAATACAAAAGATGGACACATGGAATCGTTATCACAGTTTTATGCCAAGATGGAAGGAGTACCAAGCAGCATCCAAATGCTACCCCAGCTGAATTGGCCAAAAAGTATTTTCCCTTTGTTTCACCTGAACGTAAAGCAAAACACTATCCTGATTCAAGGATCCAGCCGGAGGAGAAAGTTCCATAATTCAGACTTGTAAGACAGAAGCAAAATCAACTCATGCACATATTTCACACAGCACCAGCATACAGAGAGAGCCACTTCTGCCAGTGCTCCTGCTCTGTTCACCACCACTGTGTGCACCAAATTTAGCTGATTGCTTTCACCTTGCACCAGATCAGAGAGCTCAGTAATAACCAGTATCAATCTCTGTGGTGATTGGCTATGCTTTCATGTGGCTTGATTACCAGGCTTTGCTGCAAGCTGCTTTCCCATCTCTAATTAAGATATCAGAGATATAAAAATTAGGGCTGTCAAGCTATTAAAAAATTAATTGCGATTAATCGCACAATTAATTGCACTGTTAATAATAGAATACCATTTATTTAAATATTTTTGGGTGTTTTCTACATTTTCAAATAATGATTTCAATTATAACACAGAATACAAAGTGTACAGCTTTCAGTTTGTATTTTTGATTACACATGTTTGAACTGTATTAAAAAAAACCCCAAAGAAATAGTATTTTTCAATTCTCCCATTGCAAGTACTGTAGTGCAATCTCTTTATCATGAAATATATAATTTACAAATGTAGAATTATGTAAAACAAACCTGCATTCAAAAATAAAACAGTGTAAAATTTTAGAGCCTACAAGTACACTCAGTCCTACTTCTTGTTCAGCCAATCGCGAAGACAAACAAGTTTGTTTACATTTGCAGGAGATAATGCTGCCTGCTTCTTGTTCCCAATGTCACCTGAAAGTGAGAATAGGCATTCGCATGGCACTTTTGTAGCTGGCATTACAAAGTATTTGTGCCAGATATGCTAAACATCCGTATGCCCCTTCATGCTTCAACCACCATTCCAGAAGACATGCGTCTATGCTGATGACATGTTCTGATGGATAACTATCCAAAGCAGTGTGGACAGATGCATGTTTATTTTCATCATCTGAGTCAGATGCCACCAGCAGAAGGTTGATTTTCTTTTTGGTGATTTGGATTCTGCAGTTTCTGCATCACACTGTTGCTCTTTTAAGACTCCTGAAAGCATGCTCCACACTTCTTACCTGTCAGATTTTGGATGGCACTTCAGATTCTTAAACCTTGGGTCGAGTGCTGTAGCTATCTTTAGAAATCTCACACTGCTACCTTCTTTGAGTTTTGTCAGATCTGCAGTGAAAGTGTTCTTAAAACAAATAACATGTGCTGGGTCATCATCCAAGACTGCAATAACATGGAATACATGGCAGAATATGGGTAAAATAGAGCAGGAGACATACAATTCTCCCCCAAAGAGTTCAGTCACAAATTTAAGTAATGCATTTTTTAAAATGAGCATCATCAGCATGGAAGCATGTCCGCATGGCTAATGATGGCCAAAGCATGAAGGGGCATACGAATGTTTAGCATATCTGGTACATAAATATCTTGTAATGCCGGCTACAAAAGTGGCATGTTTCAGGTGACATTGTAAATAAGAAGCAGGCAGAAGTATCTCCCATAAATGTAAACAAACTTGTTTGTCTTAGCAATTGGCTGAACAATAAGTAGGATTGAGTGGACAGTGTTTTATTTTTGAATGCAGTTATGTAACAAAAAAAATCTACATTTGTAAATTGCACTACAGTACTTGTATGAGGTAAATTGAAAAATACTCTTTTGTTTACTAATATTTGCACTGTAAAAATGATAATCAATAATATAAAGTGAGCACTGTACACTTTGTATTCTGTGTTGTAATTGAAATCAATATATTTGAAAATGTAGAAAATCATCCACAAATATTTAATAAATTTCACTTGGTATTCCATTGCTTAACAGGGCAATTAAAACTGCAATTTACTGTGATTAATTTTTTATCGCAAAATTGTTTTTGAGTTAATCGTGTGAGTTATCTGCACTTATTCGACAGCCCTAATAAAAATCTGTTTATGAAATCGTGTAAGTGGGTTTTGAATTTCTGATATGGTTTTTAAAGGATGTGGTGTTTCTGTGGTGGTTGTTTACTAAATATTAAAGCAATTAATAAAAACTTCAAAATGTCATCATTAATACAACTACTCTACCATCTCTGCATTCTTCGCCCAAAACACACTTCTCACAACCATACATAAACTGCATTCCATCATACACCCAAAAAACAATTCAACCTCTCCAGCAAACTCCTAACAGATGCCATTGCTTTGGTTACAAGAATGCTGTACGTATGTCTGTATATAAGAGAATAGTCAATTAATAGATAAGGTAACAGTAGGTGGCACTCAAGAATATGTGATATCGCTGATGGGTTTTTTAAGACCAATAAAACTTATTTTTGTGCACTGCAAATGGCTTCCTTTGTGCTGCCATTTATATCAGCTCTTAACATTTTTGATAGTTGTCAAATTATTTTAATGGCTTCTGGGTATTCATGGTTTTGGATAGGAACCACATCTTTCTCTATGTTGTTTCACACTGCACCAAGGACACTCAGTAAATAATAAATACGAATAATGGGAGATGTTTTACAGCGCCCCATTTTCTGAACACTCAACTTGCTTTCAAGCAATTCACCAATGCATGCATGTTGGTGTTTATGGCAACAGCTTATTCACATGCATCCAGAGTTTTGCATACAACGGTGGACTTTTGAAAATCTGATAAGCAATAGCCTGTGTTTTCAGTTAGAAGAGTGGGGCCCATCTATAATCCTTCTGAATCACACTGCAGCATGTGTGAAATATCCAAATCACTGAAAAAAATGTAAACATTCCTTTATTGTTCAAGATATTTTGTATTCAGGCCATTCAATCACATTTTATATTAAATAAATTAGCCCTCATATGTTATACCCATTACCAAGATTCATCTTGTGATGTTAGTGTAGTTAAGTTGCCAATAGCTGCTCTCACTGTCTAGGAGGTTATTAGGACCTAGCAAGCAAATAAACAACCTGTCAATGATGCTAGTGTTTCAGCATACAGTGCAAGGGTTTACAAGACTTGTAGCTCCCTTATAATGGTCAGGGCACAATTCTGCAACCCTTATATAAATGTCAATATTAAAAATAATTATCCCAGGACAATTCATCAAAAGAACCAAAGGGCAATGGGATGCTGAACATATCCTAGATAATGTTTAGGATTTTGATGTGAATATCTCAATTTTCAGGCCTCAAAAGGTTGAAAGAGTTCATTTCAACAGGCAGAAACCATTACATATAGCATTTGCTTGAGGCACACATACTGTCTGCAATTAACCTTCCCATTCCCATGTCTTTTCATAATTTCCACCACCTGGTAGCTCCATGGACTCTCTCCCCATTGGAGGATGGGGGGAGGGGAGATAGGGGGCGATGTCTATCTTTATAGCCTTCTCCAATTTGTTCGTCTACTGGGATCTAAGGAGGGAGGTTTGTGATTTTCCCTATTCCAAAATTCCTCATCACAGATTAATCAATGTGTGTTTACATCCCCCATTTTTACCCTCCCCACCAAATTAATTCCCCCCAAAATGATTTTCTCGCCCTCTTCTCCTAATTACATACTGCAATAAATTGTCCATTACAGGCAACTCCTGAGTAGTAATAAAGCTGCTGTCCTGTGCCCTCCAAGGACCCTGCTGTAGATGCCCTCCTACTGCCTATGTAACACTACCAGCACGATCCAGAAGGCACAGAGCTTTAAAAATAATATTCAGCAAATCACAAAACACAGATTGTCCAGGAATTATGCAGGTCTGCTTCATGCTCTGCATTGTTACCCTTAGTGGTATCCAAGAGGCCAGCACTGCAGAAAAAAACCCTCCAGCTGCACCGTTTCTAAGGTATTAGCCTGGACTGTAACCACCCAGGATGGGTTTGCAAAACTCCTGCCCAGATTAGGATTGTTGGAAGCCATGGCTTCCTTATACAAAGAAGTACTTATTTAGTCATGCGAGCAGTCCTCTTTCTTTTTCAGCGTGGGATTTAAGCATATGTCTAACTTTAAGCATGTGATGGGGCTATTTGCATGTTTAAAGCTGGGCCGATGCTTAAAAACTTTGCTAAATCAGGGCCTTAGCAAATACTGGTGTAAAAGTTACAGACTAAGGCTTTATTAAATAAACAAATTTACATTAAGATTAACTAGGGCTAGCAGCTGTTTTAGTCAGAAGCCAAACAGAATTCTACTAAGTGAGTACTGTGACTTGAACAATATAATCAATAAGCATAACAGGCCCAGCTGCCAATTTTTGTGCAGTTGTATGTGACATATATGTAAGTTATTTTAAAATATTGGAATTTTTTTGCATATTTTCAAATATTGTGTATACAATCCTGACCTTCAGTGTGAGGTCAAAATGCCCTCCCCCAAGCAGTGATGGGAGTAAAACATGGAGATGCACAACACTTTGCAGGGGTTGCAGGTGAGTGAGTGCTGATGGGTGTCAGCGGGGGCTAAAGTTGATTTGTGGTGGTACCTGGGCAGATGATGGTGGTAGCTGTGGGCTGTCAGGTAGCTGTGAGAGAATGTGAGTTTGAGAGGATATCTGGAGGGGAGATAGTTGGCTTTGTGGAAGTGTCCAGGAAGGAAGCTGGGAGGTGACGGACTGAGGTGAGCTGGGGATAGCTAGGTGCCTGGGGGAGAGCTGTATGAGGTGGGGGCATTTGTGGGGATGTCTGGAGGGTATAGCTGGGTAACCTGGGGGAGAATTTTGGGACAGCTAGATTTGTGGGGGTCTCCAGGAGGAAGGAGGGGTAACTGAGAGAAGGTTTGTGGGAGCTGGAGGGGTGTGGAAGATCAGAGTAGCTGAGTGTGCATGGGGGACAGAATTGAATGAACTTTCTTCAGAGAGGGGGAGATTGGCTGATTGCTCAAGGATGAAGAGGAGCCTGCAGCCATTACTGGATCTCCTCACCTTCTATTCTTGCCTCTGCTTGCTGCTGCCACCACTTGCCTGCTCCTTCTCTGCTCAGACCCAACAGGTGAAACTGAGAAACAGAGGCCTTTTGGCTGCCTGCTCACCTGACAGTGCCATGGTCTATGGTGGCTGTGAGCTGCAATTGCAGCCCTTTCTGTAGCCCAATTGAAGCGTGGTCTACACTACAAAGTTAAAGTGATGCAAGGCTGCTTACATCAACCTGGTTGTGCATGTGTCTACACTTAAATTTGTCTCCCACTGATGTAGGTGCCCTGTTATACCAAAATAGTAACACCATCTTCCCAAGCAGCACTGAGCCATGGTCAATGTACTTAGGTCAACACAGTGTGAATCTACATGTTATTCACAGCGTGAATCTACATGTGTTACTTATGTCAATCCTAACTGTCCTCCAGTAGCTGTCCCACAGTGCCCCCAGGTTACCCAGCTACTGCTCTGGTCATCACGGAGGGGTCAAAGAGCCTGGAAGCTTCCCCCTGATTTTAAAGCTGCACAAATTTTTGAAATTCCTTTTTCTGATTGCCTGGCTTGGTGAGCACAACTATCAGCTATCCCTTGTTCAGGGCAACTGTGCAGCTGACCGTGATAGCTACACATTCCAGATATGCACCTGCCTGGAGTAGAAAAGAGATATTGGCAGGCACAGCTTTGCACCAGCTGTATAAACATCGACATCTACTTATTGCCTAGGGGAGAAGCAGGAGAAGGGATATGACAGGGACCAACAGCAGTGCCATGTGAAAGCCAAGAAGCTACGGCAGGCATACCAGAAGGCCAGTGCAGCCAACAACCAAGAGAGTGTTGAGCCACAGACTGTCTGCTTTCACAATAAACTGCATGCCATACTCACTGGAGACCCCACCATCACCCTGCTCACCAACATGGATAGCTCCAAGGAGCCATGAACAGCAAGAAGGAGGAGGTGGTTGAGGAAAAGGAAAAGGAGTATGGGGGACAGGTAAGTGGGGGATCTAGCTGCGCAGTGAGCCAGGACCTGTTTTTTACTTCACCGTAGCCCAGCCAGTCAATCACAGGTGAGCTTGGTGCAGGAGAAGGAACCTTAGGCTAATGTGTAGATACATTTTCTTTTGCAAGGCTGCCTCACCCCCCCTCTTCCAGAATAACAGGACACAGCTTTTGACATGTCATGGATTTACTCATGCTAGAAGAGGTAGTGGTACAACCAAGAGGAGTAGAGTTGCTATTTACTTTTCATTCCCTTCTTAAGTTAGGCAGGGGGGACCATATGGAGACATTTTTTTTTATGTACACAGGGATGTCTCTTGAATCCTCCTGAGAGATCTTAATGAAACATTCATGGAGGTACTCTGCAATCCTGTGTCAAAGATTTCTAGGGAGTGCTGCCTTATTTCTTCCTCCACAATAGGACACTTTCCTATGCCAGTCAGCAATAACTTCAGCAAGCACCACTGCAGTACAAAGGCTAGCAGCATACTGGCCCGGGAGGCTTTGGGACACTAGCAACAGCTGTGCTCTCGCTGCCTTTGTTACTGTCAAGGTTCCTCCCCCACTCTGAACTCTAGGGTACAGATGTGGGGACCTGCATGAAAAACCTCCTAAGCTTATCTTTACCAGCTTAGGTCAAAACTTCCCCAAGGTACAAAATATTCTACCCGTCGTCCTTGGATTGGCCGCTACCACCACCAAACTAATACTGGTTACTGGGGAAGAGCTGTTTGGACGCATCCTTCCCCCCAAAATACTTCCCAAAACCTTGCACTCCACTTCCTGGACAAGGTTTGGTAAAAAGCCTCACCAATTTGCCTAGGTGACTACAGACCCAGACCCTTGGATCTTAAGAACAATGAACAATCCTCCCAACACTTGCACCCCCCCTTTCCTGGGAAATGTTGGATAAAAAGCCTCACCAATTTGCATAGGTGACCACAGACCCAAACCCTTGGATCTGAGAACAATGAAAAAACATTCAATTTCTTACAAGAAGACTTTTAATAAAAATAGAAGTAAATAGAAATAAAGAAATCCCCCCTGTAAAATCAGGATGGTAGATATCTTACAGGGTAATTAGATTCAAAAACATAGAGAACCCCTCTAGGCAAAACCTTACGTTACAAAAAAGATACACAGACAGAAATAGTTATTCTATTCAGCACAATTCTTTTCTCAGCCATTTAAAGAAATCATAATCTAACACATACCTAGCTAGATTACTTATTAAAAGTTCTAAGACTCCATTCCTGGTCTATCCCCGGCCAAGACAGAATATAGACAGACACACAGACCCTTTGTTTCTCTCCCTCCTCCCAGCTTTTGAAAGTATCTTGTCTCCTCATTGGTCATTTTGGTCAGGTGCCAGCGAGGTTACCTTTAGCTTCTTAACCCTTTACAGGTGAGAGGAGCTTTCCCCTGGCCAGGAGGGATTTCAAAGGGGTTTACCCTTCCCTTTATATTTATGACAGTTACCCTCCGGAGTGAGAGATCAGCTAAAATCACCACCCCCTGTGGAAAATAGTGCCAGTATTCAGTGCCACTGCCCTATACTACTAGATTCATGTAACTTAGCTATTCCCTCCTCATTTGCCTAAACCTCAGACGGCCATATTCACCATGGCTGGTGCTGTGACTAGCACCAAGCACAAGCAATCCCAAGCAGAAATGACAATACAGTAATGGAAACTTTACGGGAGTAAGGGGAGTGAGTTGTGCATCTTAAATTTCACTGTTGACTGTGACTAGAATGACAACGATACAATACCTCTGTGTGTTTTACCTGCAGCTGCTGCCATTGCAGCCTTCAGAGCCTCCCACCTCCACCACTGCAGAACTCCTGAGCCAAATGAAGAGCAGAAAGAAGAGGACACAGGGGACAGCAGAAGAGTACAGGAAGCCCGTGCTGTATCGGACCATGTGCACAGGGCCTAGATGAATGACACTGGGAACAGCCTGGAGAAGGAAAGAGTGAAGAGGATAAAGGCACAGGAAAAGGAAAGGAAGATTTACCAGGACACAATGGGGCTTTTCAGGCAGCAAACCCAGATCCAAAGATCCTGGGGTCCACCTCCCTCTGCAGCCCATTGAGAACTTGCAACAACTCCCTAACACTCCATTCTAGGGGGACATTAAAGACAATTACAGCTTCACATATACCACTGGTGGCTTGCACAGATCAGTGTATGTGTGGCTGAAATTGACATGAATATTCTTTCTCCTTCATAATAAATTAAGAAAACAGAACTTACTAAGTGTTAAATATATTTGTTTTAAAATTTCACAATTTTTTCATTGAATTCGTTTACAAAATACATTTATTTTAGTTAAAACATAACTCATCTTTATTAGTTTGCAACATCTGCTACTGAGTGCTTAGTAGGTTTGAAAGCAATCAATTATTTGTTCTTGACAATGTGACACAACTGATCAGATAAGCCAGAAACCAAATTAATAGATGTATTGACAATATATTGCTATGTGTATAGCAATCACCACAAAATTCCTGATAGGCCACACAAGAACAGGGCCTGCTAGAGTGCATAAAATAATAACACATTACCCTGGCTCACTGTTAAAATGGTCTTTCAAAGCCTCCCTGAACAGAATAGCTGCACACTGAGCTCTTCTAATAACCCTTGTGGCTGGCTGTTCAAACTCAGCAGACAGCCACTCCACTTCCACCCTGACAGAAACTTTTCCCCCTTTGCTTCACAGATAGTATGCAGGGCACAGCAGGCAGCTATAACCATTGGATATTTGTGTCACTGAGGCCCAATCTTGGGAGTAAACCATACCAACATCCCTTCAAATATCCAAAAGCATATTCAACTCTCATTCTGCACCTGATGAGCCAAAATTGGATCATTCCTTGGCGCTGTCGTGTTGGCCGTATATGGATTCGTAACCCAGGAGAGCCAGGGGTAGGTCTGTGTCACCCAGGTTTGCTATTGGCATTTTAATGTTCCCAATGGTAATCTGCTGGTCAGCAAAGAAAGTCCCTGCTTGAAGCTTTCTGAAAAGGCCTGTGTGTTCTTAAAGATGCAAGCATCATGCACCTTCCCTGACCAGCCAACATTAATGTTGGTGAAGCATCTCCCCTGGTCCACCAATGCTTGCATATCCATAGAAAAGTAGTCCTTTTTGTTTATGTACTTTATGACAAGGTGGTCTAGTGCCAAAATAGAGATGTGCACCATCTATTGCTCCACCACAGTTCAGGAACCCCATTGCTTCAAATCCATCCACTATGTCCTGTATGTACCAAGAGTCACAGTCCTGAGACAGACTAATGGCCCTCCACATTTGCATGACAACAGCCCCACTCTGGATTTCCCTAATCCAAATTCATTTCCAACTGATCTGTAGCAATCTGGCATTACAAGTTTCCACAGTGTGATCACCACTCGTTCCTCCACTGTCAGTGCTGTTCTCATTTTGTGTCCCTGTGCTGGAGGGCTGGGGCGAGCTCAGGAATGTGACATTGTGCATCCAATAGTTCTTCAGCCATCATCACAAACCTACATTATGATGCAATCCCATCAATTAGTGCTTGTTTCTCAGGCCCTGAAGCGTCACTCCACCACCTGCAGCTGCTCCATGAACATCACCTATAGCCTTCAATTGGTTCTTGCTGTGTTTCACAGCAGTCTGTCCTCCATAAAATCATCATGTTCCCCACCAATGGTATGCTCTGTGCTTGTGACATTCATGAAAATAGTGCAGAGCTGTACAGACTCCATGCGTCTGTCAGAGATGGCAAACAGTGAGGCAGATAACGCAATTTTGTTGGACTTTGAAAAATAAGGCATGAAAATTATGGGATAAAGATGACATGGGATGAAGAGAGTTGCAAACTGGGAAGTTGACCCCATGCTTTCAGACACCCAGGTGTGACTAATTTTAGCCCCATCATGCATTGCCAAAACTTCCCAAAAGAGTGTACTGGAAGGTGGTATGTTGCACAGTGAGATACTGTGACAGAGCGCAGAGAGTGAGTAGGTGAGCCTGCACTCTGATCACTTGGTGGCTAATTAGTACCACGGGAGAAGCTGACTGAGGTAATGATGTAATCAGGCTAATGGGATGGGTGGGATAAACATTCAGTTAGCCCTATCAGCCCAGGTAAGATAAAAAGAGGCACAGGACGGATGTGCAGGGGGAGAGAGAGAGAGAAAGAGAGAGAGAGAGAGGAACAAGGCTACCTGGGATTGATCACACTGAGGGCTCAGAGTAGGGAGACCTCTGTTCCCCTCAGGTTCTGGTGCAAGTGCTAAAAGCTTGGTTAGCATTGTAACTAGACTGTTTCAGGGGACTTGATATAGGTCAAGAGAACTAGAAATAAAAGGTCACTGAATGCACACCTGGTGAAGCTTGTGTAGGCACTTTTGGAACACTTCTATAAAATATGTTCCTTGGTCTGACTCAACCTGGTGGGGCATCCCCAGCAAGAGAAAATGTGTTCCACTAAGATTCTTGAAGTGGCTAGAGCAGTATTTGTCCTAAAGAGAAATATTTCCACCCCACTGAGAGAATGGATCAATGATAATATGGAGGTATTGGTTTCCCCTTTAAGTTTTTTGTAATAGTCCCACAAAGTCCATTTGCAAAGCTTGCCAAGGGCCTCTATAATCTGGAATCATAATGGGGCATTTCTTTTTGCAAGGGTAGGATAATTTTGTGCACATACCAAACAATTTGCATAATACTGCTGCACATCCACCCTCATGCACAGTCACCAACCTACTGAGGTAAGTGGCTATATCATTTTAATTACATATTTCCCTGCATATCCAAAATGGTACTGCCCACACCAGGAAATGTTCTCCAATGTATATCAATACCCCCTCTCCATGTACAGCCTGAATTCATGCTTTTTTTATAAGAGGAGTTCTTGGATAACGATGCCCATGTTTCCTGTCCTTCTCCTGATTTGGATAACTGCCAAACTAATCACCTTCACTATGTCTTGATCCTTTCCTGAAAAACTTTGAGATCTGGGGCCTCTTTCTTGGGTTATTCCTTTGCATCTCCCACAAGGAACACTAGACCTGGGATTACAATGGGATATTCCTGACTAGTTTTCTCTCATGGAATCCCACTAGGGACTCCTTCCTTAGCCAATGAATCAGCATGATAGTTTTCCTGAGTGTATAGTTCAGTTTTACTACATTCTCATTCCTTCTGAACTATTGTTTACCATCCTGAGATGGACACTTTTATTACTAACTTAAAGATATACTGCAGGTGTGGTGTGTATTTGAGTGGGGATCCATTTCAAGGATGTAAATCTATAAGCATCAAACAAGGGCAAAAATTCTGAACCCATGCTGAACCTGAGAAAATAATAATGGGATGGAGCTTTGTGGCTATGGACAGTTTCTGACACTGTTCCAACACACAAGCCACCACTGCTAGTTCCACATACTGGGCGGAGTGTGGGACACATGAGCATGACAGTTCCAAGCAACCTCCATCTCCCTGGGCCTTAGTTTGGAATGTATAGGAATAGACTGTTCCTTGGATTCTGGGGGAACACCATGAATTCCAAATCCTGTATTATAGCAGCTGGACCCTTCTGTGAAAAAACAATATCCCTCTGTGGCTTTTACATGCAGAGGCATCACTGTGAAGAAGTGGTTTAAGGTTTTCCCTTGATCATCATCTGGGCACACATGAAGGTCCCCAGAATACAACAGAGATGGGGTTTATACTGACATCACGGTGATATCTTTTTCCTGCTACAACACAGTCCAGTGTACCAACGGAGCATTAGACACCTATCCATCCTTGATTCAATTAGAAAGCAAGAACTAGACGGGATGGCAGCATTACTGAGTTTAAGCCAATTAAAAACACAAAGTCCTTGATTGCCCAGTTAGTAGCCAACAAATATTTTTCACGTGTAGAATACTTGAGCTCATTCATCTAGAGGCATGGGCTTCTGGCATGATTATCCCATGTCTCTCTTGAGAAGCTACTGCTGCAAGTGCAGTTGTACTCACAGAGACCGCTAGGTGATACAGTTTTCTGTGATCTGAACTGATCAGCCTGTGTGCTTATATGATGGCTTGTTTCAGTTTTACGCATGCTGATCTGTCCAGGCCCAAGGAACCCCCTTCTTTTTCAGATTATACAGTGGACCTGCAATGGAAGCAAAGTTATGAATAAATTCCTGATGGTAGCCTGCCAACCCTAGAAAAGATCATAAAGAAATTATATCAGTGGTCTTAGGCAATTCTCACATTGTATCCACCTTCTGTTGTGCTGGTGTCCTGCCTCTCCGAGGTAAGGAAATACTTAAAAAGGAAACCTCTGTGATCCCCAGTTGCACCTGTGACAGGTTTCAGAGTAACAGCCGTGTTAGTCTGTATTCGCAAAAAGAAAAGGAGTACTTGTGGCACCTTAGAGACTAACCAATTTATTTGAGCATAAACTTTTGTGAGCTACAGCTCACTTCATCGGATGCATACTGTGGAAAGTGTAGAAGACCTTTTATACACACAAAGCATGAAAAAATACATTCCCCCACCCCACTCTCCTGCTGGTAATAGCTTATCTAAAGTGATCACTCTCCTTACAATGTGTATGATAATCAAGGTGGGCCATTTCCAGCACAAATCCAGGTTTTCTCACCCCCCCCCCCAACACACTCTCCTGCTGGTAATAGCTTATCTAAAGTGACCACTCTCCTTACAATGTGTACGATAATCAAGGTGGGCCATTTCCAGCACAAATCCAGGGTTGAACAAGAACATCTGAGGAAGGGGAGGGGGGTAGGAGAAAACAAGGGGAAATAGGTTACCTTGCATAATGACTTAGCCACTCCCAGTTTCTATTCAAGCCTAAGTTAATTGTATCCAATTTGCAAATGAATTCCAATTCAACAGTTTCTCACTGGAGTCTGGATTTGAAATTTTTTTCATAAACCAGTCGGAGAACATTTCAATCTCTCTGGTCACGCGATTACAGACATGAAAGTTGCGATATTACAACAAAAAAACTTCAAATTCAGACTCCAGCGAGAAACTGTTGAATTTGAATTCATTTGCAAATTGGATACAATTAACTTAGGCTTGAATAGAGACTGGGAGTGGCTAAGTCATTATGCAAGGTAACCTATTTCCCCTTGTTTTTTCCTACCTCCCTCCCCTTCCTTAGATGTTCTTGTTAAACCCTGGATTTGTGCAGGAAATGGCCCAACTTGATTATCATACACATTGTAAGGAGAGTGATCACTTTAGATAAGCTATTACCAGCAGGAGAGTGGGGTGGGGGGAGGCATTTTTTCATGCTTTGTGTGTATAAAAGATCTTCTACACTTTCCACAGTATGCATCTGATGAAGTGAGCTGTAGCTCACAAAAGCTTATGCTCAAATAAATTGGTTAGTCTCTAAGGTGCCTCAAGTACTTCTTTTCTAGTTCCACCTGTGTTGGACTGTACTTTAATCTTGCCTATTTGATAATCTGCAAAAACTTGTCCAGGTGCTCCAGGCTTTTCTTTGGAGTTTCAGACGCTAAAGAAATATCATCCACATACTGAAATAAAACAGAAAGTTTGTAAAAACCTAGACAAAACCTCATCTGCCCATGAAATATCACAGGACTGTTTTGAAATCTCTGGGAAAGGACTGTGAAGGCATATTGAATGCCTTCAAAAACAAATGCCAGGTGATATTGACTTTCCTTAGCAACTGGTAACAACCAATAATCATTTGAAATATCAATGGTGAAAAATCACTCTGCTTTGGGATCAACAGATTTAATCATGTCAGGCATCTTGGCCACTATGGTGGCACAGACCAGTGTGGCTTGGTTTAATCTTCAGTAATCAGAAATAAGGCACCACGACCCATCTGGTTTTTGCACTGGTCAGATTGGGGAATTACATTCTGAGGTACTTTTAGGAATGATTCTTTCTTGCAGCAGAGACTTAATAGTGCTAGAAATATAAGGTCTGGCTTTATCTGGGAAGGGATACTGTTTCTGTGTGGAAAAAAATCTCCTCCTGTGATCACAATAGTCACTTCCATCCTTCCACACTCATGCTTGTGCTTAGCAAAAGCATCTGCCTGCAGATCTGCTCTTCCTTCTGCAATGTTATCTAGATTATAGCTCTCAGGCTTCTCCACCGTTGACACCATATCACATGCAGAAATAACAAAAGCTGATTGTCTAATGCCTGTGTTGTGGTTACACATAACATGTAGTTGGTTAGATCTATAATGCACCCATGTTTAAACAAGAAATCTACTTCCAGTAAATTATAGGGTTCCTCAAGATGTGCAAGTGCAAATACATGTGTTCTGTACATATTTTCTATCTATCTGATAAAGACAGCATAGCTATGACCTGGTTACTTGCAAATGTTGCCAATGCCTTTGGTTTTCCTGATGACAAAGGGGGAAACTCTGGATCCTTATCCATTGAATAGGGTGATTATAGTCCCAATATCAATAATAAATTGAAAGTGGTGGTCCCTCACCATTGCTGATTATGTGGGTCTCCCATTTGCAACCTTGCCTAGAGGGGATACGATGTGGCACGGAGCCTGTTGGCATCATACTGTCTGGTCGTGTGGGTACTGGTTCTTCCCACCCTTCTTGATTCTCACACTCCATGAATGGTCTCAAGGTCCAGGATAGGGTGGTAGCAGCAACAATAGATTGGGAGGGTGTAGTCTGGCAATCCAAAATCATAGAGTTTATTTGCTGCTGTATGTCATGCATATCAAGCTTCTGGACTTCCAGGGAGGTTCCTATTTGATGAAGTTTTTTAATGATCATGTCCATTGTAGGATTAGGGGGTGGATGGCTTGGGCTTTTTTGATAGGGGTGATAACAGTTCTTGTCATAGAATCATAGAATATCAGGGTTGGAAGGGACCTCTGGAGGACCAATCCCCAACTGAATCATCCCAGCTAGGGCTTTGTCAAGCCTGACCTTAAAAACCTCAACAGAAAGGAGATTCCACCACCACCTCCTTAGGTAACGCATTCCAATGCTTCACCACCCTCCTAGTGAAAAAGTTTTTCCTAATATCCAACCTAAACCTCCCCCACTGCAACTTCAGACCATTACTCCTTGTTCTGTCATCAGCTACCACTGAGAACAGTCTAGATCCATCCTCTTTGGAACCCCCTTTCAGGTAGTTGTAAGCAGCTATCAAATCCCCCCTCATTCTTCTCTTCCACAGACTAAACAATCCCAGTTCCCTTAGCCTGTCCTCATAAGTCGTGTGTTCCAGTCCCCTAATCATTTTTGTTGCCCTCCGCTGGACGTTTTCCAATTTTTCCACATCCTTCTTGTAGTGTGGGGCCCAAAACTGGACACAGTACTCCAGATAAGGCCTCACCAATGTTGAATAGAGGGGGAACGATCACGTCCCTCGATCTGCTGGCAATGCCCCTACGTATACATCCCAAAATGCCATTGGCTTTCTTGGCAACAAGGTCATACTGTTGACTCATATCCAGCTTCTCGTCCATTGTAACCCCTAGGTCCTTTTCTGCAGAACTGCTGCTGAGCCATTCGGTCCCTAGTCTGTAGCCGTGCCTGGGGTTCTTCCGTCCTAAGTGCAGGACTCTGCACTTGTCCTTGTTGAACCTCATCAGATTTCTTTTGGCTCAATCCTCAAATTTGTCTAGGTCCCTCTGTATCCTATCCCTAACCTCCAGCATATCTACCTCTCCTCCCAGTTTAGAGTCATCTGCAAACTTGCTGAGGGTGCAATCCACACCATCCTCCAGATCATTTATGAAGATATTGAACAAAACCGGCCCCAGGACCGACCCTTGGGGCACTCCACTTGATACCAGCTGCCAATTAGACATGGAGCCATTGATCACTACCTGTTGAGCCCGACAATCAAGCCAACTTTCTATCCACCTTATAGTCCATTCATCCAAACCATACTTCTTTAACTTTCTGGCAAGAATACTGTGGGAGACAATGTCAAAAGCTTTGCTAAAGTCAAGGAACAACACGTCCACTGCTTTCCCCTCATCCACAGAGCCAGTTACCTCATCAGAGAAGGCAATTAGATTAGTCAGGCATGACTTGCCCTTGGTGAATCCATGCTGACTGTTCCTGATCACTTTCCTCTCTTCTAAGTGCTTCAGAATTGATTCCTTGAGGACCTGCTCCATGATTTTTCCAGGGACTGAGGTGAGGCTGACTGTAGGGGTTGTCAAATAGGGGTTGTCTCCTAACTGGTTGGTGAAGATAGCAGAGAACATACCATAGTGACATATGCCCCTTCATGAAGGTTTCTTTGGCTGTTATATCACGGGAACTGGGTTTGACATAGAACCCTTTGAGTCTGATGGTTGGGTAAATTTAAGGGACATCTTGGAATGGTCTCTTGACTTTGCGTGATATCTTTTGGGCCTTCCACTTTTACTATGGTCCCAGATGATACTCCCTGAACAGCTGATGCAGGAGTGTTAGCTCGTTTTGACCCACCTTGTCAGGTTCAGATGTAGCTGTAAGTTTTAGACAACACATATAAGATGTCTGGAAGGGTGCTTTAGGGATGGGCATGCATTATGAACTTCTCCTGAACTATAGGGAGTAAGTCATTTACTAACAAATTAAAATATCGAGGTTAAGTGTCATCTCCAGGCATCTCATTGGGCTTTCAGGTTGCACAATACCTGTTATGAAATTTATTAGGGGCATTCCCTCATGCTGCCTCATGTTGGCTACCCCTGCCTGCCCTAGATGCATATTTTTCTCTGACAGGCATATTGTGCCTTTAAATTATGTTTCCTCTGCTTGGAATTCTGGAGGTACTGTATTCCACAAAGCCCAATTCACGGTTAACTCTTACCAAATCCTGAAACACCTTCATTACAGTTTCTAAATGCATAGTATGTGCTGCAACTGGATCTCCTTTCTTCATTGGGCCTACTGTCTTTGCAATTGCATCTGGTTTATACTGGTTTTCTCAAATTGTTCAGAATGTGAATGTAAAGGAAGTTATAATTTTCTTAATCATAGAAGCAAGATTCCTTTTTTTCTGTACTACAAAACTTGCAAAGCTACTAGAGCAGCTTTTGGAAATCTATTTTTCTACTGAAAATAACCCTGTAGATTATATGATAAATATTTTAGTTAACATCTAACTTTTATCATATAAACTGTAATAATAATTGCTACAAAATGTCTTTCCTTTAGAATTGTATATAAGGAAGAAATACCCATGTAATCATCTTGTAATTATATTGTATTTACCATGCAATTACATAGTAAATAAGCTGTGAATTGAAAATCATTACATAGGTGCTTGCATTTTGCAACCTATTCCATCCAAATTTGACACATCAAACAGCAGGAGAGGCCAACACACCTCAAGCATTATAAAGATGTCAGCTGCATAGCAGGATCTATAGCAAGGAAAGCAAGCAACAGAGCCTTCTCAGACAAACTCTCCCTATGAAGTCATTATAGATTGGCAATACTGTAACTGTAATTAACAGACGTGGTAACTAAACAGTGAAACCCAAAGGGAGAATGGCATTATATAGTAAAGACATCAATAATCTCCCCTATCTATAGAAATGCAGATTATTATTATTTGGTGTGGTGGTCTCCTGAACTAAAATGTTTTCAGTTTAAAAGATTGAAGATAAGGGGTTAGCATTTCAATAATAAACTATTTAAAATGTGCATTGTTGTTGCCCATGATCCACATGCTCTGTAGGGCCATGATCAAGAGAAGAATTTAGGTATATGCTTAACTTTAAGCACATGAGTAATCTACTCAAATCAAAGGAGTTACTAATATGTTCAAGGCTAAGTACATGCTTAACTGGCTTTGCTGAATCAAGGTCTAGATGAATAGAGGACTTCAACTCTCCTATGCTTAATATACCAGCACTAAGCTTAATTTAAAGCACACTTCAAAAGAGAGAGATTTAATAACTAACAACAAACCAATTTAGGTAGTAATTCATCTTCTCCCCGCACTTCCATCATAGCTATTATAAACAGATTTTTTGCTTGGGCTTTTTTTACATGAACCTCAAAAATTATTCCATAGTTTTTCAAAATATAAGTTACTCCAGTGGAGCCATTAACACAAATGCTTTGGTCCACATTCTGCCTCCCTCATTCAGGTTGAATAGTAAACTCCATTTGCGCCGATGCTAAGACCACTGAAGTCAATGTCAGTCTTTACATTGACTTCAATGGGCTTTTGATCAGGTCCTCTGTAAGAAATGAATGGGATGACTTGTTGAGTACTACCTGGCATGAGTCAGAGTCATAGAATCTGACCCTTTATAAGCTACCTTCAGAAGCATTTGTTCCAATCTATTTTTAACATTTAGACAGAGTTGATGCTGGCACTTAAAAAAAAGGGGGAATCAAACATAATGTATTATAATTTGGATTCTATCAAATACTGTATTATTAACATATAGCAATCTTATTTATTCAAGTAAATCCATTTATATATAAAAATCTGATATTTGCCTTTTAAAAAATTTAACAGGCATAAGTGCCCATAAATCAGTTATGACAATCATTGTTGAAGCAATCAATAGTAAGGAATATGCATTAATTCAAATAATATTGATAGCCACAAGAACCTGCATCATTCTTCTGTGAAATAAGAAAAATGAGACATCTTCTTAAAATCAATATTTTCCTTTTTATGTCATTCATTGGAAGAGTTTCAATAATACATTACTTTGTACCTTATGTGTCAGTGGTCTTCTAAATGTAGAGGTATCTTAGAAATATATTAAAGTAAAGCAAAGGAAAGAAAGTCATCAAAGCAATGAACTGCTAAAAAGCTTACATTCATCCACTGTATTGTGGGGATCAATTTGAGCTAAAATATGTATGTGCAGCATTACTGGTAGATATATTATTTATAACTCAGACCTCAATAAGGGATGCTTGTACAGTATCTTTGTTCTGGAGTTAAAGAATAATGGGAACAACAACAAAAACTCAGTAGTACCCTTATCTGTCCTTGGCCCTTGTGAGCAGAAAAGTTATGCAGGTGAGCAGTCTAAGGTAAAACTACAAGATATGGAATTACAACATTCATTCATCACAAAAAAAAACATTTTAATTGGTTATAGGTGGAAAATATCTACTTGACAGTCAGTTTCTCACTTTTCACATAAGTGCTTTGCTGCTTGGATGCCTAATCTTGTTTAGTATAGGGAAAGTAATTTGACATGAAAGTACCTCGATGGCTGCCGAAAATTAATTGCCAATTAAAAAAGAAAAATGTTTGTGCTACTCTATAAACAAGCCAACATATAAACCTTTCAGTCTCGTTGCTTTATTTATGTCTTTGTAGATCTGGTTTCAAGCTATTTGCATACAATTTACAAATTCATATTATAATTCTCCAGCATATTTATGATTTTATAGTTGTATATATTTTACCTCTATGAAAAATATTTATTTGTGTGTGCTTCTGTTGCTTATTATTTAACAAAAACATTTCATTACATTTGATAGTTTATGGTTCTTCTTTAGAATGAGGCATTTTTATTTGAAGGCTTGAGAAGAAGGTGATTTCTTTTCCCTCTACAAGCAAAAACACAAACACTCCCCTCCCTATGGACCTTTCTCTAACTTTTCATAGCTTACATTGACTGTTTTCATGTGAGGATGAATACCTCAATGAGTCCAGGTATAAAGGTTAATCTGAGTGGAAAGTGAAGGCTTTAATGGGATTATAAAGCTTAAAGACTCTATTCACCACTAAAAAGGTTTCTGAAAGTTGCAAGTTATGGCGGTTTCATAGGTTTCTATGGATTGGCCCCTTAGATTCAAAACCAGATTCAAATGACATCACTGATTCCTTTTGTAGAATTGAAGATGACCTTCCATTTCCCTTCCCACCAACCCATTTTCTACACACCATCAGGTAGATATTGTGGATTAAAGTTACCTGCATGTGGTCACTAATAATTATATCTAGGGTGGATTAATGAAGATGCTAAGATCAAAAGAGTTGCTAAATAACAGTAGAGAGTTTTAAAGCATGCATGGCTTTTAAGCAGCAAACTAAATATAAGTATATTAAATGAAAAACTATATTGAGTATATTCTCATTTGAAAGGACTCAGAGTGACTGATTTCAACTTTTATTAATAAAGAAATGGTAATATCTATGTTCGTGCATGGCTGGCCTTAAAAATTATTATTCAGACATCACATGTTAATGAACATATACTTCCATAGGATTGGAAAGGGAGATGAATAAATAGTTCACTAGGAATAGCCCTCTGCCTCCAACTGCCTTTCCCAAGCCCAGATTTATGAAAGTATCATCTTTGGCTCTATGGGACAGCAAAGTTTATGGTGAATCTCTTGGCTACATATTGGCTGCAGATTTCTAACCTTTTGCAGACTTAACCAGCATGTACGGCCACAAATCATTTGTGAGGAACAGATTCTTTATGTTAAACCCATTGTATAAGACTTTCTGTGCACACTTATTTGGCTTCACTTTGTATCCCACAAAGCTAACAACACTAAATAAAGCTTCAATAGAGTGTGAAGATAATGTAAGGATCACTTGTTCTGACTATGTGGCAAACATCTCTTGGGTACTCAAAAGTCTGACACATACAATACCCCCCTTTCATGGTCTGAATGTGCAAATGCCTGCTTACTTGTCTTCTTTTCTTTTTCTTTTTAATCCTCATGATAAAAATAGAATTAATCAATGATCATGTATTGATTTCTGTTGAAGGCAACATACATTTGAGAAAAAAGTTAACACACACATTGTAAAAGTATTAAATATTAGCATTAACATTGTACAAAATCACTGGAATAGTTACAAGAGTTAAACTTTCAGCAAATATAAAAATATTTCATCACACTAATTTTATTATTATAACATCAAATCTTTAGATTTTTCTTTTGAGAATCTCTCTTCTTACTCTCTGTCCCTTCCTCCTAAAACGTGTTTATTGTTTGGTTTTTTTTTTTATCCTGACACAGGCTCTAACTCTCCGCTTTAATGATCTGTGGCCTGACAGAGAAAGTCACAGTTCTTGTCTCTGGAGCAGACTGACCTGAAAGGTAACATTTAGGTAAGCAGTCTCAGGCTATGAAAACATGAAGAGAGAGAAAGTACAGTTCCTGACTATGGTGAAAAGGTTCAGAAAAGGGCAACAAAAATTATTAGAGGAATGGAATGGCTTCCATATGAGGAGAGATTAATAATTGGACTTTTCAGCTTGGAAAAGAGACATCTAAGGGGGATATGATAAAGGTCTATAAAATCATGACTGGTGTGGAGAAAGTAAATAAGGAAGTGTTACTTACTCCTTCTCATAACACAAGAACTAGTGGTCACCAAATGAAATTAATAGGCAGCAGGTTTGAAACAAACAAAAGGAAGTATTTTTTTCACACAGCTCACAGTCAACCTGGATTAGACTACAATTTGTAATGAGTAAAAAGATCTGGAGTTTCAGTTTAGATAGAAGCACAAATAAATAATACTGCATACTTGTTTCAAACATATCTGAGAAAGCCTGTGACTCAGCTAACAAAAATTGTCAATGCCTCTTGTAATGAAGACCATCCTATGAGCCATCCTACAGTATGCAGTCGTCTGAATAATATTAAAGAAACCATCACTCAATGCTAGACATTTGCATAACACTATTGAATGTCTAATCTTCCTTTTGTACTCACGCTAACTGAGATGCTAGCAAAAAACAATATCCAATGGCATCTGTCAGCAGTCAGTATCTTGGATCACTTAGGCTTCAGTCCAGTGCATTGTACAAAGACAGAACGGTGGCTCTGTTGGGTGGTGTCCACAGACAAGAGATGTACACTCACAGTCATCCTGCTGGACCTTTCTATAGCATGTGATACTGTTCACCACCAAGTACATATGCCTTTCCTCCTAAAAGCTGTAGGAGTAATGGACAGACCTGAAATAGTGCAAGTCCTTTCTTTTAGACTGGATGTACTAGTTTTAATTGGCAACCGGTCCTTCATCTTCCCAGTCTTTAACTGTGGCATCCCACAAGACTCAATCCTTCTCCTCATATTATTCAACATATTAAGACACAGGAAAAAATGTGTACCAGGATGATGCTAGTAGTAGGAAGACTATTTGAGGAAGTTGTCTACTCTAGGATTATTTCCCTCTATTGAGGGGCTGGTTAAACTGATCTACAGCCTTTGTGTCCTTTGCGGTTCCCCCGTGCTATTAAACGCTGTAACAATCCAGGTGGCAAAAAATACCCACTTTCATTTGCTACTAAAAAAAATATTGTGCTGTATCCTATGGGATAGAGATCTGGCCATGGTGATCCACATAATCCTGACCTCTAAACTTGGTCCAATCTATATAGGACATTTTTGGAAAGTGTAGGGGACAATTTCCTGGTGCAACTGCTGGAGGAACCAACTAGGGGCAGAGCTCTTCTTGACCTGCTGCTCACAAACCGGGACGAATTAGTAGGGGAAGCAAAAGTGGATGGAAACGTGGGAGGCAGTGACCATGAGATGGTCGAGTTCAGGATCCTGACACAAGGAAGAAAGGAGAGCAGCAGAATACGGACCCTGGACTTCAGAAAAGCAGACTTTGACTCCCTCAGGGAACTGATGGGCAGGATCCACTGGGAGAATAACATGAGGGGGAAAGGAGTCCAGGAGAACTGGCTGTATTTTAAAGAATCCTTATTGAGGTTACAGGGACAAACCATCCCAATGTGTAGAAACAATAGTAAATATGGCAGGTGACCAGCTTGGCTTAACAACAAAATCCTTGCTGATCTTAAACACAAAAAAGAAGCTTACAAGATGTGGAAGATTGGACAGATGACCAGGGAGGAGTATAAAAATTTTGCTCAGGCATGCAGGAGTTAAATCAGGAAGGCCAAATCACACCTGGAGTTGCAGCTAGCAAGAGATGTTAAGAGTAACAAGAAGGCTTTCTTCAGGTATGTTAGCAACAAGAAGAAAGTCCAGGAAAGTGTGGGCCCCTTACTGAATGAGGGAGATAACCTTGTGACAGAGGATGTGGAAAAAGCTAATGTACTCAATGCTTTTTCTGCCTCTGTTTTCACGAACAAGGTCAGCTCCCAGGCTACTGCACTGGGCAGCACAGCATGGGGAGGAGGTGACCAGCCCTCTGTGGAGAAAGAAGTGGTTTGGGACTATTTAGAGAAGCTGGACAAGCACAAGTCCATGGGGCCAGATGCGCTGCATCTGAGAGTGCTAAAGGAGTTGTCGGATGTGATTGCAGAGCCATTGGCCATTATCTTTGAAAACTCATGGAGATTAGGGGAGGTCCCGGACGACAGGAAAAAGGTTAATGTAGTGCCCATTTTAAAAAAAGGGATGGAGGAGGATCCAGGGAACTGCAGGCCAGTCAGCATCACCTCAGTCCCTGGAAAAATCATGGAGCAGATCCTCAAAGAATCAATTCTGAAGCACTGAGAGGAGAGGAAAGTGATCAGGGACAGTCAGCATGGATTCAACAGGGGCAAGTCCTGCCTGACTAATCTAATTGCCTTCAATGACAAGATAACTGGCTCTGTGGATGAGGGGAAAGCAGTGGACATGTTATTCCTTGACTTTTGCAAAACATTTGACATTGTCTCCCACAGTATTCTTGCCAGAAAGTTAAAGAAGTATGGTTTGGATGAATGGACTAAAAGGTGGATAGAAAGCTGGCTAGATTGTCAGACTCAACGGGTAGTGATCAATGGCTCCATGTCTAGTTGGCAGCTGGTATCAAGTGGAGTGCCCCAAGGGTTGGTCCTGGGGCCAGTTTTGTTCAATATCTTCATTAATTAATGGTGTGGATTGCACCCTCAGCAAGTTTGCAGATGACTCTAAACTGGGGGGAGAGGTAGATATGTTGGAGGGTAGGGATAGGATACAGAGGGACCTAGACAAATTTGAGGATTGTGCCAAAAGAAATCTGATGAGGTTCAACAAGGACAAGTGCAGAGTCCTGCACTTAGGACGGAAGAACCCCATGCACCGCTACAGACTAGGGGCCAAATGGCTCGGCAGCAGTTCTGCAGAAAAGGACCTAGGGGTTACAGTGGATGAGAAGCTGGATATGAGTCAACAGTGTGCCCTTGTTGCCAAGAAGGGGCATTGTATATTACATTGTATATTATATTGTATATTATACGTAGGGGCATTGCCTGCAGATCGAGGGACGTGATCGTTCCCCTCTATTCGACATTGGTGAGGCCTCATCTGGAGTACTGTGTCCAGTTTTGGGCCCCACACTACAAGAAGAATGTGAAATAATTGGAAAGCATCCAGCGAAGGGCAACAAAAATGATTAGGGGACTGGAACACATGACTTATGAGGAGAGGCTAAGGGAACTGGGATTGTTTAGTCTGTGGAAGAGAAGAATGAGGGGGGATTTGATAACTGCTTTCAACTACCTGAAAGGGGGTTCCAAAGAGGATGGATCTAGACTGTTCTCAGTGGTAGCTGATGACAGAACAAGGAGTAATGGTCTGAAGTTGCAGTGGGGGAGGTTTAGGTCGGATATTAGGAAAAACTTTTTCACTAGGAGGGTGGTGAAGCATTGGAATGTGTTACCTAAGGAGGTGGTGGTGGAATCTCCTTTCTGTTGAGGTTTTTAAGGTCAGGCTTGACAAAGCCCTAGCTGGGATGATTTAGTTGGGGATTGGTCCTGCTTTGAGCAGGGGGTTGGACTAGATGACCTCCTGAGGTCCTTTCCAACCCTGATATTCTATGATTCTATATCTAACCATGAAATCATACACTCTGAAAAGCTCCCACTGCTTACAAAACACAGCAACCTTTTCTAGCTATGCAGGTAACTGTAAACATATCACTGATTCCTCATACAGAAAATAGTTCAAGGTCAGTCCTCTATGACTTGCCTACTCTATTCAAAGTCCTCTAAGATATGTCTACTTGAGACGTCTCTTCTCCTTCTGTGTCCATTACCTTCCTTGAAAGTTACTTTCAACTGGAACAATGGAAAGGTAAACCTATAGGGGAAAGCTTGTGAGCTGGGTGGGTCAGCCACTGGGGAATAAGGTGGAACTTTTAGAGGAACTGGACCTCACCTATGGAACTCATTTCCACAAGATATAATAATTCCTCTCTTTCATTATTCAGTTCAAAATAATTTCTTCTAATTCTCTTGTCTTCAATAAGTTCTTCACACACATTGACTCAGAACCCATGCATCATCACACATACAACACAAACAAACAATATAAACTTATTAAAGTAATTTCCTTACAAATGGGCAAAAATAAATAGCAAAGAAATTATTATTACTCTTTCTGTTTTTAAATATTTTTTAGGCACTGAGATAATATGGTGTGTGGTCATGTAAGTAGAAAGATAGAATGAATGACAATATATAAATCTCTAGTATTTGCAAAATAGATCTGGAACTCTCATAAGAATAGTCTCTCTTGTAAGATCTCTACTATCCCTGTTTTTTGTAGGACTAGAAATACTATGAGGCTAGCATAGGTTGCAATATTTTGTCACTAGCTAATTGAGATTTTGTTATTTGGGATTACAAGAAAAGGTTCTGGTCTGATTTAAGTTTGGTGCCAAATAATAGGCCAACTATTATTTTATTTTAACTTTTTTACCTATCCCTAACTACAGCGCCTGTGAGCATATTTGTAGCTCCCAGATAAGTATGTTTGCCACTTCAATGTCTATCTATCTCTATTGGGTTACATTTAAAAAAAAAAACCCTCATAATCTGTTGAGAATGGCTTTCAATTGCTAATAAATGTTTTATGATAGAGTGTCTTAAACATTGCAATGATAAATGATAAATACACCTAGTGACCGAAAGGCCCAGAGTCAGGACTCACTCAGAGTAGGGTAAAGTTAGGATAAATCTCCTTGAAAGGAATAGAGTTACTCCAGAACCACACCTGTGAGAGATCAAATCTGGTTAGCAGTATTTACCTGCCATATGTTTCAACCCTCTAAGGTGCTTGTCACCTTGCACACTGGCAGAGAGTACACAGACAGCTTAACAATGGTTAGAATGCTTTTACAATCTATATACCTATTTAAAAGACCACCTATTTCAAACAAAATATATAATAATCAATTCAAGAAAATCTAAAAATAAAATTCTCATTAGAAAATGGAATTCGAAAAAAGCATGTTTTATTGGTCAGTAGCTATATTGCTATTTAGGCATAATGCAAGGGGCCTGGCTCCCTACAGACTTATGGAGTTGCTTACATGTATGCAGAGTAGAGTGTAAAATGCTGCTAAATCAAAAATCTATTCACTCCCAAAAATAGTCTCATGGAAGGGTAGGATTGGAAGGGACCTCAACAGGTCATCTAGTCCACTCCCCTCTACTCATGGCAGGACTAGGTATTATTTAGACCATTCCTGACAGGTGGTTGTCTAAGCTGTTCTTAAACTCTCCAATGATGGAGATTCCACAACTTCCCTAGGCAATCTGTCCCAGTGCTTAACTGCCTTGACAGTTAGGAAGTTTTCTTCCTAATGTCCAACTATGATAGAGGGCTAGGCAGCAGCACCTACTGAGTTCCAGGAGGTAGGTGGGTGCAAGCCCACCCACATCTGAAGACTCCTCCTCCAGCTTAAGGGAGGAGCTACTGAACCCAGGGCTCAAGCAATTAGCGTGGGACAACTAATGAGAAAATGGGGATAGGAGTGAGGGTTACAGGTTCAGAATAAGTGTCCTAGAAAGGGATACTGAGCAGAAAACCCTAAACTGTGCCCAGTGCTCCTTGAAGGAGTCTAGGGAGCCAGTGACCACAGCTGAAAGGAACTCTGCCCAGATACATGAACTTTTGTCTGTCTCTCCAACTACTGACAGCATGTGGTAATACTGACACATCTATATACCTAGACCTTTTCAAAGAGCTATACTAATATTCTGAATTAATTCTCATGGTCACTCTGCAACAAAAGTATAAATATTCCTATTACACAAATGGGGTGCCAGGAAGACTTGCCCAAGATTATACAGTCAAACAAAGCAATAGCTTTGTATGGTTTGATACTAGGGGTCAGACCCTCTGCTCATGTAAACTGGTTTAGCACCTTGACTTCAAGTCAGTGGCTCTAGGCCTGTAAACTATAAAGCATGGTGTGCCATACCAGGGTACAATCCAGACTAATGTGCAGCTGTGTCACCCATGCCCTGCATTCTTTGGTGCCTTACAATGCCTTGCTGGTGGAGCTGCCACATGGACTGCTCACAAGCAGCCTTCCAGCATGTGAGTCACACCCTAAGCGTTTGTGTGTAACTGAAGCTTGCCAGCCACACTTGGGTTACATCATGGCTTTCACCAGCCTGGGTTATACTGCAGGGTGACCCCAACATACCCCCAGCCTTAGATTCTCCCCCCAAGAATATATGTCCAGTACTGCCCTGCCTACTCCTGGACAATGCAAACTATATTAAGTCTGTAATTTTTAATATAAATAGTATGCACACAATTTGCTACCCCAAATGAAACTTTCCAGAGAATTAAATTGAAACACACTGGATTAACTACAAAGATAGACTTCAAGTGAGTACAAGTAATGAGGCATAAAAGTCAGAAATTGTTATAAGAAAAATAAAGATAAAATGCAACTAGTGCCTAACTTAACAAACTATGTTGAATTCAAAGCAAAGTTTTCTCACCACATGCTTTCAGCAGTCTCACTGACCAAATTTCTTAGGTCAGGACACCTTTCTCCAAGAGTCCAACAAAGGCTTGCTTTGTTGCTTCATGTGAAGAGAATGGAATGGGCAGTATGATAGGGTGTTTATCCTAAAGGGGTTAATGGAAGCCAGATGGTCCAATTAACCTATTAGGTTATAAACTGGGAGAATTAAGGCTGAGAGGAAAGCCCTAATTAGGGGAAGCTCATCTGTTGAGGAATAGGCAGGACTTGTATAAAGAACAGAAAGGGGTTACAGGGAAGTAGTCTGCAGTATCATCCTGGGATAAGGGAAGTATGTTTGGGGCTATTTAAGCAGTTAGCCGACAGTTACTCCTTGGGAGGAGGGAGTTGTGAGGCTGGCAAATCCAGAGAAGGGGAGAGAGCCAGAAGATAAGGAATGTCTCAGGGAAAAGGCAGCAATGGTGCAGACCATGGCTGCTGATTTGAGGGTCTCTGAGCTGGAATTTGGAGTAGAGAATTCTGGGCTCCCTTGTGTTCCCCTACCAGCCACTGGGGAAGATGCACCATAGGTGCAGTGGATGGGAAGATGGTCTGAGACTGATGGTGAGGAAAGACTGAAACCCTGGAAAGGCAAAATACATATAGTGACTTGGTTGGAGGGCTGTCACAAAAATGGAACACCCTGAGTTGCATAAAGTGTGTGTGAGAGAGAGCAGCAATAGAGCATGCAGCAAGCAGCATAAGAGGGCCTAGGACCTGGAAAAAGCTGATTCCCCAGAGTGGCCAGTAGGACGTGCCACCTGTGGTACCCTGTGACAGGCAGGGAGAGAAAGAGGGGTTCCCCTGGGGTCTTTGTCCCAACCTTAGTTTGGAGAGGGTTGTGGGTTTTGGAACATGTGTTAATATATTTCAGGGAAATCTTCACACACTATGTTGCCACACACATTTTATCAGAACAATAATGACCAGCAAATTATGAGTTTTGAAATGATACCTTGCAAGGCATACTTTGTACAAAGTTTATTACAATAGTGTGTAGGTTGTAAATATAGGAGTAAATTCTGTCACACAGGGATGGTAGAATATTTGTGGGAGCAGAGTCGGAAAAAGGCCTTCTTATCCTTGGTGCTGTCTTCTATGGGCACTGCTATGCCACTTGCTAGTGAACCTCAGTGCCCCTTAGAGGGACAGGGATTTCCCAAATTCTGAGATTAAATGTCCATTGGCACCGCTTTTCTGGCAATGCCCTGAAGTCCACACTGACTGTCATAGCTGGCAATCTTTACTTGCAATCCTCCTCACAGAAAAGACAGTGCATGGCCATGCTGCCATTTTTCTGAACCCAGATGAAATCCAAGACATTATTTAACTTTTTGCAGAGCAGCTTGACTTTGTTCTGGGTAGTAATGTGACCAAAGTGAAAGAACCTAATTTTTAATGAGCTGTCTCAATAATATTAATAAAAAAACAGACTCAGTTTATCAGACCCAAAAGTGTTTATTGTGTATGTTATGATATTAAGTGGAACACAGTTGATGAGCAATTGCAAAACTGGAATTCCTTTCTAATACAGAATGCAGAAAAGGGCTCATCTATCTCAGATGCAGTTTGGAACTCTACTATGTCTTATTACATTTAAACTATATTACACGATCTCCCACGTTATTATTTACTATTTTGTACTTTGAAACCTTTTTCTGGGGTTGTACAAAATATGGCAAATATGATGATGAACATTTATACATGTACCATATTAGTCACTTCTATATGAAATATATGATGCTGTTTACAGTTGTTGTTTACAGTTTATAACCCAATAATTCTAGTACTTAGGCTTCCTCATCTCTAATGAGAATAATTGAAACAAAGATTTCCACCTACTTTTTTGCCATTCTTCATACCTGTTCCTGTATGTGGCTTTGTAAATATATAAAAAGACCAGGCTTGATTTTGGCCTTTCTAAAAGATAAATCTCATCAATATTTGTATACAATACAAACAGAGCAAGTGAACATTAAATCTTAAATATACATAAGCGTAACTGTGAATGTGGTAGGAGTGTTATTGCTATTTTGGATGCATTCAACCATGTAACATTATCCTTTCCCATAAACTTTCATAATTGCTTTTTTCAAGGTGTAGAACAGTATTATGGGCTGCTGTTAGAATTGCTCTTTGGCTCTACTACAGCTTCACCTCATGATTTATATGAGCTGTAGCTATACAGCCTTGGGCTGTGATCTTGTCAGCTCTTACAAGCTATAAGGGCATCACAAGGGCCAGTCAATACTTAATGGCAGACCTCCAAGAAAAACCCAGAGTACTACAGAAAGTGTGTTGGTAATTCACTTGGAGTACTCTTCTCTCTGAATCAATATTGAACCAGCCCTTCAACATGGTGTTAACAGGGACTCTGCTGCTGGAGATAATGACCAAGATTTAAGAAAAATAAAACAAAAAAGTAGATCCTAAAATTAGGCTCTCCCTTCTATGGTTAGATACTAAATAAGTGGTCTGATTTTTCAAAAGTGCTGAGCACCCAAGAAACTCTCATTGAGGTCAATGGGAGCTACTAGATATTCAGCATTTTTGAAATCCAGACCATTTATTTGGGTGTCTGACCATAAAATAAGGAGCTGAAATATAGGATCCTATTTATAAAAATCTTGGCCTCTTGGCCTCAGTCTTTTTGGACTGACAAAAAATCAGGATCTTATACAGGGAGACCAGCATATTTTCTGCAAAAGTAGAGTGTTAATATTATTTTCCTAAATATTTAATTTATATTCTATAGAGTTTAGTTTTCCCTTTTTGGAAACAGGAAGCCAACTTCATTACAATTAAACTTATTTAGTACACCACCATTGTGCATTGTATATATGCCATATATTTAACAGAGAACTATTTTAGTAATATTTTGAGCAATTTTTTTTTAAAAAATAACAGAACTAGTTTTTGCTGCCTTAGTTACCAGGAATCCATCAGTAGAGGCCTCAGGCAGAGCAAATAATAAATAATACCCTCAAAACACATCTAAAAGAGAACTAAAATAGTGTTCTGAGCACATGAATAGTAGAGATTTAAAACCAGACATCTTAGAACTTCCAGAGTTAGAAGCAAGTGCCATCTCAGTACCCCTGGAAACAAGTAAATTTCCCCTTGCCTATGGTATAAAGTTCCCTAATCTATTTGTGCACAGTCATGAGATAGGATTTTAAATCCTGGTCACTGACTTCTGTAAGGATGAATACAGTTAATTCTGGGCCTTAAGTCAGTTCACTTTGGTGGGATAGAACAAAATATTTTTCTGACAGGTTTTTTTTTTTCTTTCTTTTTAAAATGTGTCTGTTGAATTTACAATCAAGTTTGCAATGCTAAAAGTTAATCCCTCAGGAAAATGTATATAAAATACATACAACACAGGTGGAAGTGATAGCAATAAATTAGATAAATTGCAGAGTTGTGTTTTTATGTAACTTAGCATGTACCTTTTTGGCCATTGCACCTGCTCTCTGCCCAATAAATTATTTCCGTAAATATTTCTAAGTGGTGTCTATGTATATAAAGCTGTGGGATCCTCCTTCAGGATGAATGGTGGTATATACATTTTACAAAATGCTGAATATGGTAACTGACCCAGAAATTAGGTACTATTTCTGTCAATCTGCAAACAACATAAAATCTGGCAGGGAATCTCTGAACAATGCCATCATTTATGATGGGTTTGACCTTGTCGGGGGGCAAAGTCAATGAGAAGACAGATTTGGCTTATTGTGTCATACAAGCTATATCAAATATATACTTACCACATTATCCAAGGGTTTTGTCCAAGTTCTTCAGGACGATAGCAAGGCCAGTACTAAAATATTGACTATACAGTTGTCTCATCAGTAGATGTGATAAGTGATTACAATAACATTAAAACTAAATGTACCACTTGTCAAACTATAAAAAGCAGACCTTCTGATCCTATTTAAATTAATATAAGCTATTTAATAATTAACCAGATTGCATCAATAAGTCACTTGGTACACTGATTTTCTGATCGCCACTAAGCTCCAAATGTATTTACAGACTTTCTCCTCTTTCTGTAATAGAATTCTGGCTATGTGAGTTTTACAATGTAATGAAAGATTTACCCCAAAAATAACAGAGGAGAGACACTGTCATCTCTTCGTTGTTTAGGGTTTTTGTGAGTTATAGGCCAATGCTGTGTTTTTTTCCATTTTATTGATAGAACTCTCTTTGCTGCAGACATTTTCTTGGCCTCTGCCATATTGATTGCTGCTGTTGAGGGGGAATGAGTCCTCTGTTTGCACTCTACTTGAGAGACTGTTAATGCAGAACAAACCTGGAGATACTAAGCAGGTCACTGGACAGTCCTTCATAAATATTCAGCAGGAACAAACATTGTGAAAGACACTAATGCTGATAGAATTCACAGATATGCTAAGTATAAAGCATTTCCTGCAGAGAGCTCCTGTAGGGATAGCATAGCCTTCTGCTTTAATGAAGTTACACTTTTGACTAATGGCAAATGATGTTAACATTTTCCTTTCAATACCAGAGAATTTTTTCCTCCAATAAAGACAAAATTAAAATCACAGGACTGATCAAATTCTGAGTAAAAAGATGCAGGCACACCAGTTGATTTCCATAAAAAAATTAAACTTTCAAGATACAAACAAAATATTTGTTAAAAGTTTAATGCAACTGATTCATTTCCAGTCGTATTGTTTACATCATTATCAATGAATCTACACCTAAAGAAAGATTTTATAGAGAAAGATATTCTTTCCATAGGATTTTTAAAGCAACTTATACAATTCCACAACAGAAATTTCATTCTCTATTAAATTCTATAGTCTGGTTAAAAATTCTATAGAAAGGATATAATTCTTTATTAAACTCTAAAGGCTTTGATTTCTATAGAACCTTATTGGTCCTATTAATCACTATAGGGGCAAGACCATTAATTGGCATAAATTATCATAAGCTAGTGAAATCAATGGAGCTCTGGCAATTTACACCAGCTGAGGATGTGGCCTCAGGTAAAGGTGGCACCAAATCCGAGGGTTTTATTCAGTCATTATTCAGACAAAACACTCATTAAGTTCAGTGAGAATTTTGCTTGATAATAGAAAAACTGGTGGCTAGATTACACAATCATTACTCTTGTTAAGTAGTACTGTACCTCAAGTAGTTGCAATGATTCTGATGAAGCTACTCAAGGAATATGGTGCTAGTCAATGCAGAATCTAGCCTTTATGAATAAGGGCCTTAGGAGCTGATCCCTAAAAATACACATTACTTTCACTATTTCATCTTTCAGAGTAGCAGCCGTATTAGTCTATATTCGCAAAAAGAAAAGGAGTACTTGTGGCACAAGTACTCCTTTTCTTTTTACTGTTTCATCTGTAACACAATAACAGTGAAAAATGGATGTCTTCCATTCTCTAGTCTTGCCCTTTTTTACTAAGGTTATTTCAGTAAGACATATTTCTGGTAAAAGTTTAGCAATAAAAGGGTAAGATTTTTTTCCTCAAAGGAGACAAAATAGAAGGTAAGGATTTATGTCTAGTGCACCCAGGAATATGAATTAAGCAGTCTGACAGCAATGAATCAGACAAAGAAGAAAGGGTGTTAGATTTTGTTGCTAACCATAAAGTGTTCATCCAAATGTGCTACTGGGCTGTATGTGCTAGCATGACAAATTCTAGGAAGTACAGATTTTAAAAATTAACTCTTGTGAGTTGCTCTGTTTTTTCCTTCTGCAATGTATACAATAAGTGCATACAATGTATACAGTGGCTCAAAATGGAGAAAATATCCTGGTCCAGTCAAAATAAATAGAATTTTTATGATGGGATATATCCTGCCTTCTGCTCTGAACCTGAGGGATGGTAGGTTCCACTGCACACAGTTGGAAGAGAATTATTTGAGCTTGCTATTCCTTTGCATCCACCCTTTATACTGTAGAGCCCAGGTCCATAGGGGATCTCCACATAAGGATTTGGGGGAGGGATGACCTCAGGCCAGCTAAAGGGACGGCTGGAGGTTTAATGATTTAATTTGATTACCCCTCACCAGAGGGTGGAGGAGTATAAGGACAATGGAGGCTACTCTAGTCATTAGTGGAAATGATAGCTATGAAGCAACTTTCCTGCTCTTTCATGACTTAGCAAGGAGAAGTTTCCTTCCCTAGTTCTGCCCAGATTTCTTCAGCATCCTGCTGAAAGTAGGCATTCATTGGGGGCCAGGAGTTTGAGATGGATAGTAAATTAGTTCAGGTTATTACAACCTTTATTCCTGTTAATTAGGCTATGGTTTCCTATGGCATACTGACTTTCATGCAAATATCATTAGCCAGCACTGTTCCACTGTGACAGTCACATAAGCACTGTTAAAATACATCCCAAACCGGATATTTACACTCAGTTTGTCCCACCTGATAGTCTCTGCTCAGGAGAGGCCCTAATAATTGCAATGATGCAGGGTAGGAGTGAGGTACATTAGTTCTAAGATAGCTTGTGCAGTCCCTTTTTTGTCTATGTCTGGCTCTGAAAAATACTGTTAGACTAGGTCTATACTTGCCGCTGTACATGATTACATGTGTGTTGTAACATCTGAAACACATTCCTAAAGGGAAACACACAGCATGAAAGCCAGAATACATGAGAGATGTGGTTATATACACACACTCTTCTATCCCATGAAGCACTGTAATTAATTCAGTGGAAGTTATAACAGATGATTAATGAACAGACACTGTGCCCTGTGTCTGTGCATTTCTCAACCAGCACTCTGGCAACTATAGCCCCTGGCCCCTGTGGACGAAGGGGAAGTGAGAGAGGGGCAGGTTCCAAAAGGGCCTGGGTGGCAAAAGAACAGTTATAACACACATGGTTATGCAAAGAGCCAGCACCACCCCCTCCCCCTCCACACACACCCACTCTCCTTCCCAAGGTCAATGGTCACCCACTTCTGAATGGCAACAGAACCAAAGAAGGGTGGTGGTCCTTGGTTGCTTGTGGGTGAGCCCACCAAGGTCTGGGAAGGGAAAGGGAACCATTTTGAGGAACATCACAGTGGTCCATTCTCCCTGTGACCATGTCAAATGTTTATCCATTCCCAATCCCGGTGTCTGTCCTCTCGTTGTGCTGAGCCACTCTGCAGGAAGCCAACCGACCTGGGGTGGGTGGCAGTTGCACAACAAGTGCCGTGTCCCTTAGTAATGGAGAGGCAACTAGCTTGCAATGTTAATCCAAAAGTTCAGAGAAGAAAATACACTTGTAGTGTGACTCTTGTTCCTTGGTCCCTTCCAGTGCTGCTGGCCAGACAGAATCAGATTTTCTGGCAAGGCAGGAGAAATAAGGGGTAAGTGATGTTTTCTGTGGTTCTCTGTTCCTCATCCAGGGGAACTCGTACTGCTAGCTTAGAATACAGTCTGTTTAATCTCAAACTGCCTCCCAGTTGCATAATGCAGCAAATTTTGGGTGCAGCAGAAATTCAAGCTGGTTCTTCAGGTTTAACAGCAGGGCAAATGTGCTTGGTCAACCTTCATAGCTCATCAAATCCCTCCACTCAGCAACATGTAGCAGGGTCATCAGTAGCAGAAATGTCTCTCTGGCAAAGGTGGTCAGGTATCTTCCACAAGGCTGGAAAGCCACTTCTCTTTTCCATTCCTTGAACACTGCTGTGTTGTCCTAATGATGGCTACCCTTCAAAGAAGAAATAGGAATCTAGTAACATAATCCTCTTGAGATGCAAAAATAGTCTGAAGGAAGGAAGCTGTAACAGTAGCTTTCCTAGAATGCTAAAAAGTATCAAAATTGTAACTAAGTTGCTGAAGGCCATATTATGTGAAAGGATTTCTTTGGTTCATTCAAAGAAGCAACGCAATATTATGCTAGCCTTGTCTTTAACTTGCCAGGACATTCCAATGCTGACAGGGAAACTATTCTGCCAGAAAAGCAGGAGAAGCACCACAGAGAGAGCAGAGGCAAACCCTAGAGGACCTGGTCATTTGCATTGAGGATGCACTGACTAACTGGTTCATGGAGCAGAAGTATGCCGAGAGGGAATGGGACCATGTAGTCACTGGTACAACTGGTGGTGGAATGCTTTTGGGGCCCACCCACCATCACGGGCACTGCTCCTCTCCCAGAACAGCCAACACCTCCTCTTCTTCATCCTTCTACTCCTCTTCCTTCAGCTGCCACCCAGCCTGCTGCTGAGGATATTCCATCTCCACCACCCTGCTGGGGAAGACTATGCTGGATGTCTGGCACAACTTCCTCTGCCAGCCTCTGAAATTCCTTGCAGGGACCCCTCCCCCCACCCTCTGAGCATGCAGGAGCAGGATGAGAGCCTGATCCAGTCCCTGCAATCCAACCTGTGTTCATCGTCCAAACCCCATGGAGGAGACATCCCCTTTTGTCCCCACCCTTCCCAATATTCTGCAGCTGTTCCCTGCTTGTCAGGGTGAGGTGAAGGGCAAGGAGACATGTCCACAGACAATAATGTTTGCCCATTTCTCAGTGAATTTGAACTGTTTTTCTGTTTGTTTGTTCATTCCTGTTCTAAATTATTTTAACTCTGTCTGATGTATGTCTGTAAATAGTTACTGTTCACTTCACTTCTGTGTGCACCTTACTTTCCAAATATGGGGTATATCGTGTTCATCATGTTTGGAATAGGTCAGCAGGATTCACAACACATGACTCTGATTTCTGTAAATGCGTGGGGCCAAAAAAATGCAAGGAAGTCTGTCCCTTTCATGCCCCCTTCCTGCCTGCCAGCCATTAATTTCCTGCTGCAAAACCAAAAAACAAAACACATGGCGTTTGGCAATGAACTAAGCTATGAAATAACTGTTGCTCTCCAAAGTGCCGGAATAAACAGAGAAGATAAATTAACTGATGCAGCTTAGTGGGTCATTAATTACTTAATTGACAATAGAGACAAAGGAAACAAAAGTAAATTAAGAAAGAAGATAGCTTGACAATTAAAGGTGCTTTTAGGACACCTCCTCTCCAACCCCTATCAAACCTTCACCACTTGCAGCCAGGGGAATACTCATGCATAGCACCTGATAAGTGCTGTGAGCAACAGTGTCAGAAAACATTGTGAAAAATGTGCAAAGCCCCTACCAAATGCTTACACAACTGTTTTAAAATCACTTTAACAATGCTTAAGAGCTCACAATAAAGCATCCTGAAACAGAGCGTTTATCTTATAATAAAAAACATTGCTCAGTAATGGCATTGAGGTGTGTATGCACACTCCACAGCACAAAACCGTGGCCAAAGTTGTTAACCCTGAAGTCCCTCACACAATTGTCTACTTCCAGTTAGTACTTAGTGCCAGTTACAGGGGATCAAAACCCAACAAGGTATGTCAAAACACAAGCAGGTGGCAATAATCTATTGAGCTTTTCCAGCAGTACAACCGTGTCCCTCAGCCCAGTCCCAGGTCACCCTCTGGCTCCATGCTCACCCACAATGTGAAGCAAATAGCATCACAAATTTCCCTTGACTGACAGGAACCAGGAGCAGTGTGCAAATGGGTGGGATCTGGCTGCTTATACAGATTTGAAAACCAGATCTCTACTATGCCTACTTGCTGTGGAAGTATTCCTTTTTAGTCTTGCATATGTTTTGCAAGGCACAACATGCCACAATAATGTGAACTACATTGGCATTCAGACAGGTCCAGAAACAGAATCAAAGAACTTTCAGTTGTCCAAAGGCATACTCCACCACCATTTTGCAGCTACTCAGTCTTTATTTCAATTACCTTTTTCTTGGGTTGGTGATGTCAGGGTACAGTTTCATGAGCCGCATTAGTAGTGAGTATTTGGGGTCCCTCAAAATAAATGTCAGCACAGAAACACTGAACATAACCACGTTGTTTCTGGGAAATAAAGTCTGCTCTCCCCATTCCACTTCTGTGGTACAATCCTGACCTCTTGAAAACCCTACCAAGGACCTTTCCTTTGTGTCCAACTTTGGTGTTCAAGAACTGACCCCTGTGATCCATTAAGCCATGGACAAAAAGTGTATAGTAGCCTTTTTGGTTCATGTATTCACTGTTCCCTTTCAGTGGGAAAAGTACTGGGATGTGTGTTCCATTAATGGCCCCTGCAGTTTAAAAACCCATCATCTGAAATCCCTCTGTAATTTCAGTTATGGGTAGATTACAATACTTATAATGTGACAAACCTCTAAAACCACCACGCCAACAATTGACTTCCAAACCACACACTGGTTTGCAGGTGACTGGTGCCTGTCAGGTACCAAAGGTCAATAGCCACCCACTTCTGTACTTGTATGTATTTCCAAAAACTAGTGATCTGGGATACCGCCCCTGAAATAGTAGCTCTATCATCAGGTATCAAAAAGGAGCAGTGTGGACACAAATATATGCCTATGCACAGTGTGATGGGTTCCCTCAAGTGTGCTACCTGGAACTGGGGTACCACTGAGCCCTCTGACTCACCAGCCTGCCTTCCCTCCCACAATGTGTTGCTGTGACAAGATACAGACCACTCCCAGTCCTACATTCCCACCAGCATTTGCACAGGCAGGGACACACCCAGTTGCAGTTACATGCAGGCTGACCAGACACTGCATGAACCAA
The DNA here is from genome assembly GCF_965140295.1 of Lepidochelys olivacea. Taxonomy (NCBI): domain Eukaryota; kingdom Metazoa; phylum Chordata; order Testudines; family Cheloniidae; genus Lepidochelys; species Lepidochelys olivacea. The sequence goes on from NC_140411.1 coordinate 78,479,075, forward strand.
GAATAGAGACACTATAACCAAAATAACCCCAGCTTCCCAGCCTAGCACCCCAGAGCTGTACCATCCTGCCCTGATCAAAACCCCAGTCAATATGAATTTATTACCCAGTTCGCCTTTCCCTCAATATGGAGAGAAATATGCACAATACGCTTGTGTTAAACCAAGCTGAGATTTTCCCCAGACACTTCAGTCAAAGGCACACTGGTTTAGATTAAAACATAAAAAGTTTATTAACTACAAAAAATAGATTTTAAGTGATTATAAGGGATAGCAAACAGATCAAAGCAGATTACCTAGTAAATAAACAAAACCGCAAACTAAGCCTAAAATTCCTCACCCTGACTGACGGTAAAGCAGGCTTCCAGATTCTTAAGGCATAAGCTGCACTTGCTTTGCATTTTGGGATCCCCACCCCCATTCCCAGTCCTTTTCTTTCAGAGCTTCTCTCAGGTGTTGAATTGTGGGGGACTGAAGAACAACAAATAATATCACTCCCTGCCTTATATAACTTTAACATATGGCGGAAGCCCTTCGTTCCAAAAACTGTTTCTAGTCCAGTTTGTGGAAAAATACAGGCACCCAAAATGGAGATCAGTGTCACGTGGTGTGGTCACATGCCCTTGCATGCCCTGCTGAGTCATAGCAGCCATTACTTACAGACTGTCTGGAGCATTCTCAAGTTGGGGGTAAGCTTCTCCTAAAACCTATTGTTTCCCCTGATGGCCCATTACCTTGAACAGGCCCTTCCCAACCAGCTATCTAGACTGAAAGCATCTTGCCTACAGATGACGTCACTCAGTTGTAACTACATTTGAAGATACAGATACATAGTCAATATTCATAACTTTAGATACAAAAATGATACATGCACACAAATAAGAATCAAATTAAGCAAATCATAGCTTTTCCAATGACACTTTACATGACCCATCTTGTACAAAATGCATCATAATTATGTCATATTCATATCAGAATAATATTGCTACGACAAATATGGAGCATAGTGTCACACACAGAATATACCCATACCCAGAATAGCATATGTGGACCATCAGTGTGGGTATTGGGTCATGCGCCAACAGTACATGGAAAAGTACCTGGTGATGTGTGCCAGGGTAGATTTAGCCTTAATTTTTCATATTATTGTTTATATTAATGTAGAGCCTAGAAGCACCAGTCAGGGATTAAGGTAAGCACCAATCTAAGTATAAAACAATAGGCAGGTAAAAGGGATTATAGGGCAGATCACAAGATAAAAGTGACACGAATATGAGCAATATGATCTACAGCAGCCACAGCACATCAGCTGCCTAACTATTTTTAGTGATTTGTAGGCATTATGGTATGGTTGAGAGTTTTAAGGAGGGTATTTGAAGGAGAACAATGTTGTGGGTTTGTGGATATTTACAGGGAACTCCTCCTGTTCATGAAGGGAGAAAATGCACAGGTCTTTGAACATGGAAACTCAATTCAAAATTAATCCAAAAAGATAAATGTAGACATTTCTGAAAAGATTCATAGATTAATTTAAGGCCTGGAGGGACCATTATGACCATCTAGTCTGACCTCCTGCATAACACAAAGCATTTCACCTATTAATAAGAGCCTCACTGTGCTAGCTTCTGCCCAGTGATTAGGTGTTAAAACCACCTGAGACTTGTCCATTTACCTGAAAGTCATGGAAAGCCATGCACTTAGGTTAAGCCAAAGTACACGGAGAATTGCTGATAGTTGAGATATGTAACCAAATGCCATTTATCTGATCTCTTCCAAAGGAAAAAAATATTCTATGTGGCATACTGTGAGGTGGCTCTGGTTTTGTTAATGCTGCAGATGGTTTCTGACCTATTTTTAAATACACCATCACCACATACGTAGACTGCTAAAGAAGCAGAAAAATAAATTTGTTCCCTTGGATGCAAAATGCATGTAAAAGCTTTTATGTTCAGAAAATGCTTTTTTTAAGAAGATGGGGAAGGCAGAATTTCCTCCTTCCCTGCTCCTCTTCAGTCTCAAGTTAATAAAAAGCACTTCCGACAGAAATGAACTACAATACATTCCAATGGCGCAATACTTTGTAGACAAATGCACAGCCCTAATACCCAATAGTTCACATGCAGCATTGGATGTAATAATTATTTTAATGAGAGAGAAAATGGTTACTCAGGACACTGGGGTTATGCCCTTACTATTTCAGAGGAATGCTTTGTGATTTTTAAACATTATTATAGGCAGCCACTCAGATACAGATAGAAAGTCATATGTTTAACCATTTGACAGCGAACATCTTTGATACATCAGACAAAATATACACCAGACAATGCCCTATGTACCAAGTACAGGACTTTGAATCATAACTTTCCCATGGAATATTGGTGCTTCAAAGAAATGCCTCCATGTTCCATGGTAGCACAGAAGTTGCAGCAAAATACAACAATGAATTAATGTACTATCCAAAGAATGGGTACAGAAATAACCCTTAATGACTAAATTCACTCTTGCTACAGCTCACATATTAGCACCACAGCACCCAAATCTCAACTGCATTGCACCTTATGTAGTCATTTGCCCCTGTGTAAAGCAGGTAAAAATATTACCAACTCAAAGTGACAGCACTTTACTGCATACATAATGACCACACTGTACCAAGGCAGTGGAGAAGCAGGCCCCAAATCTAATGGTCCATGGGTATTTGCCTCTCTTTACTGTTCCCTTTGTTCATTGATGACCTGTAAAAGTAAGCCTTACCTCTCCTGCTTTTGAGTCACAGGAGAAATGAGGCTGACTCTTGGCCAGTGGGATACAGTTAAGACAGTACTGGGAGATAAGGGTTTCTGGTGTTACCCTAATGGAGTGGTACATACTGTCTTGATAAAATCCAATTAGTATGAACAACCCCTGCTAGAACATACATAGAGAATCTGCCCTGAAATTCTAACATTCCTTCAACCTTCATCTAGTCAGAATGTGATACTCCCACAAATATATTTTGAAGTCCTACCAGGTATCATACGAGACTAACATCACATAATTGCATATTTAAAAGAATCATTTAAGTCGCAACAGCTACAAAGTAATCCAAAAAAAAACAAAAACATTTTACTGTGGTATATGCCTATAACAGAAGCCACTGGAAAAGCACTCATAAAACTAAATCAGTCTACCTCCTGCCTTCTTCGCCCATCCTTAGATAGACAAGGTAGTGAGGTAATATTTTTAATATATCTAGTATCCTGGGACTGACATGGCTACAACAATGCATATTCCATCCTTAGAGATTCAACATTCTAAGAAGAACTCCTACTCCTAGAAAAGAGTAATATAGAGACACTATAAAAGCACTCATTTCATGATTATTTAAAAAATAGTGTTGTTTTTTATACCTCGAATGCAGGAGGTACTGTGAAATTTGCAATTACTTTCATGTAAAAAAGTGTCCATTTTCCCACTATGATTACCCAATTTGAAAATTTCAGAGGTTTTTATGTGGGAGGAGATGTTTAAAAAAAAAGCAATGGCCCAGGTTTTGTTATAGGAATAAGGGTCAAGTTGAAATGCATCTCTGTTGCCTGCCTTAGCACAGTGATGCAAAGATTAAATACATTCTCTCAGAGAATTCAGAAGTTGATAATAAAGTCTTGCCAGAATTAAGTAAGAAAAGAATTACTGGGCCTGATTCTCCACTCCATTACACTGGTTTCACACCAGTGGCTAAAATTTTCAAAAATGAGTAGGCACTTGGGGTGCCTGAATGTTTGAATGCCTGATGGGAGATACCTTAAAGGGTCCTGGCTGTTAGTAAGCATTTAGCATTCATCCTCTGAAGTCAGGCCCCTTTAAGATACAATAGAGAATAAGCTATGATAATAATACATTTATATTGGCAATTTATTTCTGCCTAGCCTGACTACACATTATATTTATTCTTTGTAATATGATTCTGCATGTATATAGTACTTAAGGATCCCAAAGGGTTTTGCAAACTACTTGCAGCACCCCTGAAATGCAGCTACTTCAGACATGAAGGATAGCAGCCAGTGGATAGCATGCTCCACATCAGTGCAGGAGAGGAAACATTTGGGGTATGGGACACTGGGGAAAACCACTACTTTTACAAAAGTTGCCTTGAGACCTTTAGAATCTATGCAGAGCTAAGAGGACTTAAGTTTTTCAGGCCTTGTCTGAGAAACCAAGGGACAGATTTTTCAAAGGTATTTAGCCATGTAAAGCTAGGCACCTAGTGCGATTTTCAAAAGTTCCTAAACAGTTCCAGATATCAATGGGAGTTAGGCACAAAACCTGCTTTGGTGCTTTTGAAAACCCCATTAGGCAACTATCTGCATTTTCAAGCACCTAAATATCTCTGAAAATTTGGCCCCAAGAGACATATTGCCTGGAAACACCTTTTATTTTTCTTGGAAGGTTAAAGGGGTATGTTGACAATGAGGACTGTAGGGATTTCAGGCTTTATACGTCTTCCATCAAGCCATGCTTCCCAAGTTAAAGCAAGTTTCTTCAGGAAAGATTGGGCTCAAAAGACTGCGTATGTCTATATCCTGAGACAGGTGAGTAATGCACATAGCCACAGGAAGAGTGTGGTGTTTGTAACTGGTATCTGTTATGTCTTGCTTTCTGTGTTCTATGCCTTTGAATGGAGAGAAGGCCCCCTACCTATTAGAGAGACGGCTACCATTTAGTGTTCATCCAGATGCAGTCTGGTTCAGAGACATGCACACCGTGTGCTCTCTCAGGGAACCTGCCTTTTGTTCTCACTTGTTTTGTTGTTCTGTTAATATCAAATAAAGGTCAATCTGACAAAGAATATGGTTGGTCTATGTATATGGAAAAACATAATGCAAAACTTGTTGTGACAGAGTCCCATGTGCCAAAGAAAATGTTAAATTGATTCTCCTTCACAACAAAGATAACTTCATTTATACTGCATAAGTACTATCCTACAAAAGCAGTGCTGGACTTCCATGGGAGTACTATGAATATGTTTATAATATGATTAGGCTGGCAAAGCACGCCTAAAGTGCTGCATCACTGGTCCTGTGACTGTTATACTGCTGTAGTGGGACCTCTTATACTTCTAGTGGGCTGAAATAGCACTACTTATAAGTGTACTTATATCTCAGTTAGAATGAAGAGAGACATGCCAGCTGGTGGCATGAGGCCTGAAAGATAAAATTGGTGATACAAGCACTGACAGATTTTTCCTGACTCCTCTTCTCCAGCTCAAATGGTATAGCATTGCATTGCAATTTTTTAATCCCAGGGTACTTGGTTCAAAATTAATTCCTCTCTGCCATAAAAACAAAACACTTATCAGATCAAAGGGATGAATTTAATGCACATTCGTGGACTGCTCATATGGTACTGTCCTGGGGGTTGTGGAGCATTATTATGTGACTACCAACCCTAGTGCTGCACCTCAACAGCTAGGATTTCTGGAGACTTCTAGATTTATATTATCTTTGTACTTTCATTAACATAACTGGAAAACAGACTAATTAATGTCTTAATGCAATTCATCATTTATTTGTATTACTTTTGTTTCTAAAGAGACATTTTGTACTTGGGTAAGGTAACTGAACTGACAACCCTGAAGACTAACAGTCTGTTTGTATCCACAAAACAAATACAGCCAGGGCAATACTAACATGAACTTCCCCATCAATGTTTCTCTTTGCTGAGCAGGTGGGACCTGCCAAGATTTTCTGAGTGCCTGAATTTTTCAATGTCAAGGAACTTTTGGGAAATCCAGCCCCTTTAAAATGTCCCAGACTCGACATCCAAAAATCAAGGAACCCAAAACACTAGCCACTTGTGAAAATATTGGCTGCCACTTTTAAGGCTATGGAGACAGTTGAGTCTCCATGGAATGACCCATATTTTTAGTGATGCCCCCTCACAAATGTGGTGTTCTATTTCATTGTGGTAAATTATTACACTAGAAATACAGGGTCATTAAATAGGTGTTATTGCAGTTTACCTTCAAAAGCATAAATAAAAACACCTCTATCCCATATCAGTATGTACTTTCTACACATCTATTTTTATTGTTTGCTTTAGGGTCCTTCTCTCTCATCATAGGCATCATTCTGACCTTGGCAGATTGAAAGATATTAGGCACCATAGCCATGGAATCCTTGCCTTTTCAGACAAGACAAACAGTTCACTTGCCCACCAGGAATATGACTGATGTCATCAGCTCTTCTCATGTAGGACCTCAAACAGCCAACAGATGGTAACAAGTTTCAGTTAACAATTACTTGGTCAAATATGAATCGGTGACCTAGGAGTGAAAGACTCAGTATCCAGTTACCAATTCCCTAAGTCATTTAGTCATTCTAGTAAAATTGTTTTTAGCTATCATAATAGAAAAGCGGTTTTGGTAAGTGAAAAACCAAACGTATTCATCTCAGCAAAGGGACTGAAAGCCCACAAATGAATGTCACATGAGAATATTTTTTTTTTGTTTTACTGATTGAGTAAAATTCACTGGATCAACGTGACATGCAGATACACAAGAGATATAATTTCAAGAGGGAAGACACCTATATAGGTATCAAAAGGCAAACAAAAAAAAATCAAGGAATACTTGCAAATATTTACAAACAAGTAACTAACATCAGTTAACATCATTTAATTTATATTACATTTCCTTTTGTAAAAGTTGCTTTCCTTGTTCTGTTGTGGGTAATTAGGAGATGGAAATGGAGGAGCTAATGAGTGGCATGAGGAAAGGACAGTTTGATTTATTCCAGAATTATTTTTTTAAAAAAAATTCATATACTGAGTAAAGCATGGACAATGAAGAAGGGTCAAGGTTTCATAATCATTGAGATGACCTAGCAATCAACAACCCAGGTCATTCATAACCAATATTCACCTCAGCCATGCAGAACCTAAAGCCATTGCGTGAAAACAACATTTTTCTCCTACAAGATTTGTACATCTTTAACTTTAGTTTTATACTATTGTAGGTGTGGCCCGGGTTCTGGCGTAAAAATAAAGAAAGTGAAAATTTTAGTCTCTGGATTTTAGAAGCTTCCTTTTCTGCCTTCATTGATCAGTCAGTCCACTTAATGGAGTAGACCCTGCAATCCTTACTTATGTGAATAATAAGCATGTATTGCACAAGTAATCTTAGGCCGCGTCTACACTACCCGCTGGATCGGCGGGTAGTTATCAATCTATTGGGGATTGATTTATCGCGTCTAGTGTAGACGTGATAAATCGATTCCCGATTGCTCTGCCGTTGACTCCAGAACTCCACCAAGGTGAGAGGTGGAAGCGGAGTGGACGGGGGAGCAGCAGCCATTGATCCCGCACCGCGAGGATGCGAAGTAAGTGATTCTAAGTCGATCTAAGTTACGTCGACTTCAGCTACGCTATTCTCGTAAGTGAAGTTGCGTATCTTAGATCGATTCCCCCTCTCCCCCCTCAGTGTAGACCAGGCCTTAGACATTCTATGGAGAAATTCACTATAGAAAAAGTGCTGAGTAGTCTCACTCAGTCCAATGGAAATCACATGAGTGAGGACAACTGGGCCAGGACCCATTTTTAGCATCTCCTCCTGCAATCTTCCACACTCAGTACTGGAATTTTAAGAAGTAGATGCTGTCATAAATATAAAGGGAAGGGTAAACCCCTTTGAAATCCCTCCTGGCCAGGGGAAAGCTCCTCTCACCTGTAAAGGGTTAAGAAGCTAAAGGTAACCTCGCTGGCACCTGACCAAAATGACCAATGAGGAGACAAGATACTTTCAAAAGCTGGGAGGAGGGAGAGAAACAAAGGGTCTGTGTCTGTCTGTAGTCGTCTTGGCCAGGGACAGAACAGGAATGGAGTCTTAGAACTTTTAGTAAGTAATCTAGCTAGGTATGTGTTAGATTATGATTTCTTTAAATGGCTGAGAAAAGAATTGTGCTGAATAGAATAACTATTTCTGTCTGTGTATCTTTTTTGTAACGTAAGGTTTTGCCTAGAGGGGTTCTCTATGTTTTTGAATCTAATTACCCTGTAAGATATCTACCATCCTGATTTTACAGGGGGGATTTCTTTATTTCTATTTACTTCTATTTTTATTAAAAGTCTTCTTGTAAAACACTGAATGCTTTTTCATTGTTCTCAGATCCAAGGGTTTGGGTCTGTGGTCACCTATGCAAATTGGTGAGGCTTTTTATCCAACATTTCCCAGGAAAGGGGGGGTGCAAGTGTTGGGAGGATTGTTCATTGTTCTTAAGATCCAAGGGTCTGGGTCTGTAGTCACCTAGGCAAATTGGTGAGGCTTTTTACCAAACCTTGTCCAGAAAGTGGGGTGCAAGGTTTTGGGAAGTATTTTGGGGGGAAGGACGCGTCCAAACAGCTCTTCCCCAGTAACCAGTATTAGTTTGGTGGTGGTAGCGGCCAATCCAAGGACAACGGGGGGAATATTTTGTACCTTGGGGAAGTTTTGACCTAAGCTGGTAAAGATAAGCTTAGGAGGTTTTTCATGCAGGTCCCCACATCTGTACCCTAGAGTTCAGAGTGGGGGAGGAACCTTGACAGATGCTCACAGTAAGAAGAGTGAAGCTGAAGCAGTTAAAAGGTGTGGTGGTTATGACAGAGGTTATGGTGGTTAAAACTGTTGACAGAGGACCAGATTCTCAACTGAGTAAACTAGTGTATCTCCACTGAAGTCAATGGAACTACACCAATTTCCATGAGATAAGGATCTAGGCCTAACAATCTGCTATAGCAAAGTTTAGTTTATAAGCCAAAATTACTATTGTATTATAGCTAAACAAAGAGAGAGACCAACCATGACTACAGGCATTGTGGTGGGAAGGCGACTGTGTGTGTGAAGGTGGAGGGGTGATAATAATTGCCAATTGCACATACTTAGGGGTAGCTTGTTAATCAGAGGTTAAGATCAATTGAAATGTTGTCACTGGACAGGATCTTTCTAAATGAATGAGTTATCTCTACAGTACTAATGATACCAGTTTATAACTGAGCTTCAGTTTGTATGCTTTTTTAGTTTTCAGTCCATTGTAGAAAAATGTTGGTGGATTTCTTTTTATTCTTTTTTTTTTAAAATGAACATTTTAAGTACATAGTTTTACTTCATTTGTGCCGGGAAATTGCCCAAACACCTTCATTAGAAATAAAGCAAATCTGTTCAATACTACTCTGAACAGGAGACACTATATGCTTTATTGAACAGAAAAACTGTAACAAATCTTATCCTGTACACAGGTTCATTCTGCCTAAGAATGTTCATATATTTACAAGTTTATACAAATGTGGATGCTACTACATAATAAATAGTGTTTTGTTACCCTATTTTCTTGGCCAGGTGGTTGATTATATGGTATGGGATATTTTTCCAGGTGGTATAGGAAATCGAATACACCAGCTGCTGCACCCACTGAGTAACGGTTTGCTAAATGACACAGCACTGATCATACATAACAACATTTAATTACTCTAGAGTGATAACTTTATTGGATGTATCTTTACTAATTGTAAAGAACCCTCCAAAAAGACTTTTACCTGCCTCTGTTTTTGCTGCACGCTGTGTAATGTTTGAAAATACAAATATTCATGGAACATTTGAGTGATTGAAAGAAAGCTTTCAGAGTAACAGCCGTGTTAGTCTGTATTCGCAAAAAGAAAAGGAGTTCCTGTGACACCTTAGAGACTAACCAATTTATTTGAGCATAAGCTTTCGTGAGCTTATGCTCAAATAAATTGGTTAGTCTCTAAGGTGCCACAAGTGCTCCTTTTCTTTTTGAAAGAAAGCTAGCACTGGAGAGATGCACTATTTGTCTGATTACTTGGCACACTGCCACTGGTACTTGGCATAACATGCTTGCTGCTGGCACTGGAGATGTTCGATGCACTAGCCACTGGGCCCCTGTTATAACCACTTACTGTGGAGAATCAATATCAACCTATTGCATAAACAACAAAATGAACCTTGTACACAAGTGATAGCAAATAGCATTTGAATTATTTTACATAAATCTGAGCCTGTAATCGTGGTTGACATTCCTATTAGTATTTTATCTGAATGCTATGATCCTAATTGAGTAACATTAAATGTAGTTTATTGAACATCAGTCCACTATACTGCCTGCTTTGCCTATGACTGTGATCTGTGTGATGAAACCAGCGGTACAAACAATTCCTTCCGTTGGTCCACTTCTTGGAGGGCAGCCAAAGTATTTATTGCTATTTATGCAATTAATGGCCATATTGATCTCTTGTTTTATTTCCAGTAAATAGTGGATAAACTGTTCATTTTTCCCTCCCTTTTTTGTAATTAATGTGACTACAGCTTAACTGTTACTAGTATTGTATAACTATTTATTTAGCTTCTGCATTTGCTATTCCCATGTTGCCCCCCGGTTGGTAATGATTATAGAGCTGATAAGCTAGTGCATGGACAAAATCAGTCCCATATGAAAATGTGAACAATTAAATAGTTAAAACTTTCCACACCAAAATATGACAGTCACAGACATCATCTTTGGCTTCAGGTAACCTCTTAAATGTTAGTCAATAGATTTTAAAGTCTTTAAGGCAGAGATTGTCCTTCATTTGTTATAGCACCAAGCATATTAACACCAGTGCTAAAAATAAGGATGACCATGTAAAGTAGAATCCCTCAACTCAGGGAAGCACAGGAACTGCTCCTCCCCTGAACCATTGTGGCTGGCATACAGCCCAAAGGTGCAGTGGAATTATTGCACAGGGTTGAGGGAAGTATGCTGCACTCCCAGAAGTGGTGTAGCAGTGGGTATGCTGCCCTTTGCACCAGGGAGTCTTTAGAGAAGAGATGACAGGTTACAGCATATTCTCAGTTGCTGAATCACAGAAATTGGAATGGTGTGACAAATGAAGGAGAGACAGGCGTAGTTGAGTGGCATTGCTGTTTTCCTTATTACTATAAAGGTCCTTGTTCAGAGTAAGAGGAAGGCGACTTTCTATGTGTTTCACCATTGACATGTGACACTGTGGATAAGTGTCCCAAGAGAACAGATGGGCTCTGTATTGCTCTGGACATTTAAAGCTAGATGTATCAAAACACTTCAAATGTACTGTAAAAAACAAACCTGTATTGGCAGGAGGATGGATAATGGTTGAATTGATATGATAGATGGACTGGATGACCTAATAAGTCTTTTTTCCATCCCTAATTTATATGAGTCTATGATGCAAAGGAGAATAGTGAGGAGCCTATTCCCCTTGTTCAATTATTCAGCTTAATTAAAAAGGAGAAAGGAAGAGAGAAAAGGGAAGAAATTTTTAAATATATGCTAGTTTCAATGAGATACACCAAGAAAAGGTAACTGAGTTTTTGCTGACACTGGTCCACATTTTATTTTGTTTAGCTATCCAAGATTTTTTTTTCCTGGTGCCATTGACAGTCCTTCCAGAAGCATGATGACAGCTTTGAGTTGACAGAGAATCATTATAATCAGTGCTGAAGTTATAAACTCACAATGAGAAAGGAATTTGTGTTTACAGTAGTGGGGACCACACACTGTGATAGCTAGCATTAGAAACTCAGCAGGGGGAGTCTGAAAAGCTTTGGCGTAATAGTAGATTTGGGAGCTTTTTGGTATGAATAGGTCATGTTTGTTCAAGTACCTGTCTACCACATAACAATAAAAATATTATCATATTCAGTAGGACAATTATTGCTGCTACATTGCATATGTAGCCTCTTAATTTTCCTACACCTTTCAAAGTATAAAGACGATGCAACCTCTAATAATGTATTTTTTTCTGACACTGTTAGTAGTGCATTGCAATATGCAATGCCACACAAAGACAAGACGGAGGCATACAAATGAATAGATCAAAAATATGGAACAGGTATAATGTCAAAACAAGGTTATTCCTTCACGTGATTAAAAAACTGTTAACTCAAAATGCAGAAACAAATATGTGAAAGAACAACTGAAGCATTACCTCTAAGCTCAGGAAAAAATATTTTTAATGTTGTAATGAGTGGGAGCATATAGCAGCTCAAGAGAGCTTTAAAATCCAGAAACTATTCTCTGGGAAGATATATACAGAGAGCAAAACTCCAAGTCTGAGCAAAATTTTCTCTCCAATTTTTTTTTATACTTTGAATTTATGATGAACTATAGGCAATTTGAAATTACAAACAAATCTCTAGGAGAAAGATCTCAAGCAGCATAGGTTTGACTTGATCCTTGTCCAATAACAAAAGCTCTCTCAACTACATTCTGTATATTACACACAAAAAACTGCTTTGCAAAGTCAAGCACTCAGATTTTAGGAAATGCCACTTTTGCAATACCCCTGAGAGATGAAGTAGTATTATTATCCATGTTTTACAGACGGGGAGCTGAGGTACACACAGATTAAGGTTAAAAGTATCTGCTAATTTTGGGTGCGTAATTTGAGATGTCTAGGGTCTGATATATATGCTCCTGCTGATTTACGTTGCAGCTGTGAGCGCTCAGAACTTCTACAAATCAGGGTCTGGCCACCTTTGTATATCTAGCCCTCAGATACTATGGTGATGGGAGCTATATAAGTACTTTAACTAGAATGCCTAATGTATAGATGCCTAGAAAAATCACAGGAACAACACGGTGATCCACAAAGAGTATGTTAGGCACCTAGTCTCCCTATAAAATGAACCAGGAAGTGCCTACAGGGTTAGGGTCTTTATGTGCTAGGTGAGCATGCTAACCACTGGGCTAAAGGCTGTGGGTGGGAGGACACTACCACCTCCTTGTCTTTTTGTGAAAAAGGGCATAAGTGTCAACTCCAGGAGAGGGTCTCTACTAGGCCTGTGCAACATGAGATATTTTAAAGACTATAGCCAAATTTGGGCATTACCCCCCCACCACCACCAAGTAAAGGGAGCATCTCGGACACCAAGGTGATTCCCCTTTTCCCCACCATGTCAAGTTTCAAGTCCATTCTCCAAACCCTGGAGGCCTAGAGATTTTCAGTGAAATGGTTGCAAGATTATTTTTAACATTGGTGTAACAATGTATTTTTCCTTTATTCTTAGAAAAAGCTGAATAATTTTTGCTAAAGATTTCCCAAAAAAGGTCTTCCTGAGGCAGGCACTCAACATGGAAAATTTCAGCCTGAGTCGTTAAAATTTGACAAAGTTATAAACAACTAACAGAAAGGTCTTAATAATGGAAACAGCATAATATTTTTCCCCAAGGAAATGATGCAGGTTTCTTATTACCTAATATTTTCTGCTCATCAACTGATACATCATGCTATAATGCTCTTTCTGAGGGTACTGCTTCAGGAGACCACAGCTTCAGGAAAGAAGTTACACTAAGAAACCCCTGAAGGAGTTTCATATGATTTTTTTCCTGTTTATTGAAGAACGGAGCACCCTGCCATCAAACCATGTGGATCTGCTGGAGGAATAAGGCCCTCCATTTGGAAACCATTTGTCCCTGGTCTGGATTGAGGGACCCCTACTCTCCACCTTATTACTGGGCAGTACTGCTCCAATGAAGCCTTTCTGCGAAGGAGTCCTACATAAACAGCTCCCTACAAGGGGAGATGAGTTCCTTAATGCAAAAGGGTGTCACAATACCTATGTGATGAGAAGCATCCCCATACCCTCTTCCTCTTCCCTCATATAGATTTAATGCCCCATGGAAAGCATCCACAGAACACCAACAGTGGGGGGAATCAGTGCCCCAGAGACAGCTGACAAATCTTCCATGAGAGGCAATGGAAGTTTGTGAACAGAAAGCCCCCTCGTTACACAGAACATTAATACAATGAAACCCTTGTATTTAAAAAAAGTTCAGTCAAACTCAAAGCTGGTATGGAATATATGGCAGATATTCCACTTAGAAAGCAGTTTGCAGTACTTCTAATTAAATATGCTGACTAGCTCATATATAGCACCATACATTTTGAAAGGTATAAATGTATTTAAAGGTATAAATACATTTTTAAAGGTATAAATTTACCAAAAAGGTCAATGGAATTAAATTGCTATATCAGAAAATTATCTGATTGAGCCTCACTACATTCATGTGTGCAGCAATAGTCCCATTATGCAGAAGGATAAATTGAGAAAGAGAGAGGATAAATTACTTGGCCAATGCCTTAACATGAAGAAATGACAGAGCCAAGACTAGAATTTAGTAGTTCCTGGGTTACAGTTTCATTTTTTAAGCACTGAATTATGCTGCCTCTGTAACAGTACTTGGATTCAATGGAACTCATCTCATTAATTCAAAATATTTCATAAATTGTGTTAAAACAGATTACAAAATGGAATTATCCCACTTGTAAGGGTACATAATAACTCCAAATTAAGAAGATTTCTTTTCCTGAAGTCAGTTCTGCATGAATTCTCATCATTCCATGCTTAGCACCAAATTCTCAGAGTTCAATTTCAGTACCAGCAAATAACAGTAGAAGAGCTTACATTCTGTAGGTAACTAAATAAATTAAAAATGAAACAACCTCTAATTGTAAACAGAACAAATGACAATACATTCACATAAGCAACATTTCTACGCTTTGCTAACTGTCCTAATTGCCTAGGCTGAGAGGATTATAACTTGGCAAAAGCACAGTTTTGTACTCCTCCACTGGTAACACCTCTTTTCTAAAGGGCAACCAACGAGAGTTATTAATGCTGCACATTCACCTGTATCCCCATTAATATCAACATTGGATGAAAAGTATGCTAGTTCATTGAAATCAACCACATTTTTGATACTGGTTGGTTTATTTTACACCAAAAGACAAAAACCATTTCCTAAGAGTTCATGTACAGTGGAAACCTGCTAAATACCTACCAGGCATAGAAAATGCATTCTTTAAACAAAAATGCTTGCACATGGGCTAGATTGTCACCCTTCCCTTCTCCCCAGCAGTCCACACCAACACTTGTCAACTGGTATTGTGATGATGGCCAGTCAGCATCCAACAGATCTCCAACTCCCTGTATGGCTCCAACACCCTGTGATGCCTGACATTGTCCTAGAGATGCTGGAGGACTCAGGTGCCTCAAGTAATTTTATGGATCTGGACTTCATGTGAGCAGATACGATTCCCACCCAGCATAAGGGCTCCCACAGTGGAAACCTTAGATGTGTCGCACTTTTCATCGGCACAGTCACCCACCAGATGATAACTTAAAGATAACTAGCCTTTGATGCCACTGAGAAATCTTCCAGTTTGGACTAATTTGTGCACTGCATTCATCAGTTGTCTGTGACCTGCACATCCATTGGTGGTCAGGCATGGTAAGCTTTGATTCCCCGTCTTGTCAATAAGCTTGTTTCCCAAGAGCCAACCCAGGACCAGCAACCCCTTTGCAGCTTATTCAGTGCTATAAAGAATTCAGAGATGTTAAGAGAGGTTCCAAATGCAACCCGATCTTCCCAATGCCTCCAGGGATTCCTGTTAAATATCTTAATTATACCAACATGTTTGACAAAAAAGAAAGCCAACCTTCTACTGCCTCATCAAAGCTATGACTGCCCCCTCAACCTTCAACCAGGGTTAGAGTTCCCCTTCAGGAACATTTACTTGCTCACCAAACTTAAACAACAGACACTCTGGAGCTATCTCAAGGAAAACATGCAGAAGGGGTTCATTGACACTTCCACATCCCCAGAGATGACTCTGATGTTCTTTGTGGTGAAGAAAGACTGTTTCCTCTGCCATTGTGTGAGCTACCAAGCTCTGAATGAGATAACACTCTGAAATTGGTGCCCCTTACCACTTACTAATGAGCTGTTTGAAAGACTCTGCTCTGCCAAGGTCTTCACAAAGAATGATCTCTATAGAGTTTATAACCTAGTGAAGATCTGGGAAGAAGATAAATGGAAAACCGTCTTCCATTACAGGAATAGCCAGTTGAGTGTGTTTGGGTTGTGCAACACACCAGCATCCTCCCAGCATTTCATAAACACCATTGCTAGGGCATGCTGGACCAATTTGTTATCGTTTATGTAGAGGACATCCTCTTTTTCTCCAAAAGTCAGTACCTCCACAATCATCATGTGCTCATTGTCTTGGATAGACTTCGCCAGAACCACCTCTATGCAAAGCTTGAGAAATGCAAGTTCAATAAGGACACAATGGAATTTTAGGGGCTATATCATCTTGCCTGAGGTCCTTACCATAGACCTTATAAGATGGTGGTGATATCCAACTGGGTGGGACCCAAAGATATAGGGGGGTGCAGCAATTCTTGGGATTCTTGCCAGTTTCTACAGGCAGTTTTTAAAGGGATTCTCTAGCCTGTTTGTACACATAATGGTGGCTCCTGCATAAGGGGATTGTCAGGGTTCCCACCCCACTTTGAACTCTGGGGTACAGACGTGGGGACCTGCATGAAAGACTCCCTAAGCTTATTTCTACAAGCTTATGTTAAAAACTTCCCCAAGGCACAAATCCTTCCTTGTCCTTGGATGGTACTGCTTCCACCACCGAGTGAGTTAAACAAAGATTCAGGAAAAGGACCACTTGGAGTTCCTGTTTCCCCAAAATATCCATCCAAGCCCCTTCACCTCAAGTCCTTTCCTGGGGAAACTTGAGAATAATATACCAACCAAATAGATAAACAAGGTGAGCACAGACCAGACCCAAAACCAATCAGGTTCTTAAAAGCAGAATTTTATTATAAAGAAAAAAGTAAAAGAAGCACCTCTGTAAAATCAGGATGGAAGATAATTTTACAGGGTAATAAGATTTAAAACACAGAGGATTCCCCTCTAGGCAAAACTTCAAAGTTAAAAAAAATAGGACTAAACCTCCCTCTTAGCATAGGGAAAATTCACAAGCTAAAACATAAGATAATCTAAAGCATTTCCTTGCTATTACTTACAATTACTGTAATTTTAGATGTATCATTTCAGTAGAAGCTCTATTACTTGCTTGGTCTCTCTCTTTGTCTTGATAGGGAAGACAGAGAGAACAAACAACTCCCCCGCCCTCCCGCCCCCCAATTTAAAAATATTTTCTTTCCCCATTGGTCCTTCTGGTCAGGTGCCAACTAGGTTAATGGAACTGATTAACCCCTTACAGGTAAGTGAGTCTGTACCTCTGGCCAGAAGGGATTTGATGTTACTGCATATATAAAGATTGTTACCCTTCCTTTTATATTTATGACAGGGGTCCAATTCACCTGGTCCACAGACACTTAGCCATTTAATTGAAAAGAGCATTCATCTCTGCACCCATTCTGATTCACCCTGTTTGTCCTGGGGAGACTAAGGAAGCATGTTTTATGTGCCAAACTGGAAAACTGCACCTTCGACCATGCTACAGTTGAATTTTTGGGCTACATTTTTTCCCTGGAGGGAATTCAGACGGACTCCCCAGAAGTTGGTAGCCGACCACAACTCTACAATAATCCGGGACCTCCAACACTTCCTGGGCTTTGTGTCACGAACTTGAGAGAGCTCAGTACCCAGTAGAAGTTTTCATTGACCAAAAGAATCATGAGTACCTGTGCAAGGCCCAAATGTTGAACCAAAGGCAGTTAAAATGGCTCTTGTTATTTTCTCTGTTCAGATATATGATTACCTACTGCTCCGGATAGTGAAATGGGAAAGCTGTTGCTCTGTCATAGAAGGGGGAATACTAGTGGGGAAGCAAATAAATGATTTCTGAGCCCTCCTGCTTCCTCAAGTCTGGTAATTTTGTCCATGCCAGAATTCAGCAAGACCTGCTCTCCCTCATCCAGTCCACCTTAAAAGAAGACCCACTTCCCCAAAAGAAACAGTCCATGTTGTTGGGGTTAAGATGAACCATTAGGTGTGGAATGGGATAATGTACTTTGAACAGCACATGCATGTGCCCCCACAGGACCCCTGACTGAAGGTGCTAGGGCTGTGCTATGATGCTTCATTGACAGGTCTCTTTGGCCACTGGAATACCTCCCACATGGTTGCCCATTTTTTTCTGGAGGCCCTACATGTGGGTTGAGGTCCAGCACACATATAATCCTAAGAGTGCTGTCCACATACCAATACACACAAAACCAGACCCCTTCATACCGTAATACTCCTGCAGACTCCAGCTAGGCCATGGTCTGACTAGACTTCCTTGTAGAACTCCCACCATCTGAAGGCCACACCATAGTGTTAATGGTTGTGGACTGCCTGACCAAAATGGCCCACTTCATCCCCTACAACCACCTGCCTTCTGATGAGACTACCACCCAAGTCCTGCTGCTCAATGTGCTCCAGTTCCACAGACTCCCAGACCACACAGTTTCTGACTGAAGTTCACAGTTCACCTCTCACTTCTGGTGTTGTGCTTTCAGTCTACTGGATGTCTGCCTATCCACCTCCACCACCTATCTTCCCCAAACAGATGGACAAACTGAACAGGTGAACCAAGTCCTGGAGCAGTACTTGAGGTGCTGTGTAAATTATCACTGAGATAACTGGTCCATGCTCCTGCCAAATATAGAGTTTTTATATAACAATACCGACCTTCATGGGTCAGAGGCCCTTCTATGCCAATTATGGGTTCCACCCCCATTTTCACCTGGCATTACCAACAACTTCTCTGAATCCCAACAACAACAACAACAACTGGGTCCAACAGATCCATATTATTTGGGAAGAGCTCAGAAACCACATAGATGAGGTGAAGAAGGCCTACAAGAGGCATGTGAACCATCTGTGACAAGAAACTCTGGTGGTCATGGTAGGCCAGAAGGTGTGGCTCAAAGCCTAACATCTCCAGACCAGTCAACCTTTGCAGATATTGGACCACCAGTTCCTTGGACCCTTCCCAATATGTCATCAGATTAACCTGGTTACTTTCAAACTGCAGCTTCCCCAGTCTCTCAAAATACACCCACATTTCCCTTCTGAAGCCATCCACCGAGAACCTCTTCCCTGTCCAAACCAAACTGCCACCACCACCAGTAAAAATCCAAGGTTAGGAGGAATATGCAGTGCATGCCATCCTCAGTTCCCAACAGCTGTGTGGCTATCTGTACTATCTGGTGGATTGGGAAGGCTATAGCCCCAAAAGGTGCACTTGGGAGCTTGCCTCCCATGTCCATACCCCTAACCTGGTGGAGAATTCCACAAGGCTCACCCAGACAAGCATGGAACAGCACCATCCCAAACAGGAGCCTGAAGGGGAGGATAATGCTAAAACCTGCAGGGCTAGAACCTGGGCCCATGGGGGTTCTCGGCCACTGACAGCTCTGCATCTCCTCTAGAGGCTTAGGCTGAGCATCCCCAGGATGACCCTCTGAAGCTAGGCTCAGCAGGACATAATGCCCTGAAGGGCCTGAGTGATAACCCTTCACAGTCCACTGATTGATCAATACCAGTATATAAACCAGGGAGTCATGAGAGGGTGCAGTCTGAGCAACAAGATAGACTGCTTTCCTGCTTCTGTTCCAAAATCTGCTTGTGTTACACCCTAGACTCCAGCTTCTGACCCTGGTTTGTCCTCAACTTTGCTATTTGATTGCTGTCTGTAAGCTGGTACCTGATCCTGATTTCCTGGTATACTGACCTGGCTCAACTCTGATGTTGCTATCTGCCTGCCACCTGCAACTTGGTGCCTGACTCTGACTTCCTGATATCCGGACCATGCTACTTGTCTTTCAATCACAACTTAGCAGCTGACCAGGGCACCCCTGCTGCCCCTGGCCTGGTCCTAAAGTTTCTGGTGGCCAGGACTATAGATTTACACCAGGGATTATAAAAGGTCCTGTGACCTCTGCACCCATACAAAAAACACACAATCAAAACCGCTTATCTCCTCCAGCCTCCACAGCCTTGGTGCATTATATCAATGGACTTTGTTATAGAACTGCCGTGCTACCAGAGATACTCAGTAATCTTGACAACAAAGATAGCATTCTTCATGCCAACCCATATTGTTCCTACCACAAAGGAGAGGGCTCTGCCCCACCTGGAAAATGTCTTCCACTACCACGGGTTACCAATGGTCCTTATATTGGACCAGGATCCCCAGTTCATCCCCTGATTAAGTCAGGAATTTCTCAGAATCCTTGGCATCAAGTCCCTTATTTCATCCGCCTATGACCCGCAGACTAACCAGCGAACAGAGAGGATCAATCAAATCTTGGAGCAGTATTTCCCTGCTTTTTGAGTTGCCATCAGAATGACTGGCTTCCTCTGCTGTGCTATGCTGAATTCACATATAACAATGCAATCCACATCTCAACCCAACATAATCCATTCTTTGTAATCACCCTTGCTTCTACCCATATTTGCCCATTAGTTTCCTAGTACTGGCCGAAGTAGATTTAGACTTCCACCTTCACCAGGTGCACCAGAAGTTCAAGGAACACTTGCAATTCACCAAAGAAGACTACAACTACCTTTGCGGTCCAAAACCATCAAACTGCCCCCAATCAGGATGCAGAGGACTAAATGCAGCTCTCTGCCCAGAATCTTAAATCGAACCACCCATCTGCCAAACTAGATTACCTATATCGGGGGCCCCTCAAGACTACAGAACAGGTGAACCCAGTGGCTTTCAGGTCACAGATTCTAGAGTCCTTAAAGATCCATCCCATCTTCCACATCTCATGTTTAAAGCCCTACTCTGAGAATCCATACCCAAACCACTCCAACCCCACCATCACCCATAAGAGTCTGTAGACAGTAGGAGTGCTTGGTCCACTAAATCCTCTACTCTTGGTGAGTTAGAGGAAGGCTCCAGTACATGGTGGACAAGGCTACTGTCTGGATGAGAGGTCTTAGGAACTGGTAGAGAACATCCACCCCTCAGACGTATTGTGAGAGTTTCATTGGAAATACTCCAGGACACCGGCCCCTGAGGAACTTAAGAGGAGCCCTTGGGGGGTGGAGTACTTCCAGGAATCAGGGTCTAGAGCAGAGTCAGTCTGGAAACAGGACCTGCAGCAGAGCCAGTCTCTGGGGAACCTAACAAGTGTTGCTGGCCTGTAGTCAGCTGCCTGTTTGGCTATACCACCGGATTGGTTGGAGGGGTCAGCAGGCTAGCTCTTAAACCTACCAGCAGCATCGGTTCAGTGGCTGCTCAAAGCATTCACCCATCTGTGATAGCTCCTTTGCCTGCTTGTTCCCAGCCTTGCTCTGTCCTTGTTTCAGGCCTGCTTCTGCCTTGCCTCACTCTAGGTAACCTGGTTCTGATCCTCAGCTCCAATTCCTGACCTCAGACTCTGGCTATAACCCTGGACTCTGACATCTGGACTCTCACTTCAATTCTGATCCTGGGATCTGACTCCTGGTTCCTGACTCTGGCTGTGACCCTTGGCTGGTGTACCTGGCCTCTGACTCTAGCTCTCTGACCCTGGGCTCTAATTCCTGGCTACTAATGTTTGCTCTGACCACTAGACATGACTCCTCCTCTGGCCAATAGGCCTGAGAGCCCACATCCCGGGCACTGATGTAATCGATAACAGTAATAGAAGCACCACATAAAGCTTTTATCTTGTCCCCTACTCCTAAATTAAGCATGAGCTTAGATGGTCTCCTGAATCAAGATTTGAAAACACAGCGCTTTTGCATAGATGGCCTTTGTCCTGCAAGATCTTTGTAGATCTTGTCATACATGTTGAGTTTGGGAGATACATCTTCTTCCTGTTTTCTGATGGTTGAGTAAGGGTGGAATGCTGCCTCCTCTCTCATGGAATGATTCAGAATCTCTACAAATGAGAATCCAGTTGTATGTCCCCTACATGTTTCTTTTTGCAAAACAAACAAACAAACAAACAAACAAGTGGCAATGTGGCCCCAGGATTGGGAGTAATTTTCAGGCAGTGTTGGAAAATTTATATTGCAACTACTTTATGCATTGCCTGATTTCTAGAAAGAAGAATTCATTGCCAAGAGTTCTCAGTCCGACCTGTTTTGTGAATACTAAAAGAAGACAAAATATTTTCAACTATATCTCTCCAGCTAAAGTTGTAATCTTCTTTTGATTTCATGATTTTTAAGGCTGTTGAGAAGGGATAGACTTTGTGTGTGTATCTAAGTTACAAAGACAATTACACGGTTTAAGATAAACACAATAAAAGTCTAATGTTTGCAACTGGAGAGGCTTCTCCTTAATTGCCTCTAATCAGGCTCAAAGAAAAAATGAATAGAATAGTTAATGTCAGAAGAATATTTTAACATTCATCAAGAATAATAAATGATTAACATTTTTCTGAACACACTGTTCTAATTTTAATATAATTTGCTGCTTAAACATGATAATGTACTTTGTGGAAAGAATTTAAAAAACCCTAAGAATGCTACATGTCAAAGAACAAAAAAGATTATTGCTGGTTAGAATATGGAACGTTTTGTTTTACAATGTAGAATCCTGTGGTGGATTGAGTGAGATCTTGTAAGATCTTGAAGCCCATGTCTGTTAAAGAATTTAATATGATGGATAGGAAGTAAAATGTATGTAAATATACATCATGATTTAGGCTTTGATTCTATAAAGACTTGTGCACATGCTTAACATGCAATGTTCATAGTCCCACTAAAGTAAAAAACCCTTCCTTTTAAAGCTGCAGTAAGTTTCAACAACATATTGACTTTAGAGTAGCTGACCATTGGTATCTGTAGTTTCACCAAGGTATGACTATCCCAATGAGAATTGGAAGTGAACTTTGCCCCTGAGATTTGCTTGAGAGAAAAAAAAAAAAGCTGTCCTTCTGTTTGTTGAAGTAACTGCAGACATTGCTCCACATGTGGCAGCTCAGGATAGCTGCCCACGCTTTGACCCCGGGGTTCGGGCAGGCTCGGACTAGGTGGCTAGCCCAAGCCACCACCCATGCCACAACATCTACACTGCTATTTTTATCATGCCAGCTCAAGCTGATCTACGAGTCTGCCTGCACTGGGAATTGAACCTCCCATCCACAGTGTAGACACTAGACTTTGCAGAATAAAGGCTCTCAAATCTTGTATGTTATAGGCCAGTCCTGCTACCACTGTATTCACTGGCAGCAGGATCAGTCTCTAAATATGATAAGTTGGAACATTTTCACTTAGGTGAAAAGGTTCAAGTGTCCATTTTTGAGTATCCAACTTGTTATTAGCCTCACTACCCTTGACTGTCCCCATCTCAGAAATGGGGATAAGAATGCTGGTCCCTTTGCAAAGCCCCAGAGGCTGAGTCATCATTGTTATACCATCCAATAGTGTTTAAACTCAGTGAATCCATATTTATCTGGAGTCTGCTTTATTGAAACTTTCCAGTGCAACACCATGTTCATGTTCCCCACCATGCATTATCTGTATTTATACCAAACGCCACAAATCCGTAGGGTTCAGATGTACCCTCCCACCCTTTAGATAATAGAGTGGCAATGCAGGTGCAACAGGTAACAAACAAATGTAAGATGATCTGAAGAAGAGCTCTATGTAGCTTGAAAGCTTGTGTCTTTCACCAACAGAAGTTTGTTTAGTAATAGATATTACCTCACCCACCTTTTCTCTCTTGTATGTAAAATACATTATATTCCACACTGGAAAGAAGACTATTTATAGCATTACTGGATAATCTGGTGCAAAGTACCTGGGAGTATAGGAATATGATTTTATACGAAAGCACTCTGTGTTTTAAAAGATTGTTTTAACAGGAGAGTTTTATATAGCGTCTACATATATTACCCTGACAATGTAAGTGCAGTTACAGAATTTTCCACTGACAAGAAAAAAATAATACTTAAAACCATTGTACGCCTTTATCTCCTGCTGATAACGGTTTCCTTAAAAGAGTTGTACGAGACATTTTGAACAGATGGTAGCTGGTTTGCTCTATCCTGTGTCCCTTCACAACTGCCACAGAGCTTTACCATTCATTAATCTTCCATACACTTCCAGTAGCACAGCAACTAAATTACACACATACGCACACTGAGGCCAGCACTGCTGTCAAGCTTAAAATTAAACTGAAGTGCACCATGCCAAGTCTTTTAACCAAACTCCACTATAAAACAGTTAGAAATATAAACATTTAGCTTGGAGCCTGACCCATGAATGTTTGCTCTTAAAAGAGGAAGCACTAGCTGGTCATTATTTCTAGGGCAGTCTACACAGCAAGTGTAGCTGAGATTCATACGTGGGAATAAAACCAGAAAACATCTGGTTTGAATTCACAGTGACTCATTACAGTTTAAGAAGAGAGCTATTTCCTCTACCTTCAGAGCAATGGGGAAAAAAATATATATATTCCCATAACACCTGCAATGATGCTTGCATTCATAACAAGGTCTCTACACAGCAGGTGATAACTAAATAAAATTATAATACATTTTCTTGGATTAGACATTAGGCCACAAATGCTAGAATATCTCTGGTGCTTGGAGAACAAATGTATGCATCAAATTCCTAAACCTCCATGCTTTATATTCCACAATATAGCTCCAGATTTTATAGCGTATGAACATTGCCAAGGCTTCTTTTGCAAATTTCTCTCAAAAGTATCCTTCAAATTTGCCAGTGATTTAAACCTTTCTTTGAATGCTGAGTGCTTTTGTACAAAGTTTTAATGACATATTGACACTATAGCAGTTCAGAAAGCTGACTATTGGCATTTGCAGTTTCACCAGAGTGTGTGTCTCAGAGAATTCAGAATGACCTTTGCTCCTGAGATTTGATAGTGCAAAAAGGGTGGCTCTGTTTGCTGAGATATGCCCAACACCACCCAATGCATATCCAGAAGGTACTGCAAACTGACAAACTCAATAAGAGAAACACCAGCAATTTGGAATCCTAACATATCTATCATTTATGTCAGGGCAGATGTACGTATTACGTGTGTGAGCAAGTGTTCCCTAAATCCAGAAGTGACATGTTACAATGACTTAGAGAACAGAAGCTACACAGTAAATAATTACTTTGTTCCTTCCGTCTCCTTCTTTTCTTTAAGTCTTTTGTTTTTTTGTGGAAATATAAAGATTACATTTTTACTTCGCAAAGTTTTATTGACTAATCTAATTATTATCTTTCAAATGCAAATTTGAGGTTTTAATTTAGAACTAGTACTATCTTTTAATTGCATCAGTTTTAGTGAAGAATTAATATTAGTGTGTAATCTCCATAATCTCCATAATTATGGAGATTTCTGCAATGGGAATCATGGAGCTCTAGATATAATGTGTCCGGATTTCTCCATTTACCTTAGCATACTTTTGTTGCACAATACCTCCAGGAACAATATGCAAAAGTACTATGTTAGAAGACAAGCCTCACTGAAAATTATCTGTATGCTCTTACAATTTCTTAATCACTTTGCCAATATTATCCTCTTTAGAGCTGTGTATGTTTCTACTTTGTGTACTTTGCATGTGGAGATATTTTAGTAGTCAGAGCTTCATATTTTGCAATGTTCAAAAAACATTTGAAAATTTTCCTTTAAGAAATAGAGCCACTGGACATGCATGCCAAAGATTTAGGGCCCCGTATGGATTTTTGATTTTCTAGTCCCTCCCCTCAGAGTTTAAGATTTTATTTTTAAAGATGCCTGTATTTTCTGTCTGGGGAAACCTCCTTCAGTATGTGAACTGGTAAAGCTATCTTTTTGAGTCAGGTTTTAAATAGGCATGAGTTGCTCAGTTCATCCTGATAGGCTGTTAACTCTGAAACCCAATGATAATTTAGGCACCAATCCTGAAACTGGCTCCTCACCTTGGATTAACCATGTCCAGCTCACACATTAGCTAACAGGTTTACTAAACACACCTCATTTTTCCACTGCTAGAGACGGGCCCTAGGAAGGTAGGTATTCCTGGTTGCAGAGTAAAATTGTTATTGATATGGTCTTGGGTGGAGAAGCGATGAGTGACTTAGGCAAGTGATTCCCAAACGAGTGCTAATAGAATGCCATCATCCTGTAAATGTCATTAGGATTCCCTTTA
Organism: Lepidochelys olivacea; assembly: GCF_965140295.1. Classification (NCBI taxonomy): domain Eukaryota; kingdom Metazoa; phylum Chordata; order Testudines; family Cheloniidae; genus Lepidochelys; species Lepidochelys olivacea. The sequence goes on from NC_140411.1 coordinate 78,504,954, forward strand.
GGAACCCACAATCACCAGTGCATGGTTAAGCAGGTGGGGATCCACAGGAAGGCAAGTGGATTTCTGCCTACTTCTCAAACCTTTGAAACAATGTCCAGATTACAAGCAGGATCCCATCTCAGACCCCTGTACTTGACAGCCATTTGGCACCCTTAATGTCATCCAAAAGCCCTGTAGGTAAGACTGGACAACTTCCTGACCAATGCCACTGCTGCACAAAGAAGGTATCCATTTATTCCTTTGGTAGATGGACCATCACCCCACTTGAGTTTTTACTAGTGGATAGGAAAACTGATCCTAATCAGGAGTAGACATGAATAAATTATGTTATCTAAGTAATCTCTTTTGCCAAAGTAAATAAATTATTGGAAAGAGCAAAACACATGGCACCAAATATTATTTCTTCATTAATTTACATAAATAGCACTATAAATATGCAGAACACCTTACAGACAAATGAAAGACAGTTCCCTGACTTAGATTGTGCAGTCTGATAAAGAAGAGAGAACATTCTAAAAAAACAGTATGAAGGTGAAGAGACCTGGATAAAGGAACATAAGAAAGGGTAAGAGTGAATATTTTCCTATGATGGATTGACAGACATTGACAAAATAATGATGAAATTACTGCATTTTGCTATTTTGGTACCAATATTACAGAGGTTATTTCTATCCTCTGGAACAGATTTTTTTTTCTGAACAAAGTTAGTAAAGAAAAAAAACACTTCAGTTTTAAGATTCTTAGCAAAGAAACTATAGTTATTTCTATATTATAAGAAATTGTTGTAGTGATATTATATTCTAAAACCTATTGTTCTCAGCACAGTGCCTTGTCACAGATTTCCAACTTCTGCTGAAATGTAAACAATTAAAGGTTAATCAAAGACAAAATGTTTTGAAAAGAGATCATAGGAAGATAGTACATTTATCTGCTAATTGTCTGAGGCTAAATTCACAGAAAGCTATTTTGTTGGCTTTTGTTATCTGATTGGGGGCAATGAATTTCAGTTTGTTTGTTCTGGTGATAATCAATTTACTCATCAGGTTGCTAAGGATTAGGCATCATTAGAGATGTTTGATAAACATATGAGTCATATTATTAAAGCATTTTTCCTCTTGTGAGTAGGATATACACCCTTAGAGTGATACCAAGTTTCTATATACAGGGAGGGATGAAATATCTCACTTCAGTCAGCTTGGTGCACTTTCAGGACCATGTACTCCCAATGATTTGCATATTTTCTTCCCATTAGTGCCAATGGGAATAGCACCACAGATGTATCAAACTCAACAGAGTAAACTCACAGGAGAGTTGGAGAACTGGGTTTGGGTCTCATGGATTTGAATCCCAAGACATTTGCATTTAAATGCACCCAGACAACACAAAACAAAGCTAGCCAAAACCGCTAGTTTCAAATGGTTTCCACCTAATTCCCTAAGTAAGATAACCCTGGTTTCTCCACAAAAACCCTGAGTTCTGTTTCCTTACTCTTCTGGAGTACTGTGTCCAGTTTTGGGCCCCACACTTCAAGAAGGATGTGGATAAATTGGAGAGAGTCCAGCGAAGGGCAACAAAAATGATTAGGGGTCTGGAACACATGAGTTATGAGGAGAGGCTGAGGGAGCTGGGATTGTTTAGCCTGCAGAAGAGAAGAATGAGGGGGGATTTGATAGCTGCTTTCAACTACCTGAAAGGGGGTTCCAAAGAGGATGGCTCTAGACTGTTCTCAATGGTAGCAGATGTCAGAACGAGGAGTAATAGTCTCAAGTTGCAGAGGGGGAGGTTTAGATTGGATATTAGGAAAAACTTTTTCACTAAGAGGGTGGTGAAGCATTGAAACGCGTTACCTAGGGAGGTGGTAGAATCTCCTTCCTTAGAAGTTTTTAAGGTCAGGCTTGACAAAGCCCTGGCTGGGATGATTTAACTGGGAATTGGTCCTGCTTCGAGCAGGGGGTTGGACTAGATGACCTTCTGGGGTCCCTTCCAACCCTGATATTCTATGATTCTATGATTCTTCTACTATCATCTTATCTTGTGTTCAGGACAAGCATAGTGGCCCAAATTTCACCTCCAGTGTTTTCAGTGGCAGCTGGTAGAAACATCAGCATAGCAAAGATATTCTTCATTTTACATTTCTATATATTGGTATGCACAGCTATTATTGATTGATATAGAAACTTTTTGTAAGCGTCAGTGCACTCTACAATATTGTGAATTAAGGACTTGTGCTCAATAAGCACAGCCTTGATTAAAGGCACAGCACCTCTGTGACAGTTTGGTGTTGGGGCAGAGGTACCAGGGTTAACCTATTTCTAGGAATGCTGAAGCACAAGTAAATTAATCTTCTACAGTTAGATTGAAGGAAACTTAAGTTAACAGAAACAAATATTGGAACGACCAGGACTTTCTCATAGTCTTTCAAGGAAGTGCCATGATGTTGCCAGTGGATTATACATATCATCCAAAATATGGCCGCTAGCACCATACTGGGCAATATTATAGTAATTCCTCAGACAGAAGAGTGTCACATATGGAATCACTGACACCATTTTCTCCAGCACTGTTCTTTTTTTTTTTTGGAAATCGCTCTTCCAAGTACAGACCAGGCATAACAATGGTAGATCTTAGTGTGAATTTACAGTTCATTGAAAATTTATTCCAGCATCAACCAATCCAGCTAACGTTTATCCATCTTCCCATCTTCCTTTGCTGAAAAGACTCTCTTCACTGAATCTCCATTACATGCATCAAAATTGCATTATTTCATATGTTCATTAGTTTCTTAGACTTTATAGTAATTATTTTGCCCCTTCTTCCACTGACTGAGTGGAATTTAGGATTGCTAGATTGCTTCTGTTTTGCTAGATAGATACTATACATGAGTTTCTTTTAGCATCATGCTTCCACTCCTTATGTACAATACTTTTCCATATTAATATTTCTTGACTGTGCGAGCTTTTAGTGTATATGGGACATTAATCTTTTTCAAGTGGCATCCTTGCTTGGATAAAATGAGGTCAAGAGTGTGTTCATATCTTCCCTGGGTTCTCCCGGAATTTTTGTTTCTCATATATCTCATCTGTTAGCTACATGCTCAAATGTAGAATGAGGAGCAAGAGGGATACAAGCAAATGGATATTAGAAAAGCTTCTATCCTTATATTTAAGGAGGAATTGAGACTGTAATACTCTTATCAGTAAGGTTGGGGAAAACTACCTCATGTGCTGGCAATGATATTATCAACACCCCTGTAAAAGAGAATGCACATGCAGTTTGTTACTCAGGTTTGCAGCTTAAGAGCTTTGTTAAACTTGCTGCTTCTGGCTGTTCATCTGTCAGCTGTAGACAATAGCACTTTCTTCTGCTTACATCTGGTGAGGTGAGTGTGACTTTACTTTTTTGGACAGGGACCTTGCTACAAATTATCCATGCTTATGTCATCTTGAGAATGGATTACTGACACAAAATGCTCATACGGCTGATGTAATAGTTTTGGGGGGGCATGTCTGTGTCAGCTTATGAACTCCGTTTTGTTTTGTGAATGCCATTTATGACTCTAACCTTCACTGTGGTTGAGAACATTCATTTATAGCAGAGATGTGACACCTAGTGGAGAGACCATGACTGGAAAGCTGTGACAAAACACTCAAGGGCCATCAACATTGAATGGCTCTACCCTACCAGAACAAAGGGTTTTTTACAAGCAGGACCACTGATTTTGAATGATTCTTTCCCTGGACTTTCTGAGGAAGGGGCCATTCAGACAGCAGAAAGCACTGCCTGGACTCATAGGGGTAATAAGAATACCAAGGAGGATTGTGTTCAGGAGTTTGTTGTTTTCCATATCTCTGTAACTCTCATGCTTTTTTAACAGCAAAGTGTCTGCGGTTAAGATATCCCTACGCTAAGCTTGTGTTGCTTGCTTTACTGCAACATTGTCCCTGAATGATGTAACTAGGAAACCAGGTGAACTCTAGGAGAGAATAGGTACAAGCAACTGGGGAGTCTGGGAGGTTTCTGGTGCTGGTTCCAGGGTCTAGACAACCAGACTGCAGGGTCCCACTGCCAAAAGGGTTGTCAAACGCAAGGTTACACCTGGGAATTTCCTTGAGAAACCCAGAGCAAAAAACAATGACAAATCACTGCCTAGGCCTGGGGAGCTCAGAAGCATGTAGAATCCAGCAGTTGCATCCAATCATAACAGACTGATATGATGTTTACCCAGAGAGGAGGACTGGGCTAGGTTGTGACAGCTACATCTAGACATAACCTAGAAACTGAATATTCATGAAGTGATATTTTGCACCAAGGTACAAGCAGCAGTGCTATGGGATGTGCACACATTACCTATAAGCTTGCTGGTGAAATTTAAGATGTTAATTTTAACCTATAAACACCAAAAAAGTGAAGCATATGCTATATTAATAGCAGATGTTGCTCTCTGGTATGAACATTCTTGCTACCTGGCACTCAGATGAATCCACAGTTGCTGCAAAAGAAGCATCTACACTCCAGTACCTGTAGTTCAATTAGCATTAAAACACTGGCTCCAAGGTGCCTTATAGACAGATCTGTAAAAATATGCTCAACAAAAACATTTTAAGAAAAGAAACTTTGAGGAAGTTTAAGGGCGCTTAATGAATATTGAAATTTGATTTTAAAGGCAAGAATATGAATTGCCTTCAGTTGCAAAACAACAGCCAGGGGAAAAAAATTCAAAGAAAAAAGGTTATACAGAATGTCAAAAATGAATTGCATCTATCAAGAGATAGAAGGAAGAGAAATGGAGTTTTCCCAGTTGACAAACATTCAAGAGCAAGAGGCTAATTGTAAACAAGACTACTGTAAAATCAGTGTAATTGCCAGAGAATGAAGAAAATCTGAACGGGAAGTCAGGGAAGCACACCACACAGAACACACTCCAGCGTTGAGTGATTATGATTATCTTCATCAAGGCATTTTCAAACAGTGCACAATAATGGAAAATAACACAGGCAAGTCACAATCTGTTCAAGCCCTATCAAGCCCTTAAGCTAGTAGAACTATAACTTGGAGATGAAAATACAGAGAAAACAGAACACAATTATGCAAGCTACATCACTAGTGAATCAGAAAAATAAGAAATCTTGAAAATCTGAGTAAAGGTAGTGAAGATAGTTGATTGCTCTATGATGAAAACTAAAACAGGAACCCCTCCACTCTTTCCTTGAAATATTTTTTTGCTAACAATGATACTAAGAATAACAAAAGAACAAAGATTGAAACTGTATAGTCAAAAAATAGAACGTGCTATCTAAAATGCATACATAAAAAAGATATAGCTTGGAAATGTTTTGATACTACATACTTAACACTGACCTCATTTTCCTTCTAGCTACATATAAATAATGATCTGCACACTAAGTTTCCCTGCAGGGTGCTACAGGGTACTGTACTGCTGGAAGTGAGATGTAATAACAGTGGGACACAGCTTCATTTTCCCTATGGAGGCAGGATTTAATGCAGAAGTAATGTGGAATTTTCAAAATCACTCCATGTTGAACAAACTTAATTCCCATTGAAGTCAATGAAAACTCCCATGGATTTCAGTGAACACTTATGAAAATTCTATATCTATTGTGCTCACACCAACATATGGGGAGAGAAATATAAGGCAGGATGCCTCATATAAATAGTTCCTGAATCATAAGCACAACTTGTTCTGATTGGAAATAAAGTGTAATTTTTTATCCGTGAGAGTGATTAACCTTGGAACAATTTACTAAGGCTCCTGGTGGATTCTCCATCACTGACAATTTTAAATCAAGATTGGATTTTTTTTCTAGAATATCTGCTTTAGAAATTATTTTGGTGAAGTTCTATGGCCTGTGTCATCCAGGAGATCAGACTAAATGATCATGGTGGTCCCTTCTGGCCTTGGAATCTATGAATCAAGTGTGATCACCCTAATACATACAGCTACACCACTACTGAGTGCTTCAATATCTTCAAAACTCAAGAACTACATTTTACCATAATTGGTGCTTTATGAAGCACAACAGAATCTATCTGGCAACTAATATAACAACTCTAGTTTGTCCTCACCATGCAATCTTAGCACCCAAAACTAATCCAAACAACATCCTATGAAAGAAGAGTTATAAGATCATTTTACAGATGAGGAAACTGAAGATGATATTGTGGCCTGTATACACAAAAAAATCACAAAAGGCACCTAAAAAAAATCACAGGAACAAGAATGGGATCCATAAAGCCCAAGTACTAAGAGATAAGTACCTAAGAATGAAATCCACAAAAGCCAGCCCACTAGTCATGAAGTCACACAAGATAGCCAATGAGATGCCAACAAGAAGAATGTATCCTAAGCCATACCCTTCTCACAGAGATATGTGCCTAAGTCTGGCTGCAGAGAAACTCCTATCTCTGCTAGCAATCCACAGTCATTGGAGCAGGGGAACTGGATCGTGAGTTGCCCACCTCCCAGTTGAGTGGCCTGAAAAACAATCTAGAGCGTCACTCATTCTCTCTGAGGCTCAATGACTATTTATTCACAGTGGAACACATTCGACAGTAGAGACCGAGGGAACCCTACATCAGACTATTCCATAGCTAAGTGGTTAGCGCACAGTCCTGAGAGCTGGGAGAGCTCATTCATTCTGAGAACAGAATAGAACCTACGTCTCCCATATTGGTGTCATAACCTTATAAGGTGAGAATTTGAATGAGACCCACTCCAGTAGGTGGCTTTCAACCACACCTACTGGATTCAGCCCCACAGCTAAGATAGGTGCAGGAGTGCCTATTTTCCCCTGGCTTGTGGATCACAATGGGGCTTAGATGGAAGATAGATATCTTACGTGCCTAGAGTGAGGCAGTAATGCCCATATCCAGAGGCAGAAACTTAGGTGCCTAGGGAACTTTCACAGCAGAAATTTACGTGCTGAATAGTTTAAGCACCTACAGTTTTCCCCAGCAGCTGAGTGGAGATTCTGTGGATCATAGTAGTGCCTAAAATGTAGGCACCCTAAGTACTGTTGTGGAGCTGGGCCTAAGTAAATTGCTTAAAGTGACAGAGAGAGTCAATGGATGAGTAAAAGATAGAACTCAAGAGACTCTACTATTCAACCAAGAGATGTTGCTTCTCACCTTCATTCATAATCTGAGAATTTATTTTAAAATAGGCCTCATATTCCTTTCACCACCCCTCCCCCCACTCTGTTATTTCCCAGTTGTCTACCCGGTGTAAAGGTTAAAATTATGATGGTCAAACCTCAAAATGTTCGGAAGCTGGATTAGAGATGAATAAACAACTAAAGATTATAAATATCTGGATCTTCTCCAAACTCACCTGAACCTTTTATCAGGAAACTGGATATTCCGTAACAGGTGCTAGTCTTTCATGAGATTGCCAATGTTTCTCCACTTCAGCCCAGAAAGAAAGAAATATTCAAGAACAGCATTTCTAAAAGGTATTTCTGCTTCTATCCCAGCTGAAACTGACATATTTAGACTGATCGATTGCTTAGGAGATTTAGACAGCAACTTCAGCCACCATCTTCTACCCAGTCACTCAGTGGCTCTGTTATAAAGCCATCTCTCAAGATTAGAAGCCTTGTAGATTAATCCAGCTGGACTCTGCTAACATTTGTATAGTATGCAACTGCTGTGTGGAAATCTGTTTTCTACCAACTGACGAACATCCGTAGATTATGTCCTAGTTAGTGTGATGGCTTTTTAGTCATTCTTTTGTTTTATACTATCATACTTTTTATTAGTCTTCCTGCTGCCTAACAAACTTCACTTAATATAAGACACTGCTGTGAAAATTCTAAACTGCATCAGATGGAGCAAACATGTACTGTATCTCCTGTTTTCACTTGCTTCAGGATATGTTCTCCCTGCATATTGCACAAATAATTCCCACAAATGTTAATGGGCTTTAAGATTATGCACTGAGGGCAAACTAGACCTGTTATACTAGTTGCCGGTTAGATTCTATTGTGCTTCATAAAGCACTAATTGGTGAAATGTAATTATTAGGACAAGGTCCCTAATGCTACAAAAACTTTTTTCAAATTCTTATTTGAAATAAAATGCATCTAGGAGCTTCTGTAAAAAATGCTTATGGAAAAAGGATTTTGTAATATTTGTATTTAAATATATCAGCAGCAATTAGTGATCCTTGGTGGATTCACTGCTATAATACACATTGTGGAGTGATGAAGCAAAAGCTGTTATCAAACTAAAAAGGGACAGAGGTTTTTATAAGGTCAGCAATTTTTCAGTGAACTGGCAAAGCAAGGATTACAGCTTCACATATCGCAGTAGCTATTTAAATATCTAGAACTTTGAACATTTGTTGGTGTTGCTGGGGATAAAATAAATCATTTAGGAAAAGAAAAAGAAAAGCAGTCTCTTTATTACATGTATTTACTTCCCCTTTGATGTTCATGTCAGATTTGCTCTTTTAAAAGAAAATAATTCCACTACAGTCATTACAGTAATTCCAGTTCAAGCAGCCTATGAAACCAAGCTATATTCTCTCTGCTTTGAAGATCTTCAGCTAGTTTTCTCACACAAGTTTTGAATAAATCTTCTAAAACACAATGCTAAGGGGAAAAAATGACAGAATGGAAAGGTGGTAAACCACAGTATGATAGAGGTTAGAAAGTATGTTGGAGCGGGGGCAGGTGGGAAAATTTTCCTTCAGAAGATCATGAAAATCCTTCTGCTAGAGCAGGATTTTTTTCTATGGTATATGTTCAGGACCTTTCTCTTATCCAGTTTTAAATGAAGCAGTATTGCTTGCATCACTTGGGAATGTATTCCACATGTAATTCTTTGTCAGAGCGGGGAACTGAGAGGGGGAACCATCTCCTTAAGATTTATTACCAGAGTGTCTCACTCAGCACATAGATTTTTGCCTCTTCTGTGCAGGATGGTGCTCAGCCACCTATGTAGTATTGATTCCCCTCCCTCCTGCAGAAACCCATCCAATCTAAAAGGAATCAAACAAAGAAAGGGCTGAGAGTTGGCAGTCTGGAGGGGCACGTTCTATTCCCAAGCTATGGTTCATTGTATTGCCTATCCTGTTTGTGACCCTTCTCAACATAGCTGTAGAGTGAAAGCATTTTCACTCCTGATCCCTCACCTTTTCCCTATATAATTGCACCATTACCTACAGAGAGTCATTAGATCTTCCAGAAAATGCAAGGGGGAATGGGCACTGAGTGCCAGGACTGCACTGGAGGGATGAGGCCATTGCGCAGATGACTCTGGCCTCTTGCGGCTCTCTAAGGAGTTTCTGGGCAAGTTCCACAGCTAGCTGAAGGAAGGGGACAAACTCCATCTCACCCGCAGAATAAAAGGTGGCATGCGGCTATGAAATCCTTGCAGGGTTTTCCTCCCCCTGAGTTTATTAGCATTCTTGTGAATCATCAAATAACCAGTTTATCTTCTGAAAGAAAGCAAATTTCAATTGTATATTGAATTGTAAAATGTACAGTTCATGCTGGGTTGGTTAGTTGTATAAGCTATACAATCAGGGAATAAATACAATACCTCACAAAGTGTGCAACTAACCAATACAAAGTGAATATCTGTAATAAATTGGCTGCAAACAATCTACAGACCAAGAATTAGTCACTGAAGAAATCTGCAAATAATATTGAATAATGAATACATTGGAGGAGTTTGTGATGTGCTCCTAACCATTTGTGAACAGAAGAAAGATGAAATTCACTGAATAAATTATTCAGCTCTAGTTGATTTCATAATAAAATAGGTTTGATCTGCATAAAATTATACAGACATTTAAAATTTGGTATGAATGGAAAAACTTTTTGTTTGAACTCTATACATCTTACAGTTAATATTTTGTTTTTAACTTCCACTGTTATCCTTCCTTGTATTTCTCATTCTGATTTCACAAGGGAAAAAAAGAACCAGTTCTGTGACGATTTGATCTCTAGAAAAAACACCCTTGTTATAAATGCTCTATCAATGCTCAAGGTAAACAAGAAGACTCAGTCATCGCTCATCTGTCTATTCCTCTTAGATTTATAAATTCATAGCTGGGAACACTGGATTGGAGACAGGATCATCTGTTTTTCTCAGGTGACATTTTGTGTTAACACTATACAGTTCTTCCGGAAGTGTTCTTTTCTGGGAAGTCTCACACTGTTACTTACAGTGTTATAAGTTGGCACAAGCACTTACACATTACCCATTCAGTCTATCTGTAGCAGCCCTTTGCATTGATAAGCCTTGAAAGGCAACATATATTATGCATCTGAAGAAGTGGGGTTTTTTACCCACAAAAGCTTATGCCCAAAGAAATGTGTAAGTCTTTAAGGTGCCACTGGACTCCTTGTTGTTTTTGTGGATACAGACTGTCACGGTTCCTCCCCCACTCTGAACTCTAGGGTACAGATGTGGGGACCTGCATGAAAAACCTCCTAAGCTTATCTTTACCAGCTTAGGTCAAAACTTCCCCAAGGTACAAAATATTACACCCGTTATCCTTGGACTGGCCGCTACCACCACCAAACTAATACTGGTTACTGGGGAAGAGCTGTTTGGACGCGTCCTTCCCCCCAAAATACTTCCCAAAACCTTGCACCCCACTTCCTGGACAAGGTTTGGTAAAAAGCCTCACCAATTTGCATAGGTGACCACAGACCCAAACCTTTGGATCTGAGAACAATGAAAAAGCATTCAGTGTTTTACAAGAAGACTTTTAATAAAAAATAGAAGTCAATAAAAATAAAGAAATCCCCCCTGTAAAATCAGGATGGTAGATATCTTACAGGGTAATTAGATTCAAAAACATAGAGAACCCCTCTAGGCAAAACCTTAAGTTACAAAAAAGATACACAGACAGAAATAGTTATTCTATTCAGCACAATTCTTTTCTCAGCCATTTAAAGAAATCATAATCTAACACATACCTATCTAGATTACTTACTAAAAGTTCTAAGACTCCATTCCTGTTCTGTCCCCGGCCAAGACGACTACAGACAGACACAGACCCTTTGTTTCTCTCCCTCCTCCCAGCTTTTGAAAGTATCTTGTCTCCTCATTGGTCATTTTGGTCAGGTGCCAGCGAGGTTACCTTTAGCTTCTTAACCCTTTACAGGTGAGAGGAGCTTTCCCCTGGCCAGGAGGGATTTCAAAGGGGTTTACCCTTCCCTTTATATTTATGACACGCCCCCCAAATCTCAGCTAGGGTGAAACTCTGGCTGGGATTTCTTCCTGGAGCTCTAGGAAAACAGAGTTAATAAGACACATGCATCTCTAAATATACTACCAAGTACATAAAGACTAACAATATTTTCCACATCTCAAGGACGATTTTAACCAGTTGATTCTGGGAAACTTTCACGGGAGAGTGCATCAGCCACTTTGTTAGAAGCTCCTGAGATGTGTTGGATGTCGAAATCAAAATCTTGGAGAGCTAAACTCCACCGAAGAAGTTTTTTGTTAGTTTCTTTGATGGTGTGAAGCCACTTTAGTGCAGCATGGTCGGTTTGCAGGTGGAAACGCCGTCCCCAAACATATGGGCATAGCTTTTCCAGAGCGTAGACAATGGCATAACATGCTTTTTCAGTGACTGACCAGTTGCTTTCCCTCTCAGACAGTTTTTTGCTGAGAAACACTACAGGGTGGAATTCTTGATCAGGTCCTTTCTGCATTAAAACTGCTCCCACACCACGCTCGGACGCATCTGTGGTTACTAGGAACGGTTTGTCAAAGTCTGGGGCCCTTAGTACAGGGTCAGACATGAGTGTCGCTTTAAGCTTGTTAAAGGCCTTCTGACACTTTCCGGTCCACTGAACAGCATTTGGCTGTTTCTTTTGGGTTAGGTCTGTCAGTGGGGCAGCGATTTGGCTGTAGTGCGGTACAAATCGTCTGTAATAACCGGCCAAGCCTAAGAAGGATTGAACCTGTTTCTTTGACTTTGGGACAGGCCACTTTTGGATAGCATCCACTTTGGCCTGTAGGGGGCTGATAGTTCCTTGACCCTCCTGGTGTCCAAGGTAAGTCACTCTGTTTAGGCCTATTTGACACTTCTTAGCCTTAACAGTTAGTCCTGCCTCCCTTATGCGCTCAAGGACTTTTTGTAGATGTTCCAGGTGGTCTGCCCAGGAATCCGAAAATATGGCCACATCGTCAAGGTAGGCGACTGCATATTCTCCTAATCCCGCTAGGAGACCATCTACAAGTCTTTGGAAAGTGGCGGGTGCATTTCGCAGCCCGAAAGGGAGTACATTAAATTCATACAGCCCGAGATGTGTGATGAAGGCTGACCTTTCCTTGGCAGATTCATCTAGCGGTACCTGCCAGTACCCCTTGGTTAAGTCCAAGGTAGAGATGAACTGGGCCCGTCCCAGTTTCTCTAATAGTTCATCAGTGCGTGGCATTGGATAGTTGTCTGGGCGAGTTACAGCATTTAGCTTACGGTAGTCCACGCAAAAACGTATTTCCCCATCTGGTTTGGGAACTAGAACCACTGGAGATGCCCATGCACTTTCAGAGGGGCGGATTACACCCATCTGTAACATATCCTGGATCTCCCGTTCTATAGCAGTTTTAGCTTGAGGAGACACCCAGTAAGGGTGGACCCTAATTGGGGGAGCATTACCTGTGTCAATGGAGTGGTATGCCCGTTCAGTCAGTCCTGGGGTGGCTGAGAACGTTGGCGCGTAGCTAGTGCACAGCTCCTGGATCTGCTGTCGCTGCATACGCCCAAGGGTCATGGAGAGGTTCACCTCTTCCACACCACCAGCACATTTCCCTTCGTAATAGACACCTTCAGGCCACTCAGCGTCGTCTCCTCCCTGGGCTGTAAACTGACAAACCTTTAATTCTCTGGAATAAAAGGGCTTTAGAGAATTAATATGGTACACCTTAGGCTTTCGGTTGGAGGTGGGGAATGCTATGAGATAATTAACAGCTCCCAGGCGCTCCTGGACCACGAATGGCCCTTCCCACGATGCTTCCATTTTATGGGCCTGGAGCGCCTTTAAGACCATGACCTGGTCTCCTACTTTGAAGGAACGCTCTCTGGCATGTTTATCATACCAGGCTTTTTGCTCTTTTTGAGCATCCTGTAAGTTTTCTCTAGCGAGGGCTAAAGAGATTCGGAGGGTGTTTTGTAGGTTGGTTACAAAGTCCAGAATGTTAGTTCCTGGAGAAGGTGTAAATCCCTCCCATTGCTGCTTCACCAACTGCAATGGCCCCTTAACCTCACGGCCATATACAAGTTCAAATGGGGAAAACCCTAAACTGGGATGTGGTACAGCTCTGTAGGCAAAGAGCAACTGCTGCAATACTAGGTCCCAATCATTGGAGTGCTCATTTACGAATTTACGTATCATGGCCCCCAAAGTTCCATTAAACTTCTCCACCATGCCATTTGTTTGATGATGGTAAGGAGTGGCAACCAAGTGATTTACCCCATGAGCTTCCCAAAGGTTTTTCATAGTTCCTGCCAGGAAATTAGTCCCTGCATCTGTGAGGATGTCGGAGGGCCAACCTACCCTGGCAAAAATGTCTGCTAGTGCCTGGCACACACTTTTAGCCCTGGTGTTGCTTAGAGCTACTGCTTCCGGCCATCGGGTGGCAAAATCCATGAAAGTCAGTATGTACTGCTTTCCTTTGGGTGTCTTTTTCGGAAAAGGACCCAGAATATCCACAGCTACTCGCTGAAATGGAACTTCAATGATGGGGAGTGGCTGGAGAGGAGCTTTGACCTGGTCTTGGGGTTTTCCCACTCTTTGGCACACCTCACCAGACTGGACATAGGTAGAAACATCCTTGCCCATTCCCTCCCAGTGGAATGACCCCCCCAAATGGTCTTTGGTCCTGTTCACCCCAGCATGGCCACTAGGGTGATCATGGGCTAAGCTCAAGAGCTTGGCCCGGTATTTAGTTGGAACTACCAACTGTCTCTGAGGATGCCAGTCTTCCTGGTGTCCCCCAGAAAGAGTTTCCTTGTATAAAAGTCCTCTTTCTACAACAAACCTGGATCGATTAGAAGAGCTGAGAGGTGGTGGGTTGCTCCGTGCCGCTGTCCACGCTCTCTGGAGGCTTTCATCTGCTTCCTGTTCGGTCTGGAACTGTTCCCTTGATGCTGGAGACATCAGTTTCTCATTGGATTGGGGACATAGGCTTGGTCCCTCTGGAAGCGATATAGGGGATGGAGCTGTTTCTGTTGACTGTGAACCGCTCTCCGCTGGTGCACTATGTTGGGATTCAGGCTCCGGCTGAGCCTCTTGTGTAGGGTTATCGGCTGCTGCCAGTTCAGGTTCGGTGGGGCCCTCTGGTGTTGAGGTTGCAAGTACTGGATTCAGTGCTGGCACGGGGTCTGGTGTTGGTTGTTTGGCTGGTTCCGGTTCTGGGACTGGTTCCGTCTGGGTCTCTGGGACTGGATCCACTACTGCTGTTGCAGACATTGGCCTGGGGTCCGGGTCCATCACCTCTGACCGGGCCCTGATAGAAGTTTCCGGAACAGAGCTCGGCCCCACGGCTTGTTTAGCCTGGCTGCGGGTGACCATTCCCACCCTCTTGGCCTGCTTCACGTGATTGGCCAAGTCTTCCCCCAACAGCATGGGGATGGGATAATCATCATAGACTGCAAAAGTCCACATTCCTGACCAGCCCTTGTACTGGACAGGCAACTTGGCTGTAGGCAAATTGAAAGAGTTGGACTTGAAGGGTTGAATCGTCACTTGGATCTCTGGGTTGATTAAATTGGGGTCCACTAAGGAAGCATGGATAGCTGACACTTGTGCTCCGGTGTCCCTCCACGTGGTGACCTTCTTCCCGCCCACACTCACAGTTTCCCTCCGCTCCAAGGGTATCTGGGAGGTATCTGGGCCTGTGGACCTCTGGTGTGATTCCGGTGCAATGAACTGTAATCTGTTGGGGTTCTTGGGGCAGTTGGCCTTTACATGCCCCAGCTCGTTACATTTAAAACATCGTCCAGCTGACGGGTCACCGGGGCGAGGTGGGTTGCTGGAGAACGGGGTGGTGGGACGATAAGGGGTCTGGAGGGTTCTTTGGGAGGTAGGTGGGGCTTTGGGTGGCCCCCGGTAATAGGGTGTGGTCTGGGGTGGTCCCTTCTGGTCTCCGCTCCAACTGCGACCAGTTTTCTTCTTCTCTGCCACCTCCACCCATCTGGCTCCAATCTCTCCTGCCTCGATTACAGTTTTGGGTTTCCCATCTAGGATGTATCTTTCTATTTCCTCAGGAACACCCTCTAAGAATTGTTCCATTTGCATTAGGAAGGGCAAATTTACTGGAGATTCAACACTTGCTCCTGATATCCAGGCATCACAATGTTTCACAATGTGGTAGGCATGTCGGGTAAATGACATGTCTGGTTTTCACCTTAGGTCTCGGAACCTCCGACGAGACTGCTCGGGTGTTATCCCCATTCTGACTCTCGTCTTGGATTTAAACAGTTCATACTTGTTCATATGTTCTTTAGGCATTTCAGCTGCCACCTCAGCTAAGGGTCCACTGAGCTGCGGCCTCAGCTCTACCATGTATTGGTCAGTAGAGATGTTGTACCCAAGGCAGGCCCTTTCGAAGTTTTCTAAGAAGGCCTCAGTATCATCACCTGCCTTGTAGGTGGGGAACTTTCTGGGATGGGAAGTGGTACCTGGAGAAGGATTGCTAGGGTTTGTTGGTATATTCTGCTGGGCCTTTATCCTCTCCATCTCATCCACATGCTTCCTTGCCTCCATTTCCCTCTTGTGGGCAGCCTCCTGTACCCCCTTCTCCAGCCGCATGAGTTCTATCTGTCTTTCATGTTCCCTTTGTTTTTCCTCAGCCTGAAATTTGGCTAATTCCAGCTGTAGTCGAGCCGAGGATTTGGCCATTCTAACCTCTCTGTTTTTAACTAACTTTACACCCGAGGTTTAGAAATAAACAAACAAAACTTGGCTGTAAAATTTTGCTGTGCTGGAATAGAATACCTATTCTCTGATAGTGATTGTCAGCCTACAGAAAAAGACAATTCCCTTGTCTCTGCTCTGGGCCCAAATTAAAGCAAAAAACCTCCAACTACTTGGAAAACTGCTTACCCAGCCCAAAGAAAGAAAAAAAAAATCTTCTCAAACCTGTGCTCCTTGTAAAACAAAAAAAAATCAAAATCCTAAAAAAAACCCTGCCACTTTTGTCTCCAGGCAAATGGGTAGAGCACATACCCCCTATTTACTTTTAGGAAGAAAAGAAAAAAAAAACCTCTGGGTTGGAAGACTGTGAATTTCCCTGCAGGAGTTAAGTACCCTGCCTCCAGGCAAAGAAAACCTGCAATTCACAAGATAATCCCCTTTTGTCTCTGCTTGGCCACAAAGCAGAGAGAAACCAAGCTGCTTTCAGTTTCAAAGCTGCTTTCTGGACTTCCTAAAAATTCCTTTTTAAAATCTGTATTTCTAGTTCAAAAAATCTCAACTGGATCTCAAAATGATTTCAGGTTAATCCCACCACTGTGCCACCATGTCACGGTTCCTCCCCCACTCTGAACTCTAGGGTACAGATGTGGGGACCTGCATGAAAAACCTCCTAAGCTTATCTTTACCAGCTTAGGTCAAAACTTCCCCAAGGTACAAAATATTACACCCGTTATCCTTGGACTGGCCGCTACCACCACCAAACTAATACTGGTTACTGGGGAAGAGCTGTTTGGACGCGTCCTTCCCCCCAAAATACTTCCCAAAACCTTGCACCCCACTTCCTGGACAAGGTTTGGTAAAAAGCCTCACCAATTTGCATAGGTGACCACAGACCCAAACCTTTGGATCTGAGAACAATGAAAAAGCATTCAGTGTTTTACAAGAAGACTTTTAATAAAAAATAGAAGTCAATAGAAATAAAGAAATCCCCCCTGTAAAATCAGGATGGTAGATATCTTACAGGGTAATTAGATTCAAAAACATAGAGAACCCCTCTAGGCAAAACCTTAAGTTACAAAAAAGATACACAGACAGAAATAGTTATTCTATTCAGCACAATTCTTTTCTCAGCCATTTAAAGAAATCATAATCTAACACATACCTAGCTAGATTACTTACTAAAAGTTCTAAGACTCCATTCCTGTTCTGTCCCCGGCCAAGATGACTACAGACAGACACAGACCCTTTGTTTCTCTCCCTCCTCCCAGCTTTTGAAAGTATCTTGTCTCCTCATTGGTCATTTTGGTCAGGTGCCAGCGAGGTTACCTTTAGCTTCTTAACCCTTTACAGGTGAGAGGAGCTTTCCCCTGGCCAGGAGGGATTTCAAAGGGGTTTACCCTTCCCTTTATATTTATGACACAGACTAACATGGCTACCTCTCAGATATTTGGCATATATTATACCAGCAGCACAGCTTGCAGAGTCTGCAACAGTTTCCTCCTACCTATGGCAATTCTCGTGCACCCTTTAGTGTAATATTCTCAAATTCCTGCAAAGTTTAGGTATGTGAGCAGTCAATGGGACTGTTTGTGTGATTAAAGTTAAGAATGTGTCTAAGTGCTGTGCTGAATTTGGATTTAGGTGCCAAGAACAGTAATTAAGTTTTGGTAAAGTTTCATTCCTTCTGATGGACACTGCTCTTTGCCACTCCAAAGCACAGTTACTGTTTATTAAACACTGATAGATAGATGGATAGATAGATAGATATTCCAGTTTTTGTGCAAGTCTATTTGGAATGAACTTTTCCCCAAAGGAGGAAACGTCAGCTTTGCTCGTGAAAGTGCTTTGGTGCTACTTGTGTAGTTCAGTGGTGGTGGGTGAATGGCAACTGGAAGGAGCTTGGAGGGAGGGATAACTTGAAAGTCAGAAGCTGAAAATGCTGTTATATTTGGCACACTTGGATAAATAAAATACTTGAAATAAATCAATTCTGCTTGCCCCAACATGTTGACTACTGTCAGCTGATAATGTTGAATAAGGTTGCCCATCACCCACATTCAGTCATAATGACAAGACTTGATTTCCAAATTCTATCTCTGCTCTCTATTCTTCTCTATCTGCTCAGCCCAGTATGTCAGCTCCTTCACATCTTTGACTCATACAAATTTCCTTTGCCCTTCTCCAAAACAGCTCAGTTCACACTACATTCTAACTACCATGAGCATCCACCACTTGGTTTCTGTACAGTATTCTTTGTTTTGTGCTATATTACCTGCTGCCCTTTGAAAAGGAGCCCTTTAGGATAGACAACTTATTAGTTTTTGGCATGGCTTTCAGTGCACACTGGTACACTTACCATACATTGTTATTTTTTACATAGTGTTATAGATGTTAATGGCACTTAATAAACAAGAAGAATCTTGATCTTCTAATGCCCAAGGAATTGTTCATGCTCATGATTACCTGTTATCATAGCGTCTTCTGAATTTTCTCTCTCTCTCTCTCATTTATTTATACAGTGCAAAATTCTTCATCTGACAATATATCATCAGACTAAACTGATCTTGATTCTGGAAGAAATACCCCTGAAAGTGGCAGAAAGGCACTGTGCTCCATTTTCCATTTGTCCCACCTCAAACACATATATTGTCATTGCAGAAAAATACGACTTAGTATATTTACTGCCTGTTGTGCCTAAACTCAAAGTCAGCAATACAATTCTTAAGTCATCTTTGAGCTAGTGTAGAAAGGCTTCCAGGACTGAACTCATTTGTCTGAGTGCTCATTTCACTTTCTCCAGGAACATATCAAGATTAAGTAGGAAATCACTGTACCTTTATGTGCTTTTACGAAGAGTGAACAGAGTCTTAAAATGACAACAAAATTCCAAATTGATATTCTCAGTGCAATGCTTGTCAATACAAAAGCATCTCAATTTTTATACTGTGAGAAGCAAAACAGAATAGCAAAGTGGAATAGTAAAGTAGGTGGCATAATCTAACACACAGCACAAGCCTTAAAAAGCAAACTTTGATCTTCATCAAAGCACGGGACGCTGGGTAACTACTAACCTGTACAGCAGCTACTGTACCTAAGACCTTTCTGCCTTAGGGCCAGGTTGGGACTCCAGCTCACATTGTTGAGCAATAGCTTACAATGAAGTCAATGGGACTACTCTTGTGGGTAATTGCTCACCAATGTGAGTAAGATATTCATAATTCGGCATTTAGTGAACTACCACTGACACGTATAAACAATGCTCGTCCAGGTGTAAGCCTGCCTGGGTCCGATTGTCACCTGTTTACCACCTACACAAAACTGGCTGATTCTCCATTACACAAAGGCCCACTTAAACAACTCAGACTGCAGAAAGGGGGCTTAAAAGGGAGCAGAAACAGCCACTTCATAAATCCCCCATGCAAAGGGTTTCCCAACCCTTGATGGAGGAGGTGAAAGACCTCTACTCCAGCCCTACTCCCAGCCTCGAATATAGGGATGTTTAGGAGGGAGAAAATACACAAAGGATAGGGGCTGTGACTATAAAACACTTTTTTTCTCTACTTCCCAGGATCCATAAGGGGGTATTGGAAGTAGAGCAAAAACTAAAACAGTCTCTTTACTGTTTAAATAACATCTGGCAACGGCCGAGACCCTAAGTAGCCCAGAAAAAAGGTGGCTTAAAGCGCCTCTTGCCCCCCACCCTCCCACATTTCTGTGCCAAGCACAGAATTATTCTTGGTATAACCAAGACTCAGCTCCTGTTAGTCTGAATTGGACATGAAGACTGTGCTATGTAGGGATTTTTAGTAACTGGGATCTCTCATGCAAAAGACACTCTAGCTTAAATTGGGCTCCAGAAGAATTAGAGCACAGAAGAAGGGGAAAATTCATAGTAGCCTCCCCGCTGACTCCCTTGTGCCCCATCAGGAGTTGGAAACAATCACAGACCTTGCATTCTGCTGTATTAATAAAATTACCCCACAGGACACCTCCAAAAATGACAACAATTCAAAGAAAGACCGGCACTAACAGCATAGCCACCTGTGAACAACATCTCCCATTTGAGCCTTCCCAGCTCTGTGTACCCCACAATCATGCCCCTTCCCCACAACTCGACTCAGGAAAGAGGCATAAGTTAGATCTCTGCAGCAAGTTCTGAAGGTCACCAAGTTCAGGCTCTGAAGGAAAGTGAGTTCCAAAGCCAAGGAAACCTCACTGACAAGACCCAGCCACTATCTCCCTCTTATTTATACTAGCTGTGGTCTATCAGCAGAAAGACCTCAGATGATTATAAAGGAGAGAGACAGTTTCTTTGCTAAGGCAGCTTAAGGGAATTTGCCTTGCTATGGAACATGTGGAAGAGCCAATTACAATAGCGATTTCAGGCTTCTGTGCCAGGGCAAACCCTATCTTAGTGGTAACTGCAAAAAGAGCATAATAAGTCTGATTGTAATGATGGCTCATAGCTCTTTATTTGTCTTGGACAGGAGGAGAAGCTATATGGAAATATGTAAATCAGCTAATTGGGTACCCATTCATCCTTCACCGAACATCATTAACTTGGGAGAGGTGGTTCCCCACACAAACCATTTGGTTCAGGGACCATCCCATGTTTCAATAGCATTTTTTCCCCGGCCTCTCCCTTAGGTTTCCTTTCTTGAACTGTCACCTGAACTTCAGAACCTATATTTGTCTGCCCAAGTTGTGTAAGCAGAAAAAGAAATTTTGTCATCCTTTCAAATTGATTTTTTGTGATGCAGCTCCACTAGTAGAGTCACCTTCCAGGAAATGTTTTAAAATGTTTTTAGGGTGTTTATAACAAAAACAAATAGTTTGTTTTTATTTAGGGAACACCCTGCAGGAGAGTCTTATGCTTAACCCATCAAGGATCCCTGGAGGTGAGATGAATACCAAAATGTCGATTGTTCATTCTGCCTGCTTATATCTGTCACGACGGAAAGCCCAGGAGACCATAGTACTAGAACTGCAGACGGAAAACCTAATTTAGAGATAAGATAAAATTTCTTTTATTAATAATCAAACAGAAATAAAGAAATTTTAAAACAAGACTCTACTGAATACAACATAAAAAACCTTAGAAACTAAGCACCAACCACCATATGGGTTCCAAATAGCCCTGCAAAGAATGGCAAATTGTGCTTTATAGTTGGGGAGAGGGATGCACAAATGCTTACTGGATATTAGCCTGATCCAAAGCGCATGATAGCCAGTGGAAAGATTCCTGTTGAATTCAATGGGCTTCGGATCAGGTCCTATGTGAGAGGTGGTCTCTGTACAGCACAGTGGGTTAAGGGCTCAATCATGCAATCTTACAGACAAAACACCCTCTTTTGCCTAGTAACAACAGCCTATTTAGGCCCCAACATAGGAAAGTGCTTAACCATGTGCTTAAGTCCATCCATATGCAGCATAGCATGTGCTTAACTTTAAGCATCTTTAAATCCCATTGACAGAACAGGGATTCCTTCCAGAATCAGGGCTCTAGATTACCAAGTCTTCAGCAAATAGACCATGCCAAACTCTGCATTTGTGCAGCACCCAGCAGAATAGGGGCTCTTGGAACTCTCAGAATAAAAATTGCTCAACGACAACAATAGTCAATTTGAAGTTTCAAGAAGCACTTCTTGTGTGTGCCAAATTTATCAGCTTTTTAAACAAACATTAAAACACCACACCCTTTTCAGCTGCCTCTGCTCCTTCTATGCTAAGTATGCTTAACAGAGCAGTGGCTTGTGCAGTAGGGAATGGGGAGTTTAATGAATCATACATACTTTATTTGAAAAATATCAATAACCATTCACAGGTCTCTTCTTGCATAAACTACATGAAAATTCCCATGTAAATGGTGCATAGCTTCTTTATGATTCATGCTCTGTTTTTTAGTACAATGCTAAATCATTTTTAAAAGTGTGGCTTTACCTGCCAAGCTTAAGGTAAATTTCCATCAGTGATTAAATACATGTTTCATTCCCTATAATCCTTGTCAGTTATATGAATAGGTGGTAATGGAACACTTTATTTTCTCCTGTTATTAATACACAAAATACTCATACAAATGTACTCAACAATATCTGTTTGGTAGATTGACAGGCTAATTTATGTAACTGAATTCAGAAGCCAGAAACAGAATTATGCTATAAAAAAACCTTAAAATGCCACAAAATGACTGTAAAATATACACACACCACTTAGAATTCCATTTTTAAAGTCTTTTCCGGGTCTGTTCTCCCCTCAACAGATACATGTAACTCCTACTAATATTGTTATAGCTTACATTGACCTGGACACAGGAACAAGACAAGAGTGGTATGGGGTCAATGTGGAGGCTGCAACTGTCTTTAAAATTTACCACTTATGGTAACCACTACACAGCAGAATAGTTTTAATTCAGATTTGAAGCTGATGACAACGGCTTGAAATATATCAGAAAGTTTGAAGAGGATCTGAGCCACTTCCATCTTCATGTTCTGCCATCCAAGGGACTTGGCTTGCATATCCAGGCTCCAAGCCTTTCCCATACATAAGGTTAAGGTAAGGGACATCTCAAGCTAAACTAGGCATTCCATTCCCCCTATGCCAAGGCAATAAAAAAAGGACAAATGCCTCTATAATTCCCAACTGTAGTGAATGGACTAAATTAACCCTTTTAAACCTGCAATTCACATTGGTAAGTCACTAAACTTGTCCCCAGTAAACAAGGACCCCCTTCCCCCAAACCAGACATAATGGATGCCAACAGCAAGGTGAAAAACACCTACCAATTTTGTTGCCAGTTTTGCTGCATGGATAAAATCCCTTCCAAACCCCAGCAGGGTGATTAGCTGACTCAGTAGCATTCTTGGAGATCCATCAAATCTTTTTAAGGAACGGGAGCATAGGAAAATAAGAACACCAAATACTGGCCACCCATGCCCAGAAGGCCCTAAATATCCCTTCTGCAGGAGCGATTCAGGTCCCCTGCTACCCACAAATCTATTAATGATTGTCTAAGGGTGGGGCTGAGTCAAAGTCCACAAATCCAGTGGTGAGCTGGAACCAGTTGTTAAATTTAGAAGCCCTTTTAGAACCGGTTGTTTTATGAGGGACAACCGGTTCTAAAAGGACTTCTAAATTTAACAACTGGCCAAAAGTGGTGCCTTAGGCACTGACTCCGTGGGTACTCTGGGGCTGGAGCACCCACAGGGAAAATTTGGTGGGTGCAGAGCACCCACCAGCAGCTCCCCACCCCACCCCCGTGGCCCCAGCTCACCTCCATTCTGCCTCCGCCTCCTCCCCTGAATGCACCACCCCGCTCTTCTTCTCCATCCCCAACTTCTCGCAAATCAGCTGTTCACGCAGGAAGCCTGGGAGGGCTGAGAAACAGGCAGCAGCTTCACACTCAGGCCCAGGGAGACGGAGGTGACCTGGCATGAGGAGAGCTGCCCACGCCACAGCAGGTAACCAGGGAGGCACAGGGGAACCGCTCCCTGCCCCAGCTCGCCTCCACCTCCCTAGGCCTGAGCGCGAAGCTCGGCGCTTGCTTCTCAGCCCTCCCAGGCTTCCAGCGCGAACATCTTATTCACGGGAAGGTGGGGGCGGAGAAGCAGAGCGGGGTGGTGCGTTCAGGGGAGGAGGTGGAGGCAGAGCGGAGGTGAGCTGGAGCCGGGTGTGGGGTGGGGTGGGGCGGGGCAGGGAGCTGCCAGTGGGTGCTCCAGCCCCGGAACACCCACGGAGGCAGTGCCTAAAGGCGCCACTTTTGATGTGATCAGTCGGGGGAGCGGCCACTCTCCCTGCTTCCCCCCTAGCTAAGCTACCCCACCCATAGGAGCCATAGGGACCTTCTGGATGCTTCCTGGGAGCTGCCCCAGGTAAGCAATGCTGGGACTCCCCACCTCACCCCCCGGCAGGTCCCTCTGGCTCTTAGGGGCAGGGTGGGCACCCACTACAGTGGCCCACAAGACCTTCCTGCCTGGTTCTGGGGGCAGTCGGGGGACAGGGGAGGGGGATGGATGGGGCAGGGGTACCGGGGGGGAGGAGGTGGGTCACGACCCCTTGTAGGGTGAGGAGGGAAGTGGTTGTTAAGATTTGGGCAGCTCATCACTGCACACACCCATTGGAACATCTATGTTTCTCCCACAACACGTTGAACTACTCTTCCCTACTACCAGAGAGAAATAAGCCTGAGCTTCAACATTAAGCTCTATCTTTGGAACCACCAAAACTCTAACAGACTTCAGATCCTGCCTTTTGGTTTTGCCCATTAGGCAATATGGGCCAGGTGAACATATTTGGATCTTGATCCAGATTTGGATTTTATTCCTTCCTCCCTTCCAAATCTTGGAGGTGTTTGGATTCAGAGGTATGATTTATATTCATGTTTGTTTTTTATACAAAGACCATCTGAAAGTCTGTAGAACCATATATATATATATATATATATATATATAAATAAATTTTTCAAAATTACAGGGTGTGGTTATCAGAAAGTGCTCAATTTTTGCACATTCATGTCTACTTTATACAAAGTGAAATGTTGCCTGGCTCTGTTCCCAGGCAGCTCATGAACAGAGGGTTTGATTGAAGATTTAATAAAATTAACACTACTTTCTTGACTTATTTTCCTCTTTTCTTCTTAATCGTCTCTTCGAGATTAAACTCATCAGCACTTGACAAAAACTGCAAATAACAACCAGATGCAGGAGTTGGTTTTATCTTTTTATGCAAGTATGTGGTGCTAATTAGTGCAAATTGATTAAACTTTAATTGCCTGATACATGGCTAATTAATATTTATAAGATGAATGAGCAAGAAAACCAGACATTTATTAAAACACTTTAATGATTTTTCATATGTTTTGACAAAGCAAAGCAAATAGATGTTATATGAGTTTAAATGTGCCAGACATAAGTAGTGTTTTCCTTACCTGCTTCTAACTATGAATATTAGAAAGCTAATACATTTTCTCCCCCTAGAACACAGTTTTATGAACTTCCTTCTTTCTTGCTCTCATATATATGCACTCCTGTTCATATTTTCCTGATACTATGTTCTTGTTTGTACTTTGTAAGACATACACAATCCAATATGAGACTGCAGCCAATGGAAATTGTGTTAAACTGTTTTCTTTAAAATGGGCTGAATTGAACTGAAAAGACAAGGCTTCTTTTAGAACCCTATCCATCACTTGAGATACTATGTAAAATATCATCAACAAGATGTTTTGCCTTCAAATAGCTACTGTTTGCACACTTCAGAGAGTAAAATTCAACCCTTGCTAAGTTTCAGTAGCTACAAACAATTCTCCTTTACCAGTAGGTGACCTCCATGTTTTGGAGACCCAGTATATTCAACCCTGATATTCTACTATAGAGAGGAAGCATTTGTCTTACTAATACTACTTTATCAAACTATTCTCAAAAAGCAATACATTGAATCTGTAGCAAAGTTCTACCCAATCCAGTATCAGGCCCTGCTGATACCTCCATTTCCCCAGGGAATCAGACATCACACTACAAATGTTTTCTCACTAACCCTGACTTTTTGGGAGTCTGATTTTTTAAACTTATCTTCCATCCATCTTTCCTAACTAGCTCAGACCCTTTAGTGCAGGCTTCTGTTTCTTTAAGTCTGGTTCCTACTGAGGTTTTCACCCTAGCAGGCTTTCTGCCCAGTCCTTTCTTCCTATCTGATTCCTACTCCCTGCAGACCTATACTTCACGTGGGTGGGTGCTCATACAACCCTCTTATTCCTTTGAATGTCTTCTCTGAGTAACTACAGGCTGCCCTTTATATCTCCCAGTCTGCCTGATTCTGAGTTACATGCTCCCCTGTCATGTGACCTTTGTACTCACTCCCTCCACCTGGCTGGTACAGGTGGGGCTAAGCCCTAGCCCCTTAGGGGGTGTCCACACAGCCAGTGGCAGCGAGCCTTTCAGCCCAGGTTGACAGACTTGAGCTAGGCAGGACTTGTGCTAGAACTTTCAAAATAAGACAGTGCTTTGAAGTTGTGGCTCAGGCTCCATAGACTTTAGAGTCCAAACTCCATCTCAAGCCTCAATTTCAAAGCATTGTCCATACAGTTACTTTTAGAGTGCTAGAACAAGCCTTTTGACCTGGACTACGAGGCTCGCTGCTGTGGACTGGGTAGACATACCCTTTAAGGCTAGCTCCCCCTATGAGAACCCTATGTATTTAAGAGATAAAGATTTTATTTTTAAAAGCTACCAGTAGAGTTGCCCCTGCATTTTTGCTGGACATTTCTGTCCAGATGCTTTATGCCACTTCCTTTATTTATTTATGAGCCATAAAGTAATGCTATAAAAGAATTAATTTTGTTTTTATACAAAACGTTCTTCAAGTGAATACATTTTGAGAACAAGGATTACATGTAAAAAATCACTGAACTGAAAACCCTTTCCATACTTTCTGCAGCCATTGAGTAATTCATTTCAGACAATGCTATTTTGAACCTCTCTTGCACTCTTCCCCCCGCCCACACACACGCTTTTTGCTGCATTTTTTAAACATTTGTTCTGTAGCAAAAGTTAAGCAGAATGACTTTACTGCAATCCTATTAGGCAACACAGCAGAACCCTGTTAAATGCTTATTTTTTTCACTGGTTCATTTTTGTTAACAAACTTCCTGTACACTATCAAGTAAACTACCATAGCAAGCATATGAAAAGATTAGACCTGTGGTTTTCACATGAAGAAATGTTCTGTAAACTACATATTGTAACATAATAGAGCCCTTTTAAATGACTGTACTAGCTTACAGCCTATATATTGAAATAAACCTGAAAAGAAGTAATAAAAGAATCCATTCTTGTGTATGTGGGGGATGATGAATTGAAGAAGATTCTGGTGAACTTAATGATCTACTATCTACTGTAAGTGCTCAAAAGGTACTTGAAATACACAATAGAAAACATTTTTAGGAGCATATATACATAATTGACTGTACAGATATACACTGTGGCTACATGCAAAGAAAAAAGAACCAAGTAAATACTTAAGGCAAAAATTTCCTCTCTAATCCACACTGTATTGAGTGTTCTATATGCATTCTCACTCCCGCTGACATCACTGCGCTTTCCATGTGTGGCACCAGTACACAAAGAGCCACACTGAGGATAAGAAATACACAATAGGAAGCACACAAGAGAACTTTGCCCACAATAATTATGAGAGATATTTGAAGCAATCAAGGTCTGGACATATTTAGAACAGACCTAAATCTAAGCCTAAAATTCAGACTCAAATAAATGAGCCTGAGACTATTAAGGTTTAAATGGTTTGGTTAATCTTAAAAAACACCACGCAGCTCTGCATTTCCTAGTTTTCACTGAGACCAGATGTAGGAATGCTACAAGCAAACCTTTTCCCAGTCTGGTCAGGAACCAAGAAATCCTGGAAATCTCAAGAGGGAGCATGTTCTTGCAAGATTTCCAACTTGATTCCTTGGCATAAGCAGTTAAATGAGGCTCCGATTTTGGGAGTCCTATCCCAATAGAACCTTTCATCCAACATTTTATCATGATCTTATTATTATATTTGAAATGACTAAATACTGTCAGGGGTCTTGGGACTATTTTTAAAGTTGGGTGCTGAGAGTCATTGAACCAAACAGTAAACCCTGTGCTTAATAGAATCCACTTCAAGCCAGGGGATGAAGCAGCACTCCCAGCATTCCTAGTTCCAGGACCTATGAATACTATACATATCAATTGTATTATAGCTGAAGATTTTAACTTCACAATAAGGCTCTTGTTTCCAGGACAAATATTTGAAATCTCAATTTTCTACCAATGGAGAGAGTGGTTTTGATTTTTTTACAAAAGTCTGCTCATTACATAAACTTCTCATGGAAATACAATGATGCACAAGTAAAAAAAATATTTGGTTACTGAAATTTAAGAACAAATCATATCTACTTATGTCATAAATATAAAGGGAAGGGTAAACCCCTTTGAAATCCCTCCTGGCCAGGGGAAAGCTCCTCTCACCTGTAAAGGGTTAAGAAGCTAAAGGTAACCTCGCTGGCACCTGACCAAAATGACCAATGAGGAGACAAGATACTTTCAAAAGCTGGGAGGAGGGAGAGAAACAAAGGGTCTGTGTGTCTGTCTATATGCTGGTTTCTGCCGGGGATAGACCAGGAATGGAGTCTTTAGAACTTTTAGTAAGTAATCTAGCTAGGTACGTGTTAGGTTATGATTTCTTTAAATGGCTGAGAAAAGAACTGTGCTGAATAGAATAACTATTTCTGTCTGTGTATCTTTTTTGTAACTTAAGGTTTTGCCTAGAGGGGTTCTCTATGTTTTGAATCTAATTACCCTGTAAGGTATCTACCATCCTGATTTTACAGGAGGGATTTCTTTATTTCTATTTACTACTATTTTTATTAAAAGTCGTCTTGTAAGAAAACTGAATGCTTTTTCATTGTTCTCAGATCCAAGGGTTTGGGTCTGTGGTCACCTATGCAAATTGGTGAGGCTTTTTATCCAACATTTCCCAGAAAAGGGGGGGTGCAAGTGTTGGGAGGATTGTTCATTGTTCTTAAGATCCAAGGGTCTGGGTCTGTAGTCACCTAGGCAAACTGGTGAGGCTTTTTACCAAACCTTGTCCAGGAATTGGGGTGCAAGGTTTTGGGAAGTATTTTGGGGGGAAAGACGCGTCCAAACAGCTCTTCCCCAGTAACCAGTATTAGTTTGGTGGTGGTAGCGGCCAATCCAAGGACGACGGGTGGAATATTTTGTACCTTGGGGAAGTTTTGACCTAAGCTGGTAAAGATAAGCTTAGGAGGTTTTTCATGCAGGTCCCCACATCTGTACCCTAGAGTTCAGAGTGGGGGAGGAACCGTGACAACTTACTTTGCTTACAACAGGTCCAAACTATTTTATCAGTAATATAATCATATAACTATTGCCAGCATCATTAGAAAGGGGAGTGGTCATATGTAATAACCTTGAGAGTAACCATTTAGAAACTATGTTTTTCAGAAACTTAGCAATGGACAAGCCCTCAGCATATCCCATCATGAGAACAAAGTCTCCTTGGGTGAATGTGTGTGTTTTTCTAGGATGGAATGTATATAATGTTATTCTCCATACGTTCACCTAAACGAGATGGTTCGTGCATTTAATATAAACAAGTTCAGGGAGAACAATTTTTGGACACAGTTCTGTGGATGAACATTCCCTCCATCTCATTCAATTCCAGTTAAGCTCTTATTGAACTCATGTGTTGTTTTTCTAACTCCATTCTGGAGACTTCTTAATTACTACTGCTCCAGACAATTTGGTGAGGGGAATGGAACTGAAGGGCTACTATTATAATTTACTTATATAACACTAACTTTAATCTGGGAGCTTCACAGATGAATAAGAAGAAAAGGATCCGGCTCCAAAGAGTTGTCAGAAATGAAGGAGACTATAGTAAGTACCTAAGAGAAATAAAAGAAAGAAAGAAAATGTTCTAGAGAGATACTGAATGTTGTTGAGATGTAGCTACCCAAAGTCTTGGTTATATGTGGTATAAAGACCAAATAAAGCTATTTACAGAAGTAAACTTCAGACAGGAAGGCAGAAAAAGCTATGTTTCTATCATTCATTGAATGAAGGATACCTCTTCTTAAAGGCATTGTGGTACTGAGAAAACAGGTGAAACTGAGTTTAATGTTCTCATTAAAGTGTTAAGAGATTTCTTTTTAAAAAAACGTAAGTTGAAATATGTCGGGCACAAGATTAACGGTAAAGGAGGGTTAAAAAGACCTAAATGTCAAAAGGTCAAATTCTACTCTCACAGCTTGTCTACACAGGGAAGTAGGTGCACAATAAACTATGTGTGAATTTAAAGCACTCTAGCTACTCTGCAGTGATGCCCTGTAAAGACACATACTACGAACTAAGAGCATCTGAGAGTGGTTTAGCTAAGTGCAATTCCAATGGAACATTCCAACTTTCAAAATTTGTTTTCATTCTGAATTGGAACCAAACCAAATATAAATAAAATGAGAACTTTCCCACAAAATGATAAACTGGAAAAAAAATTGGGTCAAAATGTTGAATTTCAGTACAATGAAGTGTTTTGTTCAGATTTAGACTTTTAAAATAATAATTTATAATAAAATAAAATTTTCAAAATGAAAAGTCATTTCAAAACAAAATTGAACTATTCTGTTCTCATAAGGAACATATCAAAACACTTTTTTCAGTTTTTAAAGAGAAGTTTCATCCAAATCAACATGTTCCTATATCAAAATTGAAACTTTTCGTAACTCCATTTGACAACAGAAAAATGTTCCAAGAATATTTTTCTACCAGTTCTAGTAGTGTCCACTCCTGGATACAAACTACTATTGGATACAAACTACAGCATCATTATTCATACTTTTGTCACCTCCAGATTGCATTAAGGCAAAGTGATATACATGGCATTGCACCTGAAAAACACCAACTGGTGCAAAAAATGCTACCAACTTTTAAAATGATGTTTCATGTAGGGAATGTATTATATTTGTGTTCCAGAAATGACACAGACTTCCAATTCATTTCAAAGTGAAATTTGAGATATGTGTTTTGGCCTATAAAAACCCATATGGTTTGAGTACTGGGTGTCTCAGAGACTGCACCTCTATTTCCCACATACCTAAACCTAACAGTTGAAATCAGATGGGGTATTTGAGATAAGAAAGCCTAGGTTTACATGTGATCAGATTATGTGCACAGCTTCCTCAATGGAGAGTGCTCACCTATGGCATTCACTTATCTCATGGGTCTGACAGCCTGAATTCACTGACCACCCAGGCACAATACAAGAGAAGGGTAGGAGTCATATCTGTGGTGAGGTGATCTTTTAACATAGTTTCTTTTTACATTGTTATACAGTAGATATAGAATAGCTGACTATTTATATAAATTCTATTGTTCATGCAATTGTAAAAATGTTGATGTTGACTGACGTATTATACACATTTGAATAAATAAAAAAAAAGCTTGAACTTCTGAAGTTCACCACTGATCATTCCACATAAAGCAGTCAAGGATAAGTCCTACCAAACCCACAGATGCCCCCAAGATTTGCAGGAAAAGCTTGGGAATCATAGAACTGGGAGGGACCTCGAGAGGTCATCTAGTCCAGTCTCCTATACTCAAGGCATGACTAAGTATTATCTAGACCATCCCTGACAGGTGTTTGTCTAACCTGCTCTTAAAAATCCCCAATGATGGAGATTCCACCACATCCCTAGGCAAGTTATTCCAGTGGTTAACCACTCTGACAGCTAGGAAGTTTTTCCTAATGTCCAACTGAACCCGCCCTTGCTGCAATTTAAGCTCATTGCTTCTTGTCCTACCCTCAGAGGTTAAGAAGAATAATTTTTCTCCCTCCTCCTTGTAACAATGTTTTATGTACTTGAAAACTGTTATCATGTCCTCTCTCAGTCTTCTCTTCTCCAGACTAAACAAACCCATTTTTTTTCAATCCTCTCATAAGTCATGTTTTCTGGACCTTTAATCAATTTTGTTGCTCTTCTCTGGACTTTTTCCAGTTTGTCCACATCTTTCCTGAAATGTGGCACTCAGAACTGGACACAATACTCCTGTTGAGGCCTAATCAGCGCAGAGTAGAGCAGAAGAATTACTTCTCATGTCTTGCTTACAATATTCCTGCTAATACATTGCAGAACAATGTTTGCTTTTTTTTTGCATAGTGTTACACTGACTCATATTTAGCTTGTGATCCACTATCACCCCCAGATCCCTTTCTGCAGTTCTCCTTCCTAGGCAGTCATTTCCCATTTTGTATGTGTGCAACCAATTGTTCCTTCCTGAGTGGAGTACTTTGCATTTGTCCTTATTGAATTTCATCCTCATTATTTCAGACCATTTCTCCAGTTTGTCCACATCATTTTGAGTTTTAATCCTATCCTCCAAAGCACTTGCAACCCCTCCCAGCTTGGTATTGTCCGCCAACTTTATAAGTATACTCTCAATGCCATTATCTAAATCACTGATGAAGATATTGAACAGAACTGGACCCAGAACAGATCCCTGCAGTACTCCACTCATTATGCCCTTCCAGCATGACTGTGAACCACTGATAACTAATCTCTGGTAATGATTTTCCAGCCAGTTATGCACCCACCTTATAGGAGCTCCATCTAGGTTGTATTTCCCCAGTTTGTTTATGAGAAGGTCATGCGAGACAGTATCAAAAGCCTTACTAAAGTCAAGATATACCACATCTACTGCTTCCCCCATCTATAAGGCTTGTTCCCCTTCAAAGAAAGCTATCAAGTTGGTTTGATATGATTTGTTCTTGGCAAATCCATGCTGATGATTATTTATCACCTTATTATCTTCTAGTTGTTTGCAAATTGATTGCTTATTTATTTGCTCCATTATCTTTCTGGCTGTAGAAGTTATGCTGACAGATCTGTAATTCCCTGGGTTGTCCTTATTTCACTTTTAATAGATGGGCACTATATTTGACCTTTTCCAGTTTTTGGGAATGTCTCCAGTCTTCCATGACTTTTCAAAGATAATTGCTAATGGCTCAGATATCTCCTCAGTCAGCTCTTTGAGTATTCTAGGATGCATTTCATCAGGCCCTGATGATTTGACGACATCTATCTTGTCTGAATAATTTTTGACTTGTTCTTTCCCTATTTTAGACT
This sequence comes from Lepidochelys olivacea, assembly GCF_965140295.1. Lineage (NCBI taxonomy): Eukaryota > Metazoa > Chordata > Testudines > Cheloniidae > Lepidochelys > Lepidochelys olivacea. Next base: position 78,537,534 of record NC_140411.1, read on the forward strand.
CTGAGCCTACCTCATTTTTCACTGACTTTCACTATGTTACACATCCAATCACCACCAACCTTCTTGGTGAAAACCAAAACAAAGAAGTCATTAAGTAGCTCTGCCATTTCCACATTTTCTCTTATTGTCTTTCCCCCTGCATTGAGTAATGGGCCTACTCTGTCCTTGGTCTTCCTCATGCTTCTAATGTATTTGTAGAATGTTTTCTTGTTTCCTTTTTTGTCCCTAGCTAGTTGTATCTTGTTTTGTGCCTTGGCTTTTCTAATTTCGTCCCTACATACTTGTGTTATTTGTATATATTCATCCTTTGTAATTTGACTGAGTTTCCACTTTTTGTAGGACTCTTTTTTGAGGTTCAGATCATTGAAGATCTCCTGGTTAAGCCAGAGTAGTCTCTTGCCATGCTTCCTATATTTCCTACACAGTGGGATAGTTTGCTCTTGTGCGCTTAATAATGCCTCTTTGAAAAACTGCTAACTGTTTTCAATTGTTTTTCCCCTTAGACTTGCTTCCCATGGGATTTTACCTACCAACTCCCTGAGGTTTGCTAAAGTCTGCCTTCTTGAAATCCATTGTCTTTATTGTGCTGTTCTCCCTCCTACCATTCCTTAGAAACATGAACCAGTTCATGATCACTTTCACCCAAGTTGCCTTCCACTTTCAAATTCTCAACCAGTTCTTCCCTATTTGTCAAAATAAAATCTAGAACAGCCTCCCCTCAGTAGTTTTCTCCACCTTCTGAAATAAAAAAATTGTCTCCAATACATTCCAAGAACTTGTTGTATAATCTGTGCCCTGCTGTGTTATTTTCTCAACAGATGTCTGGGTAGTTGGAGTCCCCCATCACCACCAAGTCCTGTGCTTTGGATGATTTTGTTAGCTGTTTAAAAAAAGCCTCATCCACCTCTTCTTCCTGGTTTGGTGGTCTGTAGTAAACCCCTACCATGATACCACCCTTGTTTTTTTACTCCTTTTATCCTTACCCAGAGACTTCAACAAGTCTGTCTCTTATTTCTATCTCAACCTCAGTCCAAGTGTATACATTGTTAATATATAAGGCAACACCTCCTCCCTTTTTCCCTTCCTGACCTTCCTGAGCAAGTTGTATCCTCCTATACCAATATTCCAGTCATGCGTCTTATCCCACCAAGTCTCCATGATGTCAACTATGTCATAGTTGTGTTTATTTACTAGTATTTCAAGTTCTTCCTGCTTACTCCCCATGCTTCTTGCATTAGTATACAGACATCTAAGATACTGATTTGATTCCCCCACCCCAGTTCTGTCTTGTCTCGCCCTTATTTCTGCTATAACAGCCCATGCTCCCACCAGATTCTAACCCTTCTCCCAGGTCTCCATGTTTTTGACTTCCTGTGGGCTCCAGTTGCTTGCCCCCAACTGAACCTAGTTTAAAGCTCTCCTCACTAGGTTAGCCAGTCTGTAGCCAAATATGCTCTTTCTCTTCCTCAGACTTCTACTAAAATCAGATGGCACCACCCATCAGTCTAAGCCAATATGGTTAATAAAAGCTAGCATAGCATGGAAGAACAGGACAAGACCTGCTTAACTACCTGTCATTAAAATTTCATTTTTTAGCGAGAGGGGGAACCTTGGAAGAGGTAGTGGCTCTTGTTCCAGTGACCTTCATTTTGATGATGTACTTGATTAATATCACCATCATTGTCAGAGAGGGTGTGTGCATGCACGTGTGCATTTGGGAGCAAAATTAGATGCTTCACATTACTTTAAAATGTGAACAACTCTTTAAACAAGTCTCTTAGACATCAAGTGAGGACATCTTAAGTAGGCCAAATGCTGTGGTGATTTATACCTAATGTAATCACACTGAAACTAATGGAAAGGGTTTAAATCAGAGAATTTAGTGACCTTTAGTGGCCAACCAAGCATTTAAAATTATATTTTAATAGATCAGGAGAGTGAGCTTACCAATAGGGCTGGATGTAGCAGATTCACTCTAAAAATGGAATATTGCCTGAGCTCTTTTCTTAGTTCTTCCACTGACCTACTATGTGACAATGGACAAATGTCACCCTGTCTGTGCCTCCAGCTGCACATCTGCAAAGGCAAAACTTACTGACTGAAGTAGAGTAGCTAAATTACTTCAGCAGAGAAGTTCATTTTAAATGATCAGTAGAACCAGTTGTTTGCAAAGATCACTATTTTGGATGCTTGTTTTCAAACTCATTTCTTACTTTTTTTGGTAACGCACATACTGCTAAATCTGTTTTGTGGAGAAACAGTAAGATTACTCTTTCACCAAATCCTGGGTTCAAATTTTTTTCTTGAGAACTGGTGAATTAGCTAATAAAATAATAATAATAATAATAATAAAAAATAATATAATAATTAATAATGGGCTAGATCATCATCTGGCATAAATTGGCATATCTTAATTGACTTCATGGAACTATGCCCATTTACACCAGCTAAGGAACTGGCCTAATATGTATTACTGTCTGCAAAACAGACAATATAATTTATAAAAAGAGTATCTATTCAGGTATATTCTTATCCTCTGTGTGCATGTTCTAACCCTTTCATTAATAGCAATCAATATTATATCTGTACAGGCAGATGAACTTAGACCCCCAACTGATATGTTTTCACTTGTGAATAAGTCTGTTTAATGTCTGTGAGCTGGAGAAAGAAGCTACAGAAAAAAAACCACAGCTTTGGTAAAAGCGGGGCCAGCTCTAGGTTTTGTGCTGCCCCAACCGCAAAAAAAAAAAAAAAAGCCAGAGTGCCACTGAAGCAAAAAAAAAAGGGGGGGCCCGAGTGCCACCCCTTGAAAAGTGCTACTCCAAGCACGTGGTTGGTTTGCTGGTGCCTAGAGCCGGCCCTGGGTAAAAGTAATGTACCAGCATTATGTGGCTGTTGTGTTATTCAAATTTTTTTCTACTTATTAGCATAGCTTTCTAGCCTTGACTTCCATCTCCTATACCCCTTAATACATTTAAAAGGCACTGGAACACTGGTTTCTTTCAGGTAGAATATATGCTAATCTGCTTCTATTTTTAAGAAAATAGGACAAACTCTGTGCCTCCTTGTAGAAGATCCATTTCCTGGATTGACTTCAGAACCAGACTGCCCCTGCTTTGTCGAAATTAGACACACAGATGACATCATTTGTCCAGTCTTGTGAGGAGCAGCACCCACTGGTGAACTCATGGAATGACATTTCCAATCAATTCAAGGAGCACAGAACATTCTGTCCAGCGCCAGAGAAGGGAGGAAGAGAAGAGAGAGAATTGAAAGGTCAAGAAAATAAAGGGGTAGCTATCATCAGTCTTTCAGTCATCTTTATGAACATAACCCCCATCCAAAATAGATTAAAATAACCAGTCATGCTACTAAACATCTGGAGTTCACTCTGTCTTCCCCTTCCTCCTCCAGTTCTACTTCCTTAATAGAATTCTCAATGTCATGCATGTCGCTGAGACTGTCAGCAAATAATCATCCCGGAAACAACAGGAAATTAAATGCTACTGTTACAAAATTGTAAATGTTATGGGCCCAATTCTGCCCTCAATTATACACATACAACTCCCTTTCCAGTCAACTGAAGCTTCTGGGATGTGCTTTCCTTGAAGTCAGCTACAGGCAGAATCACACCCCGATCCTTTAAAAGCCTCTTTAATAACTGGAGTGCTCCTTCAAAAACTATTATATTCCACAGCTAAATCAATTATAGTGCTAAGTGATGCCGCTACTAAAACAATGAAAAAAAATGAACTTGAGCTATTTGTGCAGGAGCATATTTGTACTTGACAGAATAAAATAAACCATTTTTTTTCTTTTAAAGAAATGGAATCAACACACATGAATTATAGAACAAATTTTCAGGCTTCAGGAACCAGCTATCACTTTGGGTATGTTGGATCTATTCATTTTTCTCAGAGATGTAACAATTAAATGAATCTATGAAGAACTGAGTGGGAGGCCCTCGGGGTCATACTGGACATGTTTTCTCAGTTTGCCCACGCTGTGCTAAAAAGCTGTTGTCTGAGGCAGTAGCAGCAGAAAGAAAATGCATTTAAAAAAAAGGCTCCTGTGAATTTATGAGAAGTGCATCACAAAGACAAATATTTCAGCCATGCAATTCCATTCGGCCTTTTCAGCTGTGTGTCCATAGCAAGTCAACGGCTAAATTGAAAAATCAATTCCAATTTAAATTATTGGAATAAAGAACACCAGGAGTCAGAGATAAAATGGCTTTGTTCTCTGAGATCCTTTTTAATTGGAAAGTTATTTCTTCAGGGTATTCTAATGGTTCTGAGGAAAGATTGCAAAATAAAGTTGATCAGCTGGGGGAAGGTTAATAGCTAATGTGCTTTTCTTACTGCACAGCAGCCTCCTGCGTTTATGACAACCCTCGTCATATGTGCAAAGACCCACAATTCTAAATCATTTGCTATATGCAACTACAGTACTTTTCTCAGTCTTCCAAGAAATCATATTATGGATGTTACCATGGCATATTCATAGCACTTTGGCTAGCATTCCAGTAGGGCTTTCTTTGCCTGGCAATGTATAAGGGTAATTTGTTTAAAACTTCCCTGATGTTTATGTTATAGTAAAAAAAATTAGGGTGAATTTAGAGGCAACATGATAGCCCTAACATTGACACTGATAAAGCTCTACACATGCAGCGCAAAGAAAACCTTATCCTTTTATTAAGAAAATATTTAAACAGTGAACAGTAATCTAGGTGCAGAATCAGCAATAGGAGCTGTTGTAATGAAAGACCAGCTATGAGTAGGATTCCACAGAGGATGCTAGGACAGAGTAGGGAGTGAGAAGATAAAATGAGACATTTTGGGAAGAAAATTACAGATTAATAAACAGTCATCATAATCTTGAAACTAAAGCAGAACAGAAGGGAAAAAATGTTCCTATCTTGCAAGCCTTATACCCAAAGCCTAGAAATGTCATGGTTTAGTTATAACATCACAATAACCTTTGCTCTGTTGGCAAAAAGCTGTTTAGGCCAGCTGTAGATTAGAAGCCTTAAATGGGTATTTAATTTGAAATTAATAAAACAGTTATGGTATGTGTTAAGAAAAGTTACTGAGGTTTGCTTAGTATATTTAATTAGTGTAAAAGAGATAAATCTAGTTGCCATGTAATGAACTGAGAACTGCAGATATAGTAAATGTGTACTTACATTCCTATTATTAATGCATTAAACTTGTAAGAATGTTTAGAAATTTAATTAGCATTTAATAAGATAGCTATAGCAAATTACAGTAGTTAGATGTTAAATGTAAATTAATATTTTTAGTATTTAATTGATATTAACTAATTAATTACTGTTTATTACATGGCAACTAGATTTATCTTGTATAGAGTTATTAAATCTAGATTAAAAGTGCTATTTCTAGTTGCCTGTACTCAATTAAAAATATATATATTCTATAGGATTTTCATGGCTTACCTTCTTGCAGGAATTGGGGTGTATTTGATGTATTAAATCTACACTAAAATTATATTACACATTTAGATATCAAATATCTATGCACGTGAATAACTTTATCTATATAGGTTAGGCTTATTAAAGTCAGTGAAATTACTCCTGCGTGTAAAGCTATGGCTATATTTGTTTGCTGGAAGGGCCTTCATAACTTCAGCACAGAAAGGGGTAAACTTTCAAATCAAACTCATTTATGAATATCACTAAATGATTTTCTGCTTATTTGGGGTCAGTTTTTTGAGTTCTGCTCCCGTTTAGGCAAAAAGATAAGTGGCCAGATTTTCAGAAGAGCCCAGCACTTGGGCTGATTGGTTCTGAAAATCGGGCCATAAATGTCACAATGGGGCTGCTGGGTACAGAGTACTTTTGCAAATCTGGCCTTTATTTAGCAGCCTAAATAGGAGCTTCACTTTTCTGAAGATCTCACCCCAGCTATTGGTGATGAGAACTTGACAATCTGGCCCTTATGGGAGCAGCTGTGTGTCCATAATGACAGAGGCTCATGCGATTTTTCAAACATGCAGTATACAATTGTAGAAGTTAAAGATAAATATACATAAGGTAATCTTCTAGTCCATTTACCTGCCTCCCTGCAGTATGTTCTCTAACATTTATTCTGATTCATATGATGAACACCACTTCCATTGCTTTCCTACATCTAATCAGAAACTTTCCCTGATACACATGCTTACATTTTCTTGGGCTTAATTTCATACTGTGACCGGAATCCCAGGGGAGCCAGCTGATGTCACTCAAAGAATGGGACAGGCAAAGAACTGCAAAGAATGGGGCAGGCAATCCCCAAAGTTGGTGTATATTCCAATATCTAGATTTACCAAGCCAGCACAAAACAGCTTCTGTTATACCTCACTGGTTACTCAGAAGTCAACCACACAGTTCCCTTAAAGTAACCCAGCCTCAGGCTTCCACCTAGTCACCCAAGTCAAATATAATGGGAGTTCAGGAACAGAACATGCAGGCTGGTCATAGCAGCTAGCTAGTCAACCAAATTATTACCTGGACACTTCCTGGAATGTGCCTTGGGTTTAGGGCAGGGAACCAATCAGGCGTCATGAGGCTGCTGTCTGTCAAACCCCTTGAGGTGGGTCTTCTTGTGGTCTGTTCCCACAGTGGGCCATGGCCGGGGGGTGAAAGCTGGTTCCAGCTGCTGCTTGGTGGCAGCATAGAGGTGTTTGCTGCCTGGCTACTCCGTAGGCCCTGCTTCAAGACCTGTTGGCCTTACATTACTCCCCAGGGGTGTACTACTGCTGACCTGATGGGTCAGGGGTATGGACTTGGGAAGCTAATTTCCAGGACTGCTCTTCTGGACCATAGCCCTTCCAGTCCAGAAAGGAGTGTGTTTGATTTTTGACTCCGGTATCTTGTGGATCTCATACTCATTGTGACCTGTATGGCAGGGGGGTGGTTGTATTTGATGCACAAAGGAGTTGGTGATGTATAGCTTCAGTAAAGAAAGATGAAACACTAGGTGAATCTTGAAGGATCTGGATGTTAGAGTTGAAAGATTACCCAGTAGATCACTGACTGGGTACGGGCCAAGGTGCTGGTGGCTCAATGTGTGACAGAGCCAGTCTGTGCAGAGGTATTGTGTGGAAAGCCACACCTTCTGTCCCAAAGCAAACTGTGGGCCTCCCTGATGTCAACAGTCCATGTTATCCTTTTTTGTGTTTTTAAGATGTGTTTTAAGTTCTTCCTAGAACGTGTGGATTTGCCAGACCCAGCAGCTACAGTGTTCATAGAAGTGGTGGGTATGGCTGGGTGGTGATGAGGGTGGAATCCAAAGTTCACATAAAAAAGGCTTTGCCTGATGGAGACATGGTCTGCATTATTACAAGTGAACTCTGCTTGGGGCAAAAGGGCCATCGAGTTATTCTGTAAGTCAACCCATTCAGGCACAATAAATGCCCTTTGGGACATATTGGCTCCACTGCCTCCACATCCCACAGGGCCAGCCTTCTCCAAGGCTTAGAGCCATCCAGGCAAACTGTCAGGTTCCTGTCAAAGGTAGGCGGGACTAATGTCAGGACCTCGGTAGGAAGGAACAGCCACTGGGATCAATAATCAAGGTCAATAGTCAAGCCAAGGGTCTGGAGACAGGTTGGAAATTAGGTTGAGGGTCAATACTGGGTATTAAGATCAGTGTGGGTGTTCCAGGGTTCAAGTGGGAATCAAGATCCAAGTCAAAGATGGAATCAATACTGGGAGGTCAGAAACAGAGAATACAGGGTGGTCATGGCAGCTAGTTAGTGAACTGCACTGTTACCTGGATGCTTCCTGGAATGTCTGTTGGGTTTTATAGGGCAGGGAGACCATCAGGCACCCTGAGGCTGCTGTCTGTTGAACCCCTTAAGGTGATCTGTGCCCAGAGGGGATCATGGGTAGGGGAGCATGAGATGGTTACAACTAGTGCTGGCTGGCAGCGTGGAAGCGTTTGCTGCCTAGTAACTTTATAGGCCTGGATTTGAGACTCTCAGGCCTTCCAATATAGTTAGTTAGATCTATTTTCTATAAAACCATGTTGATGTGCATTAATTATATTACCCTCCTTTAATTTATTATTGAGTCCATAAAAATTATGCCATTATTTTGCCCATTACCAATGGCATGGAGATAGGTCTATAATTAACTGGATCATCCCTTTTACCCCTTCTAAAAATTGGCAGAACTTTAGATTTTTTTAAGTCTTCTGGAACTTCCCCAGTGCTCCAAGACTTACTGAAAATCAGCATTAATGATCCAGCAAGCCTCTCAGCTAGCTGTTCGTAAACTCTTGGATGCAATTTACCTGGACCTGCTGGAAACAAAAAAAACCTTTAGTAGCTTCTGTTTAACATCCTGCAGAGATACTAGTGGAATGGAAAATGTGTCATTATCACCATATGATGATACAGCATCATCTGTTTTTTCCCAAATACAGAACAGAAATAGTTATTGAACTCTTCAGCCTTTTCTGCATTACTGTTGATAATACTACCATTTTCAACCTAGTAATGGACCAACACCATGTACATGTATATACTATACAATAGTTAGTCTTCTTTAAGGCATTTGATTTAGTCCTGCATATCTGATAAAATAATGAGCACTATACAAAATCAATCATATTAAATGGATTAAAAACTAGTTATGTGATAGATCTCAAAAAAGTAATTGTAAATGGGGAATCACTTTGCAACAGGAGTGTTTGTAATGGGGTCCAGCAGGCTCAATGGCTCAATGCTCTTCAATATCTTTATCAATGATCTGGAAGAAAATATATAATCATGTCTAGTAAAATTTGTGAATGACACAAAAATTGATGCAGTGGTAAATAATGATGGAGACAGGCCAATTATAAAGGCCAACATGAATTGCTTGTTAAGGTTTTAATACAACCAAATGTAGGGTTATATATCTTGGGACAAAGAATAGAAGATGGGTGACTGTATCTTGGAGTGCAGCCAGAATGAAAACGATTTAAGGGTTCTGATAGATAACCAACAGAATGTGAGTTCCCAGGACAATGTTGTAGCTAATACAATCCTTGGTGCATAAACAGAGGACTATCAAGTAGTAATAATGAGACAGTAATACCGCTAAATGTGGCATCAGTGAGACCATTACTGAAATAATGTGTCCAGTTTTGGTGTCCATACTTAAAAAAAGAATGTTGAAAAATTGGAAAACATTCAGAAAACAGCTACAAAAATGATTCAAGGTCTGGAAAATCTGTTTTATAGTGACAGACTTAAGCTCAATCTATTTAGTCTATGCAAGAGAATGTTATGAGGTGTCTTCATCATAGTGTAAAAGTATATACGTGAGAAAGAGATTTCTGATAGTAGATGGCTCTTAATTCTAGCAGAAAAAGGCCTAACAAGATCCAGTGGTTGATTCCAATGGTTAGAAGCTAGACAAATTCAGAGTAGAAATAAGAAACAAACAGAAAGGGCAATTAACCATTGGAACAATTTACTTATCCCCCTATTTTCCATCACTTTAAATCTTTAAATAGGACTGGATATATTTGTAAAAGGCATGCTATAGCTTAAAAAGGAGCTATGGGCTTGATACAGAATTTAAAACATGACATTCTTTCCCCCGTGTCATGCAGAAGGTCAGATTAGATTATCATAATGGTCTCTTCTTGTGAAGACCCACTAAATCGATCACAGAGTGCTCTCCGGTTGACTCCGGTACTCCACCAGAACGAGAGGAGTAAGGTAAATCAATGGGAGAGCATCTCCCATTAAAACAGTGCTGAGCAGACACCACAGGAAGTCGACCTAAGCTACAACGACTCCAGTTAAGAAAGCTGACAGACAGGAGCTGTGATTTCAAGGATGCTGCAGCTAAGAGCCTTTGATTGTAGATGAAAGGGCAGCAGGCTCTGTGACCCAGTGAGGAGGTAGGAAGGTAATGGGGGAGAAAGATCATGTGACCTGGCAAAGGAAGGAGCAAGGGAGAGCAGCGGAAGATTGTGACATGGGAGAAGCAGAGATCAGAGTAGTAGGCAGCTGCCTGTTCATTTTCAGGAGATGTAGGTGAGAGTGATGGGAGTTACCACAGAGGAGTTATGGGAGATGGGAAGGAGAAGAATTTATTTATTGCAGGAGGAAAAGAGACCCAAATTGTTTAGTAGGTTGATTTTATTTAGGAAATCAGAAGTGACTGTGTATCAAGAAGTAGGAGTAGGAGTCAGAAATATTTTTTTCCTGGGAAATAAAAGGGAGCATGTAACTGCCAGCCCTACCCACACACATGTCCCTTCCTTTTTTGGACACCAACTCTCACTGCTAGTGTGTGAAAACTCATTTTCACAAAAAAATTCAACTTGTGAAGTTTCAGGAAGGTGCAGCAGGAGGATAAGTCATTTTAGAATCTGCTTGAGGGAAGAAACAGTAAACAGAAAGCCTTGAATTCTCTCCTCACATCTGCCACTTATTGGCATTAATAAGTTACTTGAAATTGAATATGCTAGTACTCCTATGTTTTATAAATCCATTCATTGCTACAATATTTTGAATTCAAGTATTTTATGATGTTAACATTTATTTCTATCGCATTCTCTATAAATATTTTCTTACTGGTAAGGACTATATCTTCTGGCTCAATTCCCACCTCTACATTGTCCTCTACATACCCTAGTGAAGCAACCTCTTTGATAATTTAGCCATATTTTCATGCAATAGATCGCTAGATAGTTAATGTTTCCTATTACTATGGTGCCTTGAGATTTCAATATCCATGATAGTTGGTCAAGGAATTTTTCATTCTCTCTTCCAGTCTTGAGAGTCCAAAGCAGATGCTACTGTAGTTTCATTTATTTCAAACATATTGTACCTGTTTCATTATCAAATTGTCTTCACTGATTTGGTAAATATTTTACATCTATAGAACCAAAATGAAGAGAAGATGTAAGTGGTGTTTTAAGTGTCATGTTAGTAAGTGGATGTCATTTGCCCATGTACAAGCAAAACCTCAGCCAATCAAGGACTTCTAAACACCCTTTATTTGGATGATTATGTAACCCTTCTGCCAGGCCGAGTTGATAGCAGCAAGGGCCGGGTTCAGTACACAGGGGTTCCTTCTCATCAAAGCAAATGCAAAACTGGCTCAAGCCCCCACCCAGTGACCTGGTAAAATCTTACACATACCCCTGGGCACCTCAAAGAGGCAATACTTCCCCTCCCGCAAGCACAGAGTCTCGGAGTAGCAGAGAATCTTTAATAACATGAGGTAAACGACATCAGCATTAAATTGGGAGAACACCACAACTAGGGTTCATCAACCAAACCATGAGCAAAGACCCACCCCAGAAAATTGGGCCATGTCCTTTCCCTCAGGTTCTTGAGTCCAACAACCCAAATGTCTCTTGAGTCCAGCAATCCAAAAATCACCCAAAGTCCAAAAAGTCCAACAACCCAAAAGTCCAGCCCCAGAGTTCAAGAGTTCATCTGCAGAGAGTTACTCCTCAGTCTGGGTGAAAATGTGTGTGTGGGGGGTGGGGTAGGAAGAGGTAAGGGGCACCTTACATGATCTGAAGCTGACTGCCCCACAGCTCCATAGGACTTCACTCCGATCCACTCCATGAGCCATCCCACAAACTGTTCCGCAAGCAGCTTCCGCCGTCCCGCAAACTGCTCTGCTCCGCAATAGATCTTCAGGCTCCCCACTACTTAGTGATTTCAGCTCTTAGTAATTTTAGCCCTTTAGTGATTTCAGCTTGTAGTAGTGGGAGCCTCAGTGCTGGTACACCATAAGGCCAAAGTGAATTCAGCTCAGCACCTGTAGCTAGACTCCTAATAGACCCAAAATTAGCTCTGATATTCCACAGTGGAGAGAGACAGAGGTGCAATTGATGTTTCAGGTTCTCACAAAGGGGCTCACACCACCAGGTACTAATACCTATCTCCAACCTCTCTCCATTCACAGAGTTTTGGAACCCATGTCCCTTGCCTAGCAAGTGCTACTTAGTTGATGGTGAGTCCCTCCATCATTACAAAAGGCCAAGTACAGTTCCACTGTCCTTGATTCCCATAATCAGGATAATGACAATTTATTCTTCCTGCCCCAATAACAGAGACACTGGGGATCCCACAGCAGCCAAAGTGACCATTTGGGCAGCTATGGGCTCATTCTAGGCGGGGTGGGTGTGCCTATGCAAATGAGATCAGCCCCTGAAGTTCTTTTCCACAACTTGCCACACTTTACCACCAGATGTCAGGATGGAGCTCATCCTGACTCCACTTACAATTATATTTGCTTGGACCAAGCAGAATAGTACATAAATAATTGCACAAAAGGAACTCAAGTTTTCAAGTTAGGTTTCTGCATCTGCATTTCTCCCAGTCTACTTTTTTTTCTCATTTTCTCACTCCTGGCCTGAACCAAAACCTGCTGAATTCAATGGAAACACTCCCACAAACTTTCATGGGCTTTGGATCAGGGCTTACCTGGGGACCGGGGCCCTAACCCCACAATTTTGAACTTCAAAGGGACTGTGAGTAAGGTTGGCCGGGAACGGCAAACTGCGGCCACTGGGAGCTGCGGATGATTGATGTAAACAAACTCTCTCACGGCCCGCCAGTGGATTACCCTGATGGGTCGAATGCAGCCTGCAGGCCGCAGGTTGCCCACCACTGCTTTAAGACGTTTAAAATGAATTCTTTAAAGTCTAGCTGTGTTGCATCACCATCACTCTACAGTGCTAGATTTGGAAATGACATCACATCACCCTGGATGGTTTTCTGCATGGTCTCTTACAGATTTATTCTACTCTTGATGCATGCATGTACTCCACGTTAATGTTAGGAGAAATTAGATTTACGTATGTGCATTGAGTGGAATATTTTATTCTTCTCTACAGGACTATAGCATCTGAGGATAAGATTTTATTTTTTTTTTGTTGCTAGCAAAAAAGCAGCCTGACTAGTCTTTTGATTGATAATACATTAGGATTCATAATTTATATAATCTTATACCTGCTATTGCGAATAAAGTTTTTGTTAAAAAAGTTTAAGGTGTGTGTGCTAGGGCACAGCATGAGCAAGAAGGCCAATTTGTAGCACTTGCTCTAATAGATAGAAACAGATAAAACTCCTACTAGTGCTGATCATATTGAAAATATCTTGGCAAGCATTGTAATTAACAGCAAGTTTCCAGAACTTGACATTCTGAGCAAGTGTCATTCCCTTGGTTATTACAGGGGGAATTACAGTAGCCTTTCACTGTCATATTGATATATACCACAGGAGCACTGCTGAAGAAAAAAGTACCATTTGTGATGTCTTTTCAGGATTTAAACATCTGCCGAATTCCATCTCTTTCTATCACCTTCTGAATATAGATACACATCTCAAAAGGTCTCTATTCTGTGTGCATTGGATGGATTTAATATTACAATATTTTTCAGTTTTAAAATAAAGTGTGTGTGTTGCTCCATGTTAAATGTATGAAGTCTTCCCTGCACAATATTAGCAAGGGCTTTCTCTAGGCTCAAATGTTTTATTTGTGGCTTTGTGCAAGGTATCCTAGTGATAAATTTCCATATGATCATTCACTTAAAAGAATCTCAGTTACAAACTGAAATAAACCTTTCATTCGGGAATGTAGAATTTTTCATCAGTCATGTAATAAACTGGCTAGTGTGTGTAAAAACCACTGCTGCTCTGTCCTTGATGAGTCCAAATTGCTCATTGTGTCATAAGCCCCATACTGCAAATAGATAGCAGAGATAAACCTTGGGCAAATGGTAGGGGCCTGTCTTTTGGAGAATGGGGTTTTCTATCCTCACTGGTGCTATGAAGTTCAGAGAACTAACATTCAAGTAGCACAGATCCAACTTGGATCTTTATGGATGTGTCACAAGAGTAATGATTATTGATTACATATTAGACAGGATAAGCATGACACCACTGTAGAAGTTCTCATCTGGGCCTGATCTAAAGCCCACTAAAGCATTTTAATTGACTCCAAGGACTTTGGCTCAAGCTTCTAAAGAGGTCATCTGCAGCAGTTGAACATGCCCCATACATGAATGTGCACAAGTACTTCAACTTCCACATTGAGGCTGAGTTTTAATGAGTCAGCTCAGGATGACGATGGGTTCTCCCAACAGCACCCAATTTGGCTAGACACACACTGGATCTGTTGTTTGGGTCAGGATTGGAAGTTGAGCATTTGGAAATTATACCCAGTGATGGGCTGTGGTATGAGGTCAGGATGAAACACTCTTTTCAGGGTGGGGAAGGAGTTTAGACGGTCCATCCTCAGAGGCTAGTAGAACTAGGAGGTCATTCAATGGGAATAAGTGCCTTTTGCCCTGCCTTTGTCCTCCCAGGTCACCATGTGTGATCCAAGGACCTATTAATGCTAGCTGGAAAAGGAGTGCAGAGGGAGCACATAAGGGACCCAGGTCTGTGTTTGGCATGTACATTCTAGTTCACCCAGAAGGGTCATGTGAGTTCTCTTATAAAAGCTTGTCATACTGATACTCATAATCATTGTATGGATGATATTTAAGGAGTTCTATATATGTAGTGAAAACATGTTTTAAAGTCTGTCACCAATCTAAGAGGAAAACAGATTTTCTTCCAGACAGGAGTAAAATGTATATATCTCTGTCAAAATGTAAATTAAGCATTGTAAGCTAAAACAATGAAAGCCCCATTTACATATGGGATCAACAGAAAAGGAACAGGAAAAAGATACAAGCCATAGGGATTAGCCTCTCCATGTGCAAAGACAATGAATTTTGGGGGGTATATATGGGAGGCAAAGAAGATACCTTTTGATCTTTACAGTGTAGGTAGTAATCAGGCAGTGCATTTACATTCATGAAAATAGGATCTCAACCAGGCTTGGTTGAAATGCTGCAAAGGACATTTGGGGTCAGATAAACTTATTTAGACAGAAGATTAGCCATCAAGTTTAGTGTCTAGGAATGGTGTTATGATTTTGTTTTATATGTAACCCTTCTCTTTCCATTATCCTTACTCACTATCTCTTAGATCTTGATCTTTAATAATAAACTTATCATTTTATTTCACTACAAAAATATATCTCAGATATCTCATTGCTCTGGTATTCTAGAAGTAGCTGATCCTGAGCTGCTTCATTCAAACTGGTGTGTACATTGTTCCCTTGGGAAAACAGAGCAGAGCATACCTAGTATTTCTCTTGAGTGTGCAGTGGATAGGGGGCTGAACAGTACAGGGGAATGCTTCAAAAGGGCTCAGGGACTGGGGTACACTTATTGTTAACCTGCATGGCAAAGTAAGGGCTCTCATAGCCCTGAGGAGATTGTTCAGGTGGCTAACAGACTGGAGGTGTCAGGGAGCTGACACCCTATTAAGCACAAGAAAGTCTCCCTCTCACTGGAAGTATGGGGGTGACTAGGTGTTTCATAGTCCTGGGCACCCTGAGCACTATCACATGATGGTTTACAGATCACCTGCAATAAATGAAGCAGAAGAATAGACTGCAAGAGTCAGAATGATGGAAGTCCAAAATCTAGAGTTATAATAGTAGAGATTTAAAAAACCCCAAATTTTATAAGCGTATCAATCCTCATGCTTCTGGGCATCTTCTAATTAATGGAAGTCAGGAGGAAACTTTCCTTATCTGCAGGTTATTCCTTAAATGCCTTTGACAAGGTCTCTTGCAACTTCTTCTGAAACAAGTGATATTGACTTCTCACATCAGAGGTAGGATATTGGACTAAAGAGATCACTGGTCTGAACCAGTATGGCAATTCCTATGTTTTGGTCACACAAAGCTTGTTTGTTGTTTAATGGTGCTCATAGGAATTAAAATTTTACTAAACTCAAATACAGAAATAATGCAAAAATAGAGTGGGGAAACATAAACCACTATGACAGGTTTCAGAGTAACAGCTGTGTTAGTCTGTATTCGCAAAAAGAAAAGGAGTACTTGTGGCACCTTAGAGACTAACCAATTTATTTGAGCATAAGCTTTCGTGAGCTACAGCTCCGATGAAGTGAGCTGTAGCTCACGAAAGCTCATGCTCAAATAAATTGGTTAGTCTCTAAGGTGCCACAAGTACTCCTTTTCTATAAACCACTATAGCTTTAATCTCTTAAATGGGCTTACTTTCCATGCAGAATATCAGGGGCTATTATTTTTATCCACCTCCCTAAATATTCATTAATCATTGTATAAAGCAGCTAAATAGAGTACTATTTATAAGTATTTGTCATTTGGGATGTACTTCCTTATATAATTGCATTTTTGCCTGCCACTGCATGTTCAGAAGAGGATACAATTGATTCAGGAAGCACCAGGGGGATTTTTCATGGAAGTGCAAATGTAACACCATATTTTATGGTGCAGTATAGTTTATGAGAGAAAGCTTTCTGTGTCTAAGTGGTGGAGTGCAAGAGCCAGTCTTTAACACTTGAATTGCCATATTTTTGATAGCAGGTAATGGTATGTATGTGGTTAGAATGTTCATTTTGATGATGCAATAATGAAAAGAACATTGGGTAGAGAATTAAATAATAATTTTACATTTTCTAGAAAATAAAAAATGCTGAAGTCACTACCCTAGGTCAAAATGGTATGAATACACTGTGTCCTATGGCAAAGAGCATAAAACAGAAGCATGAAGGATAGTGTAATTAGAATTTTGGATTGTTTAATACAATTTACTTTAATGTAAAGTGTTCTAGCTATTGATGAAGTTTATTTGCTATTTTTACAAAATTATTAAAATGATGGATATGTGTTCTCAGCTGTAATGTAGGGTGTCTCGTTTGAAAAAATATTCATAACATTAGCCTTTTTTTTAAAACTCTCCCACAAAAATATAGCTGTGATCATATTAATGCAGCACAATGGCAAATATCAGCCTGCTGGTAAATAAGGACAAATTTCCTTCCTATGGCAGCAAAGGAAAAATGTTAATAGAACAAAATTTAGCATATAGAGTTAATGTAAAATAAAGCCTGCACACAGCAGAATAATATATACATTCACAATGCACTGTAGTTTGGCCAAGAATACCATCATTAGCATATCAAATTTGAATTTCAGCTAACATATTCAACCTTTATGAGTTCTGCATATATATGCATATGTATAGGTGAAAAACAGGGAGTTCAAAGCTTAAATAAATGTATAAGGTCTACTAGCTCTTTCCTTTTCCATAATCCAATACAAACAATAGCCTGAGCATTTTTTGCAGTTCTCTCCTATGTTAGGATAGAGATGGGGAAACCAGTATGGAAAAAACAGGAACTGACCTAAACTTTTGCCCAAAATTTGAACCAAAGCTCAATCCTCCACAGTGGAACTGGAACAATTTTTATAGTGGGGGTTCTGAGAGCCATTGAACTAAACTGTAAACCCTGTATATGATGGAAACCACTTCAAGCCCAGGGTGCAACAGTACCCCCCCACCTCCCTAGTTCCAGCACCTATGGTCCTCCAGAGATATGCAGATTTTTTGGGAAAAAAATCCAATTCTGTTCTTTAAAAAGGTACATTTTATTAATTAAAAAAAGAAAGAAAATAAATCTGGGAACTCAGGCTATTGCTAGATTTTATTAAAAGAGTAACTACAAGGATTAAGCACTAAGAATAGCTTTCTTGAGGTCCCACTTAAAGGTTACAAGCAAAACAAAAGCACCTGGGGTTAGCACAGAGGAATCCACAAGCCATAATGAAATAAAAGGGATAAACTTAATCACGTCTTCCTAGACATTTCCTGATCTACTTACATATCTCGGGTTTTAAATGAGTAGTTTCTAGGTATGATTCTGATGATTTTTTCATACCTGGCCCAAGCTTCTTACAGCATAGCTGCTGCCTTGTCCACCTCTCCCCGGGAGAACAACAACAGACAGTCAAAAGGGAAGTCTTTTCTCAATTTTAAAAAGTTCTAGCCTTCCCATTGGCTCTTTTGGCCAGGTGCCCACTCACTTCCTTTCACCTATGCATAGTATTGAGACTTTTTAATCCTTTAGAGCAATAAGAGAACAGCTACTAAGAAGGATTTTACAGCTACTGGCTGGATGTGTGTTCATAAAAGTGAGCTACCCCCACCTTCATTTATCACATGGGTTCTGCTTGATAACAATCCAAAGCAGAATGGATTGATGCATGTTCATTTTCATCATCTGAGACAGATGCCACCAGCAGAAGGCTGATTTTCTTTTTTGGTGGTTTAGGTTCTGTAGTTTCCACATCTGAGTGTTGCTCTTTGAAGACTTCTGAGAGCATGCTCCACACCTCGTCCCTCTCAGATTTTGGAAGACACTTCAGATTCTTAAACCTTGGGTTGAGTGCTGTAGCTCTTTTTAGGAATCTCACATTATGACCTTCTTTGCATTTTGTCAAATCTGCTGTGAAAGTGTTTTTAAAACAAACGTGCTGGGTCATCATCCGAGACTGCTATAGCATGAAATATATGGCAGAATGCAGGTAGAACAGAGCAAGAGACATACAATTCTCCCCCCAAGGAGTTCAGTCACAAATTTAATTAATGCACTATTTTTTTAACTAATATGGAAGCATGTCATCTGGAATGGTGGCTGCAGCATGAAGGGGCATACAAATATTTAGCATATCTGGAACCTAACTAACTTGCAACACCGGCTACAAAAGTGCCATGAGAACGCCTGTTCTCACTTTCAGGTGACATTTTAAATAAGAAGCAGGCAGCAGTATCTCCAGTAAATGTAAACAAATGTGTTTATCTTAGCGATTGGCTGAACAAGGAGTAGGACTGAGTGGACTTGTAGGCGCTAAAGTTTTACATTATTTTGTTTTTGAGTGCAGTTATGTCACAAAAATAATCCACACTTGTAAGTTACACTTTCATGATAAAGAGATTGCACTACAGTACTTGTCTGAAGTAACTTGAAAAATACTATTTTTTCATGTTCTCTGTGTATATATATCTTCCTACTGTATTTTCCACAGCATGCATCTCATGAAGTGGGTTTTAGCCCACGAAAGCTTATGCCCAAATAAATTTCTTAGTCTCTAAGAGGCCATAAGTACTCCTCGTTGGTTTTTTTTTGCTGATACAGACTAAGATGGCTAGCACTCTGAAACTATTTCTTTTGTTTATCATTTTTAGAGTGAAAATATTTGTAATAAAAATTAATAAGATAAAGTGAGCACTGTACACATTGTAGTCTATCCTGTAATAGAATTCAATATACTTGAAAATGTAGAAAAACAGCCAAAAATATTTAATACATTTCAATTGGTATTCTATTGTATAATAGTGCGATTAATCGTGATTATTTTTTGAGTTAATCGTGTGAGTTAACTGCGATTAATCAACAGCCCTACTTTGAAGTATTAGGAGGAAAACAGACATCGCAAGAGACTTGGTTGCTTTAAGTGAAATCAGACTAGCATAATATTAAACTAGAATAGTACCAAGGTTAAGACACAACCCATTTAAATCAAATATCAGCTGTCGTTCCATTCATAACTCATAATATTGTGCTGGCCAATGATCTCTATGATACAAAACTTGCCTGGAGGGCGCAGCAGACTGTCCAGTCACTATCCTTGAAGAGATAAGGACATTTTCAGTCGAGTGGGAGTTCACATAAGTAGAAGACATCCCTGAAACCTCCATGGATCCCTTTGCTAGAGTGGGGCTGAAATCTGAAAATGAGTTGCAGATTTCTACATTTCAGAAAACACAGTTGTCACTGAGAACTATGATTGATCTGAGGTTCAAGAAAATTCATCAGCTCGAACCCAGTTAAAATAACTTATCTATAAAGCCTTAAGAAGCAGACCTACTACCATAACACATCATGAGCAAATGTTTTACTAGACTGTAATATTTTCACTAATTCTGAGGCAGAATTATATGTCACTTAGTCCATATCAAATGAAAGAATCATGGGATAAAATGTTATTGGGTGTGATTTAAATTAAATTTATGGAGGCATCTGTTTTGACATGCAGAAATCAGCATTTATTTACTCATTTATGCTAACTACACATGCAAAGTGTATTTAGGTGTACAGTTTTACACAAAAATACATTCTTTTATCTATAGACAAAAATTTTATTGGCACATTTCTGCAGGCCCACTGTATGTTTGGCCCCATATTTGCATGATATTTGCAAATTTCAGTGGCTGGTTGCATGTCGAGGATGAAATTTCACGCAACTCTGCAAACATGAGTGCATGGTTTCCTGTACCTTTATTCACCTTTATAGACCTAGGAAGTAGAACGTGGGCCTGGGTCCCAGCCCAGGGGCCTTAAGGGTAGTGGTAAACCACTTGACCTAGTGCTTCCTTCCCCGGGCTACTTTCCTCTCCTGTTCTTCAGCTTGTGGGGCTTCTGCCCTCTCTCTCTCTGCACAAGCCGGGTGTCTCTTTACCTAGGGTCTTGGTCTTCTAGCTAGCCACAGCACTTCTTCAAACTTTCCTCTACTTCAACTCCTCCAAACTGTTCTCTGCTCCAACTCCTTGAAACTGCTCTCTGCTCCAACTCCTTCCCCTGGCTGATTGAAGCAGGTGGTTTTTATCAGGTGACTAGCTTCAGGTGCTTTAATTGGCTTCAGGTGCTTTTAATTAATCTATAGAAACCTTTCTTCCGTCTACAGGGAATAAGGCTTCTCTTCATCCTGAGACTTACATCTCTCTCCAATATCACTCTCCTGCTGTCTTCTGGCCATACTGTATTACAGTATGTAAGATTAGATAATGCAAGTAGGACAGTGTAATGTTTCCGGCCTCACATCATATCTATCTTCCTGTTCTTAAGTTATTTTGCTTAAAAAGTTGCTTTGATTTTCATTGTTAGGGATGTTTCAGGACTGTTTGTTCCACTATCCTAGCCAAATTCAACCTGGGGTAATTACATTTTGCCTAATATATTTTACCATACATGTGCTTGCTCTTGTTTTCAAACATATAACGGGTTTAAAATTGTCTGTGACTGGAAAATTAGACCTTAAATTTTATCTTGGTGGATTTGACTTTTTGATGCAAGAAACATTTAATGTTCACCTTTCACCACTTTAAAGTGCAAGTGATTTGATAAATAATATGTCACTATTCTACCCAAGAGTTGAAATCAAAGGAAATTTTGTGGCCAGCACTTCCAAGGTATCATGCCATCACTGTTGCATTGAAAGGCTAAACATTATATTCTAGGTCCTTACAATTGGATTGAGCAGAGAGGGGGACCTGAAGCACACACTGAGCAGTAGGTTACACAATCACATTTTTTCCCAGCACTTACAAAATGTGAAATCAGGTCCCATTAAATTCCTCCTTAGGGTCAGTCAGTAAGATTGCCCAGCAAGTTGATTTATGGATTCAAAGAGATTTAGACTTTAGTTACATCTCTTGTGATATGAATATTATTCCCTCAAAATTACAGACAATTGAACAATCCCATCATAAATGAAACATAAACAGGGAGGAAAAAAATGTGTCAGAGTCCGTGCTGGTGCTCTCGAAGAACAGAAACATTCTGTGCATGAATGCATACTTGAAGAACCATATACATCAGTAAAACTTTAGTACCCAAGAGCAAGATGTTGGATAGGAGGAGGAGGCTTGGAATTACTTCAAGTCAAAGTTGCAGAAACTATCAGAAGCCCGCATCCCAAGAAAGGGGGAAAAAATCATAGGCAGGAGTTGTAGACCAAGCTGGATGAGCAAGCATCTCAGAAAGTGATTAAGAAAAAGCAGAAAGCCTACAAGGAATGGAAGATGGGAGAGATTAGGGTTTTATTGAGGTCAGAACATGTAGGGATAAAGTGAGAAAGGCCAAAAGCCATGTAGAGTTGGACCTTGCAAAGGGAATTAAAAGCAATAGTAAAAGGTTCTATAGCCATATAAATCAGAAGAAAACAAAGAAAGAAGAAGTGGGACTGCTTAACACTGAGGATGGAGTAGAGGTTAAGGATAACCTAGGCATGGCCCAATATCTAAACAAATACTTTGCCTCTGTCTTTAAAGAGGCTAATGTGGAGCTTAGGGATAATGGTAGGATGACAAATGGGAAGGAGAATATGGAGGTAGATATTAACACATCTGAGGTAGAAGCCAAACTCGAACAGCTTAATGGGACTAAATCAGGGGGCCCGGATAATCTTCATCCAAGAATATTAAAGAAACTGGTACATGAAATTGCAAGCCCGTGAGCAAGAATTTTTAATCAATCTGTAAACTCAGGAGGTGTACCATATGACTGGAGAATTGCTAACATAGTTCCTATTTTTAAGAAAGGCAAAAAAAAGCAATCCAGGTAACTACAGGCCTGTTAGTTTGACATCTGTAGTATGCAAGGTCTTGGAAAAAATTTTGAAGGAGAAAGTAGTTAAGGACATAACGGTTAATGGTAAATGGGACAAAATACAGCATGGCTTTACAAAAGGTAGATTGTGCCAAACCAACCTGATCACCTTCTTTGAGAAGGTAATAGACTTTTTAGACAACGGGAACACAGTGGATCTAATTTACCTTGATTTCAGTAAGGCATTTGATACGGTTCCATATGGAGAATTATTAGCTAAATTGGAAAAGATAGGGGTCAATATGAAAATTGAAAGGTGGGTAAGGAACTGGTTAAAGGGGAGACTACAGCGGGTCACACTGAAAGGTGAACTGTCAGGCTGGAAGGAGGTTACTTGTGAAGTTCCTTAGGGATCGGTTTTGGTCAATCTTATTTAATCTTTTTATTACTGACCTTGGCACAAAAAGCGGGAATGGGTGCTAATAAAGTTTGCAGATGACACAAAGCTGGGAGGTATTGCCAATACAGAGAAGGACTGGGATATCATACAGGAAGATCTGGATGACCTTGTAAACTGGAGTAATAGTAATAGGATGAAATGTAATAGTGAAAAGTGCAAGGTCATGCATTTAGGGATTAATAACAAGAATTTCTGTTATAAACTGGGGACACATTACTTGATTTAACAGAGGAGGAGAAGGACCTTGGAGTATTGGTTGATCACAGGATGACTATGAGCCTCCAATGTGATATGGCCGTGAAAAAAGCTAATGCGGTCTTGGGATGCATCAGGCGAGGTATTTCCAGCAGAGATAAGGTGGTATTAGTACTGTTATACAAAGCACTGGTGAGACCTCATCTGGAATATTGTGTGCAGTTCTGGTCTCTCATGTTTAAGAAGGATGAATTCAAACTGGAACAGGTACAGAGAAGGGCTACCAGATGAGTCAATGTATGTACAAAATTGCCTGCAAGAAATGGGTGTTTCCTGCAGGTGGAAGCATATAATGGAAACTGTGGACTAAATTATAAGTTTGGTATTTATAGGTCTTTACCATATCTTGGACTATATTGTGATTTGGATTGTATGCACACACAAAGAGTTGATAGGAGTGAGACCATGGACAATATATCAGCTACCCAGATCTTGTGTTTGGTCAAGCAGCAGTGAACAGTTTCAGGGGAGATTGCAGGGGTGTGGGGAAACAAAGATGACTTTATATCATCACAGGGCATCTTTGAGCTGCAAGTGTTCATATTGCCTCCATATTGAAGTAACCGTGAGGATTGTTACGTTAGCCAGCGATTGCCAGAGCATAGCATGCTCTAGTATAACCATGCCCTCTTGACTACATTTCCCCAATATGCATGCTGTGCAAGGGGAGAAAGGCCAGGAGGATCTGTCATCTAGATTCCTATACTTTCTCAATGCCAGTGGGGCATTTCCCCACACTGGAGAACTCTTAGATGCTCTGCTGAAGGAGTTCTATGGCCCAGTCACTCCTCCAGTGTGGTGTGAACCGGGAGCCAGCCCCAGGTGTTGTGATAAAACCATAATTTAAGCATACAATTGTATTTCCTCTGTCTGATGTTAAAATGAGCAATCCTCAAGATTTATTACATGCTGTCTTTAACTGTGTTTGGATTGGAAGTACGTTAGTGGAGTCACCCTGTGCAAGTTACAGTGACCGAGAACAAACAGTGCTTCATCAGCTGATCATTTTCTGTAGATAATCCTTCCTTATTGGGTTCTAGCTTTCTACATGAATCTTCATTAACTGCAAATGTTATATCTGAACCTTCGTAACATCAATCACAGGCTAACTCTGAGAGGCAAACATTATTGCTCTCTCTTTTACAATTCTGAGCTATAGACTGCTTAGTTCCTGTATCAACCAGTTTTCTCTACAGGTTGTTAGTGAATTTAAAAGTCACACAGTTAAACAAAACCCTTTCAGCCTCTGCTACTGTAATAAAGGCTCCCTACTATAATGGAAGCATTTTACATGTGTAACAGTGTCAAACTCATTGACTTCCTAGTAAAGCTGAAATCTCAGTGGTTTTTTTTGTTTGTTTTTTTGTTTTGAGATTTTTGTGATAACTACTTACACCCAGTTGATTATAAGCTGGTGATAAGGAACTGGAATCTTTTTTAAAGGGACACATCAGTCAAACTGAAAAAAAATAGAAGCAGGGTTTTCAAATGGTATATATCAGTATAATTCTGTTGAAGCTTATAGACCTAAGCTGATTTACACCAGCTGAAGATCTGGTCACATTTTTTTAAAAAAAAATCCTTTTTAATAGTAGTCACTAATATCTGAGCTACTGCAGTTATTTCTTTTTTTAAGGGAAACTGAGACATCTCAGAAACTATGTTAAAACCTTTGAAGAACACTGATTGTATAACAGCAACTAATCACAGTATTAAAATGTACTTTTTTACTAATTATGCAATTTTTTCCTCTCCCACCCTAACCCCAGCTAAATCTTGTTCCTCTTTCAGTCAATTTGGAAACTAGACTTTCATTTTTGCTTCTAATCAGTTTGGTTTTCAATTCCTCTTGCACTAGTACAATGCTGTAATGTTTGGATTGTAAACACAAGGGAGTGACTATTTAAAAGAAAATTTTACATTGGATTTTGTTTAAAAAGCAAAATTAACAGAAACAATTTTCTTGTATTTATGTTTTCATAACTTTAATTCTGGGCCAAATTACACTTAACTGTTCTCCTTTAATACTTATTGTAAGACATCACTCCTATAGCTTTTGGTTTGTTGCACATTTTGTTTAAAAATTCTTGAGTTTTGGCTACATATACTTTTTTCCAATTTATTGTGGACAGGAACATTTCTAATCCCCCTCCCCTCCTTCCACCTCCACCAAGAGTCTATTGTAATTAGTGAGAATAAGTTTATTTGCAATTATGCTGTTTGGCCACTAGATGTCTCTGTGTGGTATTGAGGGTTATAGAAAGGGGTCCAATGACAGACAAAGATAGACTTTAAAGGGTCAAAGGAACCATTAAGACCATCCAGTCTGAATTCCAAAGGCACAAAGAGGTGAAGTGACTTGCCTAAGGTCACACAGTTGGTCATTGGCATAGCTGGGATTAGAATCTAGATCTAGTGACTTCCACTCAAGTGCCCTGTCCACTAGACCAGTGGTTCTCAAACTAGGGCCACCGCTTGTTCAGGGAAAGCCCCTGGCTGGCTGGGCAGGTTTGTTTACCTGCCACATCCGCAGGTTTGGACGATCGCGGCTCCCACTGGCCGCGATTCACCGTTCCAGGCCAATGGGGGCTGCGGGAAGTGGCGTGGTCCAAGGGATGTGCTGGCCACCGCTTCCCACAGGCCCCATTGGCCTGGAATGGCGAACCGCTGCCACTGGGAGCTGCGATCGGCCGAACCTGCGGATGCTGCAGGTAAACAAACCATCCCAGCCCACCAGCAGATTTCCCTGACAGGCCTCGTACCAAAGGTTGCCAATCCCTGCTGTAGATACTTGTGGTAAACCAATCATATTTGTATTAACATTTATCAAAGGCAGAATGCAATATGGGACTCACAATCTCTGATATTAGGAATAAACTTCATGTAACATTGAAACAGACACCAAAAATGTCTAATTTTCTGAAACATCCAATCTCTTATTTTAAGTAGCATTGTCGATGTAACCAGAAATGGCCTTTTGACTGAAGCATTGCCTGATATTTGTGTGTATAATTATTGCAAGAATGTGCACAGGTTAGATATTCTGTGTACAAAAGGCAAGTTACATACTGTACACCTGTAAGTACCTAATTTGTTTATAAACCATGTAAGCAGATACAAAAAGTAAGTGTACCTCCACTCTTTAAAAATCAGGCCCCTAGTGTCTGAGTCCTGAATGTCCTACACTATGCCATTTGCACTTTATTGAAGTATGCCTGGCAAGTAGGACTGTTATTTCCAAGGACTCCTATGAAAATGAGATTTGTATTTTACAAGGTTATCTCAGTGAGTTATTAAAAATATGTCATCTATCTATCTATCTATAAACACAGATGCACAATAGGCAAGACAGCATGTATATAATACAAATAAAATTATACACCCTCAATGGAAGCCATTGGGTATACAACACTTTTGAAAACCAATCTACTTATTTAGGTGTCTAAACATGGATTTAAGAACATAGCTTTAGGCTAGATTTTTTAAAATCTTAGCTATGATTTTCACATCCATATAGGAAATTTCACATTAGCTTTGATATAAGGATCCCTAACATCTGTATGAGGATGTCTAAGCAATTCCCATGAGTTATTATTATGCCAGTTTTAAGGATGGGTAAACTGAGGAAGGGAGAGGTTAAGTGGCCTTACCAAGAAGACATTGGCAATGAGTCAGTGGCAAGCTGGGAATAGGAGTAGTAAATTTCAGTCTCCTTCATTCACCATTGCATCACACAGCCAAAAATCACAGATACAGTTAACTAAATTGTTTCAAACCTCAAAAATCAATTGGGTTACACCTCTGGGTGAAAGTTCACATTCTTATTTTAATTTGAACCTATTTACCTATCTTTAATTGAAAACTAGGTTAATAAAACACCTAATTTGAAATGTGCATAAACTGTAAAGTAGTAAGAATGAGGTAGATATTTCTTTGTTCTCAACAAAAAACTCTTTGCTCAAATGGCTGAGGCTAATGGATAATAAATTTATTACTACAAGTAACTGTAAATGTTGCTGAACACTGTTTGCACACAGAGATTAACTGAAATATAACAGATATATGGATAATAACACATTTAATCTGATATTACACAATAGTTATCTTCCGTTAGAGGAAACTGTGCGGCTTGATTGAACAAAAGATAAAGTTAATACTACCTAATAAGAACAGACCATTATAGATCAGTGAAACTGCAAAACAGAATTATATGACAAGGGGCAAGCGACATTATCTAAATTAACATTTTTCCAGCATGAACAAGAAGGGCCACTGTAGGAAAATGAGAGCTAAATAGTGTGGCCTGCATTTAGTCAACCTGAAGTAATTATTAATTTATGGTTGTCTGTGATTTTAATGAAAATGAAAGCTGAGAGGAAAGAATTGAGAGAGATAATGTGCCGTGAAATTGAGTTTCATTTATTTGGGAACCACCTTCTTTTTTTCCCTTCTCATTTTTGTTGTTGTTAAAGAAAAAGTAGTTAATGCAAAATGGGCCACATTAAATTTTCACCAAGATTATGTAACTGCATGGCTAAGTACTCACATTACTTTGGAAAGTTGTTACTGAAAATGGCCAATGATTGAATTAACTGGACTGCCCAATTTCCTGCAGGTATGATCAGTAGGTGCCCTTTGTTTGTTTGTTTGTTTATAGAATTACCACCTTTAGAAGTCAGTCATCCAATAGTAATTTCGTATCATCAGCCAACCAAATTTGATTAACACTATTCTATCACTTTTGGAAATGCTCCTGTCATTCATAAAGGAGTACTTGTGCCCCAAGTACTCCTTTTCTTTTCGCGAATACAGACTAACATGGCTGCTACTCTGAAACCTGTCATTAGTAGCACTTCTCTGAATCCTTTAACTCAGAAGTATGGATGAAACCAAATGAGGAACACAGATAACCAAAATACAATACTGTCTGTTGGCTTAAATGTTTGTTTTTCTGTAAAGATTCTACTCATCATTAATAGTTGTATCATGTGTGAGACATAGCCCAAAAAGGAGACAAGTGACTTTCTTCTTTTTAAAATGTACTAAGAATATTTGAGAGCAATGTGATCATTCTAAGGCTTTCTTGGGATGTAAAGGAGGACAATAATCATCTCTTGGTGTCCTACATATTCTATTTTAGGATTTTATACACCCACCCATCACCATAAAATAGATTGGTAATAGCACGGTCCATAGTAGTTCTTAAAAATTCCAGCTCTAACTACAGCTGAACTCTAGGTTATCTGCAATATTGTAAAATTAACAACATGGCATTACATTCTTGAGCATTACCTCAGGATATTTATTTTTGAAGTACACTTTGTTTGCCCGTTCTGTCCTTTGTTAGGTTTAGAATTCCTTTTCATATTCTTCAGTAAACTCAGTTCCAAATTTTCAGCTGGTGTAAATCAGTGGAGATTGGTGGAGAGCCTAAGGACAACATCTGAAAGAGAATCTGAAACCTCGGAATCCCTCTTGGTCTGAAGTTCACAGTGGTGATTCATAATGTCATAATCAGTGGTGAGCTGGAGCGGGTTACCACCAGTTTGCGCAAACAGGTTGTTAAATTTAGAACCAGTTTTAGAACCGGTTGTTATGGCTCCCTGAGCTCCCGGCCGGGGAGGCTCCCCAGGACCCTCCCCCACCTCCCCCCCTCTCGCAGAGCCGCAGTGTGCCGCACCGCTGGTGCCAGCACTCTGGACCACTCCTGGGCAGCTCGGCAGCTCCTGCCGCTTTGAGTGGCATGGTAAGGGGGTGGGGCTGCGAGCTCCAGTGGGCCATGTGGCATCTATACACGCTGCCCTGAGCAGTGTGGTAAGGGGGCTGGGCCGGGGTTGGATAAGGAGCAGGGAGCGGTTGGAGGGGGCGGAGGTTCTGGGTGGGCAGTCAGGGAATAGGGAATGGGGGGAGGATTGGGTAGGCAGTCGCCACCCCAGAGAGTCCCAGCCAGGCTGGGGCTCGGCTGGGGCAGCCCCCCAGGCCAAGGGGGCCATGACTCGCGGCGCTGGGGAGGGTGCACGGTGTAGGGCTCAGTGTTATAGAAGGGAGCTGTTGGAGACAGGGTCGGCTCTAAGCACCAGCAAAACAAGCATGTGCTTGGGGTGGCACATTTCTAGGGGCGCCATTCCAGCGCCGGCCATGCCGCCCCTAGAAATGTGCCCCTGTTGCCCCAGCTCGCCTCTGCTCCACCTCCGCCTGCTCCCCTGAGCACGCCGCCACCGCTTGGCTTCTCCCCCCTCCCTCCCAGGTTTGCTGCATGAAACAGCTGTTTCGCGCGGCAAGCCTGGGAGGGAGGGAGAAGCTGAGCGGCGGCGCGGTCGGGGGAGGCAGCGGTGGTGGAGCGGAGGTGAGCTGGGGCGGAGAGCGGTTCCTCTACCCATGCCTGTTACTTCCTGCGCTCCCCCCCCGCACTCGCCTCCTCTCTGCCTGCTCCTCTGAACGTACTGCCTCTCCCTTGCCTGAGAGGGAGGGGGGAGAAGCAGAGCGGCGGTGTGTTCAGGGGAGCAGGCGAAGCGGAGGTGAGCTAGGGCGGGGGGTTGCGGTGGGAAGCCATAGGAAACAATGTGGGGAGGGGGAAATGTGGCACACCCGGCGGAGGAGGCAGCGATGGGGATTTGGGAAGGGGTTGGGAAGGGGCGGAGCAGGGGCGGGGAGGAGGCACAAAAAAAAGTGGGGGTGGCCAAAATTTTTTTTGCTTGGGGCGGCAAAAATCCTAGAGCTGGCCCTGGTTGGAGAAGGGGCTTGGTGCTAAAGGGGGGTGCATGGATCAGCACTGTTTGGGGGCACGGGGCTATGGAAGGGCTGCAGGGCCCCGCCTCCTGTCTCGGGGGAGGGGCTGTGCTGTGGCTGGTACCTGCGCTGCACAGCCATTCAGGCAGCCGCTCCGGGGCCCCGCGCACAGAGGCCGATCTGATGCCACCTCGCTCAGCAGCCGCGGCCGAGCTCCATGCTGCTTCCTGCCTGACCCAGGAAGCACGACCAGATGTGCTGGGCAGGGAGATCAGGCACCATGTGACTGGGCACCGTGTAGGGCTGGGGAGCCAGGCCCCTGGCAGCAGCAGCCTCCTCTGCCCCAGGAGCCGGGCAGGGCCAGCTGGTGCCATGGCTGGGGGTTGCTTTGGGTGTGCTGCGGCAAGCCCCCCCCCCCGCAGTATCTCCCACTCCTGCACTGTGGAGCTGTCCGGCCTCTGCTGCTTGGGGGCGCTCACATTCTGCACTGGGGAGTCAGGCAGACGGCAGCCTTTGCCTGCAGGGAGCCACCGTTCCACATTCTGGGAGTGATCCTACTGATGCAAGGGCTGCAGGACTCCTGTACCACCAGCAGGCACCTGGGATGGAGAATGGGCCTGGGGAGGACAGGGGGGAAGGACAGAGCATGGGGGGAAGGATGGAGCCTGGGGGGCAGGACAGAGGCACATCCCTTAAATCAGAACTTTTTATCGGGAACTGGTTGTTAAGATCTTGGCAGCTCATTACTGGTCATAATGAATATTTATATTTCTTAAAGGTGGAAGCTGTAGTAATCTTTGTTTAAAGTATATCCATTCTGGATCAGATTCAAGTGTAAAGTTAGCAGGGTTTAAGATCACATATGTGTTTAGAAATATATGTTGGTTGGATTAAAAAAGGGGAAGTGGATATGGCAAACATAAAAAAAAAATCTGATGTGATCAAAATTGACACCGAATAAAGGAGGCAATGTATGTACTTATGTCATGCTGATTAATGTTAGTAATATTACTGATGAATCAATTGACCCAAGATGAAACTGTGGAAAGTGAAATGAGAATAAAGCAATGTGGGGAAGGTTATGCTCTAGAACATACTGTAGGCTTTGGATCAATAGCTACCAAGGCAAGCAGTTCATTTCTCACTGTAGTCTACCAAAGTTTCATAGTTTAATGTATACCGATTTCTCATGGAAGTGGAAGTTAATTTTTTCAATTCATGCAGAGACATGAACTGAGGAGGTTATGCTTTCTTCTCATACTAGGTGTCCTAAATGCCTCTCTTGGCATTATATACTGAGGAAGTGCAGAAGGGGATGGATGAAAGCCAAAGCCAAAAACAGTGAAAAGGAAACTAGGAGTGAAAGATGCAGAATAAGGGGGGATCAGTTGGGTGTTTAAATTTTATTATATTTTCAAATGTTATTTCCCTGGGGGTTTTTTAGAGGTTTTGTAGAAAGAGTTTAACTTGAAAGACTCAGTTACACCTCATGGAAAACTTGGAAAAACAAAGAGAAAGAATTCCATTTTTATCATATTATGGGAGCATTTACTTCCCCTGTTGTTTATTACTAAGGATATTTTCAGGAAGATATCACATCAGATTCATGGCTGGTGCAAATCGGCGTTGTTCTATTGACTTGAAAAGGGCTTACATGAGCTGAGGACTTGACCCTTAATGATTATATTTGTTTACTGGTTCCAGCTACTGCCTCCTTTTTTAAACTAAGAACTCAGTTACTTGTTTGTGTGAATTGTAGTATTACAGGGCCTGATCCAAAGCCCACTGAAGTCAGTAGAAATACTCTGACTTCGGTGAACTCTAGAGCAGGTCTATAGAAGGAGAGGATGATCCTGTGGTTTATGACACTGAACTGAAATTCAGGAACTCTGAGTTTAGTACCTGGTTCTGCCACGGGCTTCCTTTGTGACCTTGGACAAATCATTTAATCTACTTGTTCCTCAGTTCCTCATCTGTAAAATGAAGATAATTCTTCCCATCTTCCAATCTTTTGCCTTGTCCAGTTAGACTGTAAGCTTTTTGGGATAAGCACTGTCTCTTTCTATGTGTTTGTATACCACCTACCCCTGATCTTGGTTAGGATTTCTAAGGCACAATTGTGTACAAAGACAAAGTACTAACCATTACTGTCGGAGGATTATGAATAGACTTGAGTAAAACTTTAGTAACAAAACCTGAAATTTGGGGCAGGTTCATGAGCTTTGCTAGGAACCAGTTCCGAGTTCCAAGCAAATATGCTTTCATTCATAGTAGACAAGGCAAGTTTTGACAATTTTGACTGAATTTCACTTTGAACTTTGGGGTCCATTTGACCCAAAATGCAATGGATGCAAACTTACATCAATCAGAAAGAAGCGAAGAAAAAAAATTGTTGTCTAAACCCTGCCAAGCTAAGAACAACTGTGGCACACAGCTCTTAAATAATGTTATAGAAGCACATGAGCTAAGGAACAAAATCAGATTTAATGTCATATCTTAAATGAAGAAAAATCTGAAATTATTAGTGTCAAAACATTCTTCTCAGAAATAGTTTGCCTAAATTGTCCATGAAACATTATTTTTTCTCAAAATATTGTGGCAATGGCAATTTACATGATATATACCTTAAATGGGAAAGTAGGGCTTGAGTCTAAAGGGTGAAAATAAGGAGGAGGAAATGCCAATACAAGTAAATATTATAATAAGTATTTTTATTAGATGTTGTCAAGGTTCCTCCCCGACTCTGAACTCTAGGGTACAGATGTGGGGACCTGCATGAAAAAAACCTCCTAAGCTTATCTTTACCAGCTTAGGTCAGAACTTCCCCAAGGTATAAAATATTCCCCCCGTTGTCCTTAGACTGGCCGCTACCACCACCAAACTAATACTGGTTACTGGGGAAGAGCTGTTTGGACGCGTCCTTCCCCCCAAAATACTTCCCAAAACCTTGCACCCCACTTCCTGGACAAGGTTTGGTAAAAAGCCTCACCAATTTGCCTAGGTGACTACAGACCCAGACCCTTGGATCTTAAGAACAATGAACAATCCTCCCAACACTTGCACCCCCCCTTTCCTGGGAAATGTTGGAATAAAAGCCTCACCAATTTGCATAGGTGACCACAGACCCAAACCCTTGGATCTGAGAACAATGAAAAAGCATTCAGTTTTTTACAAGAAGACTTTTAATAAAAATAGAAGTAAATAGAAATAAAGAAATCCCCCCTGTAAAATCAGGATGGTAGATATCTTACAGGGTAATTAGATTCAAAAACATAGAGAACCCCTCTAGGCAAAACCTTACGTTACAAAAAAGATACACAGACAGAAATAGTTATTCTATTCAGCACAATTCTTTTCTCAGCCATTTAAAGAAATCATAATCTAACACATACCTAGCTAGATTACTTACTAAAAGTTCTAAGACTCCATTCCTGTTCTGTCCCTGGCCAAGACGACTACAGACAGACACAGACCCTTTGTTTCTCTCCCTCCTCGCAGCTTTTGAAAGTATCTTGTCTCCTCATTGGTCATTTTGGTCAGGTGCCAGCGAGGTTACCTTTAGCTTCTTAACCCTTTACAGGTGAGAGGAGCTTTCCCCTGGCCAGGAGGGATTTCAAAGGGGTTTACCCTTCCCTTTATATTTATGACACGCCCCCCAAATCTCAGCTAGGGTGAAACACTGGCTGGGATTTCTTCCTGGAGCTCTAGGAAAACAGAGTTAATAAGACACATGCATCTCTAAATATACTACCAAGTACATAAAGACTAACAATATTTTCCATATCTCAAGGACAATTTTAACCAGTTGATTCTGGGAAACTTTCACGGGAGAGTGCATCAGCCACTTTGTTAGAAGCTCCTGAGATGTGTTGGATGTCGAAATCAAAATCTTGGAGAGCTAAACTCCACCGAAGAAGTTTTTTGTTAGTTTCTTTGACGGTGTGAAGCCACTTTAGTGCAGCATGGTCGGTTTGCAGGTGGAAACGCCGTCCCCAAACATATGGGCGTAGCTTTTCCAGAGCGTAGACAATGGCATAACATTCTTTTTCAGTGACTGACCAGTTGCTTTCCCTCTCAGACAGTTTTTTGCTGAGAAACACTACAGGGTGGAATTCTTGATCAGGTCCTTTCTGCATTAAAACTGCTCCCACACCACGCTCGGATGCATCTGTGGTTACTAGGAACGGTTTGTCAAAGTCTGGGGCTCTTAGTACAGGGTCAGACATGAGTGTCGCTTTAAGCCTGCTAAAGGCCTTCTGACACTTTCCGGTCCACTGAACAGTATTTGGCTGTTTCTTTTTGGTTAGGTCTGTCAGTGGGGCAGCGATTTGGCTGTAGTGCGGTACAAATCGTCTGTAATAACCAGCCAAGCCTAAGAAGGATTGAACCTGTTTCTTTGACTTTGGGACAGGCCACTTTTGGATAGCATCCACTTTGGCCTGCAGGGGGCTGATAGTTCCTTGACCCACCTGGTGTCCAAGGTAAGTCACTCTGTTTAGGCCTATTTGACACTTCTTAGCCTTAACAGTTAGTCCTGCCTCCCTTATGCGCTCAAGGACTTTTTGTAGATGTTCCAGGTTGTCTGCCCAGGAATCCGAAAATATGGCCACGTCGTCAAGGTAGGCGACTGCATATTCTCCTAATCCCGCTAGGAGACCATCTACAAGTCTTTGGAAAGTGGCGGGTGCATTTCGCAGCCCGAAAGGGAGTACATTAAATTCATACAGCCCGAGATGTGTGATGAAGGCTGACCTTTCCTTGGCAGATTCATCTAGCGGTACCTGCCAGTACCCCTTGGTTAAGTCCAAGGTAGAGATGAACTGGGCCCGTCCCAGTTTCTCTAATAGTTAGAATCATAGAATCATAGAATCATAGAATATCAGGGTTGGAAGGGACCCCAGAAGGTCATCTAGTCCAACCCCCTGCTCGAAGCAGGACCAATTCCCAGTTAAATCATCCCAGCCAGGGCTTTGTCAAGCCTGACCTTAAAAACCTCTAAGGAAGGAGATTCTACCACCTCCCTAGGTAACGAATTCCAGTGTTTCACCACCCTCTTAGTGAAAAAGTTTTTCCTAATATCCAATCTAAACCTCCCCACTGCAACTTGAGACCATTACTCCTCGTTCTGTCATCTGCTACCATTGAGAACAGTCTAGAGCCATCCTCTTTGGAACCCCCTTTCAGGTAGTTGAAAGCAGCTATCAAATCCCCCCTCATTCTTCTCTTCTGCAGACTAAACAATCCCAGCTCCCTCAGCCTCTCCTCATAACTCATGTGTTCCAGTCCCCTAATCATTTTTGTTGCCCTTCGCTGGACTCTCTCCAATTTATCCACATCCTTCTTGAAGTGTGGGGCCCAAAACTGGACACAGTACTCCAGATGAGGCCTCACCAATGTCGAATAGAGGGGAACGATCATGTCCCTCGATCTGCTCGCTATGCCCCTACTTATACATCCCAAAATGCCATTGGCCTTCTTGGCAACAAGGGCACACTGCTGACTCATATCCAGCTTCTCGTCCACTGTCACCCCTAGGTCCTTTTCTGCAGAACTGCTGCCTAGCCATTCGGTCCCTAGTCTGTAGCTGTGCATTGGGTTCTTCCATCCTAAGTGCAGGACCCTGCACTTATCCTTATTGAACCTCATCAGATTCCTTTTGGCCCAATCTTCCAATTGGTCTAGGTCCTTCTGTATCCTATCCCTCCCCTCCAGCGTATCTACCACTCCTCCCAGTTTAGTATCATCCGCAAATTTGCTGAGAGTGCAATCCACACCATCCTCCAGATCATTTATGAAGATATTGAATAAAACCGGCCCCAGGACCGACCCTTGGGGCACTCCACTTGATACCGGCTGCCAACTAGACATGGAGCCATTGATCACTACCCGTTGAGCCTGACAATCTAGCCAGCTTTCTACCCACCTTATAGTGCATTCATCCAGCCCATACTTCCTTAACTTGCTGACAAGAATACTATGGGAGACCGTGTCAAAAGCTTTGCTAAAGTCAAGAAACAATACATCCACTGCTTTCCCTTCATCCACAGAACCAGTAATCTCATCGTAAAAGGCGATTAGATTAGTCAGGCATGACCTTCCCTTGGTGAATCCATGCTGGGTGTTCCTGATCACTTTCCTCTCATGCAAGTGCTTCAGGATTGATTCTTTGAGGACCTGCTCTATGATTTTTCCAGGGACTGAGGTGAGGCTGACTGGCCTGTAGTTCCCAGGATCTTCCTTCTTCCCTTTTTTAAAGATTGGCACTACATTAGCCTTTTTCCAGTAATCCGGGACTTCCTCGGTTCGCCACGAGTTTTCAAAGATAATGGCCAGTGGCTCTGCAATCACAGCCGCCAATTCCTTCAGCACTCTCGGATGCAACTTGTCCGGCCCCATGGACTTGTGCACGTCCAGCTTTTCTAAATAGTCCCTAACCGCCTCTATCTCCACAGAGGGCTGGCCATCTCTTCCGCATTTTGTGATGCCCAGCGCAGCAGTCTGGGAGCTGACCTTGTTAGTGAAAACAGAGGCAAAAAAAGCATTGAGTTCATCTGTGCGTGGCATTGGATAGTTGTCTGGGCGAGTTACAGCATTTAGCTTACGGTAGTCCACGCAAAAACGTATTTCCCCATATGGTTTGGGAACTAGAACCACTGGAGATGCCCATGCACTTTCAGAGGGGCGGATTACACCCATCTGTAACATATCCTGGATTTCCCGTTCTATAGCAGTTTTAGCTTGAGGAGACACCCGGTAAGGTTGGACCCTAATTTGGTGAGCATTACCTGTGTCAATGGAATGGTATGCCCGTTCAGTCAGTCCTGGGGTGGCTGAGAACGTTGGCGCATAGCTAGTGCACAGCTCCTGGATCTGCTGTCGCTGCATACGCCCAAGGGTCATGGAGAAGTTCACCTCTTCCACACCACCAGCACATTTCCCTTCGTAGTAGACACCTTCAGGCCACTCAGCGTCGTCTCCTCCCTGGGCTGTAAACTGACAAACCTTTAATTCTCTGGAATAAAAGGGCTTTAGAGAATTAATATGGTACACCTTAGGCTTTCGGTTGGAGGTGGGGAATGCTATGAGATAATTAACAGCTCCCAGGCGCTCCTGGACCATGAATGGCCCTTCCCACGATGCTTCCATTTTATGGGCCTGGAGCGCCTTTAAGATCATGACCTGGTCTCCTACTTTGAAGGAACGCTCTCTGGCATGTTTATCATACCAGGCTTTTTGCTCTTTTTGAGCATCCTGTAAGTTTTCTCTAGCAAGGGCTAAAGAGGTTCGGAGGGTGTTTTGTAGGTTGGTTACAAAGTCCAGAATGTTAGTTCCTGGAGAAGGTGTAAATCCCTCCCATTGCTGCTTCACCAACTGCAATGGCCCCTTAACCTCACGGCCATATACAAGTTCAAATGGGGAAAACCCTAAACTGGGATGTGGTACAGCTCTGTAGGCAAAGAGCAACTGCTGCAACACTAGGTCCCAATCATTGGAGTGCTCATTTACAAATTTACGTATCATGGCCCCCAAAGTTACATTAAACTTCTCCACCATGTCATTTTTTTGATGGTGGTAAGGAGTGGCAACTAAGTGATTTACCCCATGAGCTTCCCAAAGGTTTTTCATAGTTCCTGCCAGGAAATTAGTCCCTGCATCTGTGAGGATGTCGGAGGGCCAACCTACCCTGGCAAAAATGTCTGCTAGTGCCTGGCACACACTTTTAGCCCTGGTGTTGCTTAGAGCTACTGCTTCCGGCCATCGGGTGGCAAAATCCATGAACGTCAGTATGTACTGCTTTCCTCTGGGTGTCCTTTTCGGAAAAGGACCCAGAATATCCACAGCTACTCGCTGAAATGGAACTTCAATGATGGGGAGTGGCTGGAGAGGGGCTTTGACCTGGTCTTGGGGTTTTCCCACTCTTTGGCACACCTCACCAGACTGGACATAGGTAGAAACATCCTTGCCCATTCCCTCCCAGTGGAATGACCCCCCCAAACGGTCTTTGGTCCTGTTCACCCCCGCATGGCCACTAGGGGGATCATGGGCTAAGCTCAAGAGCTTGGCCCGGTATTTAGTTGGAACTACCAACTGTCTCTGAGGATGCCAGTCTTCCTGGTGTCCCCCAGAAAGAGTTTCCTTGTATAAAAGTCCTCTTTCTACAACAAACCTGGATCGATTAGAAGAGCTGAGAGGCGGTGGGTTGCTCCGTGCCGCCGTCCAAGCTCTCTGGAGGCTTTCATCTGCTTCCTGTTCGGTCTGGAACTGTTCCCTTGATGCTGGGGACATCAGTTCCTCACTGGATTGTGGACCTAGGCTTGGTCCCTCTGGAAGCGATATAGGGGATGGAGCTGTTTCTGTTGACTGTGAACCGCTCTCCGCTGGTGCACTATGTTGGGATTCAGGCTCCGGCTGAGCCTCTTGTGTAGGGTTATCGTCTGCTGCCAGTTCAGGTTCGGTGGGGCCCTCTGGTGTTGAGGTTGCAAGTACTGGATTCAGTGCTGGCACAGCGTCTGGTGTTGGTTGTTTGGCTGGTTCCGGTTCTGGGACTGGTTCCGTCTGGGTTTCTGGGACTGGATCCACTACTGCTGTTGTAGACATTGACCTGGGGTCCGGGTCCATCACCTCTGACTGGGTCTGATAGAATTTTCCGGAACAGAGCTAGGCCTCACGGCTTGTTTAGCCTGGCTGCGGGTGACCATTCCCACCCTCTTGGCCTGCTTCACATGATTGGCCAAGTCTTCCCCCAACAGCATGGGGATGGGATAATCATCATAGACTGCAAAAGTCCACATTCCTGACCAGCCCTTGTACTGGACAGGCAACTTGGCTGTAGGCAATTTGAAAGACTTGGACTTGAAGGGTTGAATCGTCACTTGAATCTCTGGGTTGATTAAATTGGGGTCCACTAAGGAAGCATGGA
The DNA here is from genome assembly GCF_965140295.1 of Lepidochelys olivacea. Lineage (NCBI taxonomy): Eukaryota > Metazoa > Chordata > Testudines > Cheloniidae > Lepidochelys > Lepidochelys olivacea. Next base: position 78,576,137 of record NC_140411.1, read on the forward strand.
TAGCTGACACTTGTGCTCCGGTGTCCCTCCACGCGGTGACCTTCTTCCCGCCCACACTCACAGTTTCCCTCCGCTCCAAGGGTATCTGGGAGGTATCTGGGCCTGTGGACCTCTGGTGTGATTCCGGTGCAATGAACTGTAATCTGTTGGGGTTCTTGGGGCAGTTGGCCTTTACATGCCCCAGCTCGTTACACTTAAAACATCGTCCAGCTGACGGATCACTGGGGCGAGGAGGGTTGCTGGAGAACGGGGTGGTGGGACGATAAGGGGTCTGGAGGGTTCTTTGGGAGGTAGGTGGGGCTTTGGGCGGCCCCCGGGAATAGGGTGTGGTCTGGGGTGGTCCCTTCTGGTCTCCGCTCCAACTGCGACCAGTTTTCTTCTTCTCTGCCACCTCCACCCATCTGGCTCCAATCTCTCCTGCCTCAATTACACTTTTGGGTTTCCCATCTAGGATGTATCTTTCTATTTCCTCAGGAACACCCTCTAAGAATTGTTCCATTTGCATTAGGAAGGGCAAATTTACTGGAGATTCAACACTTGCTCCTGATATCCAGGCATCCCAATGTTTCACAATGTGGTACGCTTGTCGGGTAAATGACACGTCTGGTTTCCACCTTAGGGCTCTGAACCTCCGACGAGAATGCTCGGGTGTTATCCCCATTCTGACTCTCGCCTTGGATTTAAACAGTTCATACTTGTTCATGTGTTCTTTAGGCATTTCAGCTGCCACCTCAGCTAAGGGTCCACTGAGCTGCGGCCTCAGCTCTACCATGTATTGGTCAGTAGAGATGTTGTACCCAAGGCAGGCCCTTTCGAAGTTTTCTAGGAAGGCCTCAGTATCATCGCCTGCCTTGTAGGTGGGGAACTTTCTGGGATGGGAAGTGGTACTTGGAGAAGGATTACTAGGGTTTGTTGGGATATTCTGCTGAGCCTTTATCTTCTCCATCTCCTCCACATACTTCCTCTCTTTTTCCTTCTCCTCCAGTTCTTTGTCCCTCGCTTCCATAGCTCTCCTGTGAGCAGCCGCTTGGTGTTGTTCTGCCTCCCTTTCTTGTTCCTTCTTCAGCTGCATGAGTTCTATGTGTCTTTCATGTTCCCTTTGTCTTTCCTCAGCCTGAAATTTGGCTAATTCCAGCTGTAGTCGAGCCGCGGATTTTGCCCTTCTAACCTCTCTGTTTTTACTAACTTTACACCCGAGGTTTAGAAATAAACAAACAAAACTTGGCTATAAAATTTTGCTGTGCTGGAATAGAATACCTATTCTCTGATAGTGATTGTCAGCCTACAGAAAAAGACAATTCCCTTGTCTCTGCTCTGGGCCCAAATTAAAGTAAAAAACCTCCAACTACTTGGATACCTGCTTACCCAGCCCAAAGAAAAAAAAATTCCTTTTCAAACCTGTGCTCCTTGTAAAACAAAAAAATCAAAATCCTAAAAAAAAAACACCCTGCCACTTTTGTCTCCAGGCAAATGGGTAGAGCACACCCCCCCTATTTACTTTTAGGAAGAAAAGAAAAAAAAAAACTCTGGGTTGGAAGACTGTGAATTTCCCTGCAGGAGTTAAGTACCCTGCCTCCAGGCAAAGAAAACCTGCAATTCACAAGATAATCCCCTTTTGTCTCTGCTTGCCAACAAAGCAGAGAGAAACCAAGCTGCTTTCAGTTTCAAAGCTGCTTTCTGGACTTCCTAAAAATTCCTTTTTAAAATCTGTATTTCTAGTTCAAAAAATCTCAACTGGATCTCAAAATGATTTCAGGTTAATCCCACCACTGTGCCACCATGTCAAGGTTCCTCCCCCACTCTGAACTCTAGGGTACAGATGTGGGGACCTGCATGAAAAAAACCTCCTAAGCTTATCTTTACCAGCTTAGGTCAAAACTTCCCCAAGGTACAAAATATTCCCCCCGTTGTCCTTAGACTGGCCGCTACCACCACCAAACTAATACTGGTAACTGGGGAAGAGCTGTTTGGATGCGTCCTTCCCCCCAAAATACTTCCCAAAACCTTGCACCCCACTTCCTGGACAAGGTTTGGTAAAACACCTCACCAATTTGCCTAGGTGACTACAGACCCAGACCCTTGGATCTTAAGAACAATGAACAATCCTCCCAACACTTGCACCCCCCCTTTCCTGGGAAATGTTGGAATAAAAGCCTCACCAATTTGCATAGGTGACCACAGACCCAAACCCTTAGATCTGAGAACAATGAAAAAGCATTCAGTTTTTTACAAGAAGACTTTTAATAAAAAATAGAAGTAAATAGAAATAAAGAAATCCCCCCCGTAAAATCAGGATGGTAGATATCTTACAGGGTAATTAGATTCAAAAATATAGATAACCCCTCTACGCAAAACCTTAAGTTACAAAAAAGATACACAGACAGAAATAGTTATTCTATTCAGCACAATTCTTTTCTCAGCCATTTAAAGAAATCATAATCTAACACATACCTAGCTAGATTACTTACTAAAAGTTCTAAGACTCCATTCCTGTTCTGTCCCTGGCCAAGACGACTACAGACAGACACAGACCCTTTGTTTCTCTCCCTCCTCGCAGCTTTTGAAAGTATCTTGTCTCCTCATTGGTCATTTTGGTCAGGTGCCAGCGAGGTTACCTTTAGCTTCTTAACCCTTTACAGGTGAGAGGAGCTTTCCCCTGGCCAGGAGGGATTTCAAAGGGGTTTACCCTTCCCTTTATATTTATGACAGATGTTTAAAGATATTTAGGTGCCTAAAGATCTAAACAGGCATCTAGTGGGATTTTCAAACGTGCCTAGACACCTAACTCCCTGTCATAAATATGCAAATTGGTGAGGCTTTTATTCCAACATTTCCCAGGAAAGGGGGGGTGCAAGTGTTGGGAGGATTGTTCATTGTTCTTAAGATCCAAGGGTCTGGGTCTGTAGTCACCTGGGCAAATTGGTGAGGCTTTTTACCAAACCTTGTCCAGGAAGTGGGGTGCAAGGTTTTGGGAAGTATTTTTGGGGGAAAGACGTGTTCAAACAGCTCTTTCCCAGTAACCAGTATTAGTTTGGTGCTGGTAGCGGCCAGTCCAAGGACAACGGGTGGAATATTTTGTACCTTGGGGAAGTTTTGACCTAAGCTGGTAAAGATAAGCTTAGGAGGTTTTTCATGCAGGTCCCCACATCTGTACCCTAGAGTTCAGAGTGGGGGAGGAACCTTGACATGGTGGCATAGTGGTAGGATTAACCTGAAATCATTTTGAGATCCAGTTGAGATTTTTTGAACTAGAAATACAGATTTTAAAAAGGATTTTTTTTTCCTTTGGAAAGGAACTCCAGAAAACAGCTGAAACTGAAAGCAGCTTGTTTTTTCTCTGCTTTGTGGCCAAGCAGAGACAAAAGGGAATTATCTTTGTGAATTGCAGGTTTTCTTTGCCTGGAGGCAGGGTACTTAACTCCTGCAGGGAAATTCACAGTCTTCCAACCCAGAGTTTTTGTATTTTTTTTCCTAAAAGTAAATAGGGGGTGTGTGTTGTACCCATTTGCTTTTTCTTTGGGCTGGGTAAGCAGGTTTCCAAGTAGTTGGAGGTTTTTTTGCTTTGATTTGGGCCCAGAGCAGAGACAAGGGAATTGTCTTTTTCTGTAGGCTGACAATCACTATCAGAGAATAGGTATTCTATTCCAGCACAACAAAATTTTACAGCCAAGTTTTGTTTGTTTATTTCTAAACCTCGGGTGTAAAGTTAGTTAAAAACAGAGAGGTTAGAATGACAAAATCCGCGGCTCGACTACAGCTGGAATTAGCCAAATTTCAGGCTGAGGAAAAACAAAGGGAACATGAAAGACAGATAGAACTCATGTGACTGGAGAAGGAGGTACAGGAGGCTGCCCACAAGAGGGAAATGGAGGCAAGGAAGCATGTGGAGGAGGAGAAGGAAAAAGAGAGGAAGCATGTGGAGGAGGTGGAGAAGATAAAGGCTCAGCAGAATATACCAACAAACCCTAGCAATCCTTCTCCAGGTACCACTTCCCATCCCAGAAAGTTCCCCACTTACAAGGCAGGTGATGATACTGAGGCCTTCTTAGAAAACTTCGAAAGGGCCTGCCTTGGGTACAGCATCTCTACCGACCAATACATGGTATAGCTGAGGTCACAGCTCAGTGGACCCTTAGCTGAGGTGGCGGCTGAAATGCCTAGAGAACATATGAATGAGTATGAACTGTTTAAATCCAAGGCGAGAGTCAGAATGGGGATAACACCCGAGCATTCTCGTCGGAGGTTCAGAGCCCTAAGGTGGAAACCAGACGTGTCATTTACCCGACATGCCTACCACATTGTGAAACATTGGGATGCCTGGATATCAGGAGCAAGTGTTGAATCTCCAGTAGATGTGCCCTTCCTAATGTAAATGGAACAATTCTTAGAGGGTGTTCCTGAGGAAATAGAAAGATACATCCTAGATGGGAAGCCCAAAACTGTAATCAAGGCAGGAGAGATTGGAGCCAGATGGGTGGAGGTGGCAGAGAAGAAGAAAACTGGTCGCAGTTGGAGCGGAGACCAGAAGGGACAACCCCAGACCCCACCCTATTACCGGGGGGCGCCCAAAGCCCCACCTACCTCCCAAAGGACCCTCCAGACCCCTCATCATCCCACCACCCCGTTCTCCAGCAACCCTCCCCATCCCAGTGACCCGTCAGATGGACGATGTTTTAAATGTAACAAGCTGGGGCATGTAAAGGCCAACTGCCCCAAGAACCCCAACAGATTACAGTTCATTGTACCGGAATCACACCAGAGGTCCACAGGCCCAGATACCTCCCAGATACCCTTGGAGCGGAGGGAAACTGTGAGTGTGGGCGGGAAGAAGGTCACCGCGTGGAGGGACACCGGAGCACTAGTGTCAGCTATCCATGCTTCCTTAGTGGACCCCAATTTAATCAACCCAGAGATCCAAGTGACGATTCAATCCTTCAAGTCCAACTCTTTCGATTTCCCTACAGCCAAGTTGCCTGTCCAGTACAAGTGCTGGTCAGGAATGAGGACTTTTGCAGTCTATGATGATTATCCCATCCCCATGTTGTTGGGGGAAGACTTGGCCAATCATGTGAAGCAGGACAAGAGGGTGGGAATGGTCACCCGCAGCCAGGCTAAACAAGCTGTGAGGCCTAGCTCTGTTCCGGAAACTTCTATCAGGACCCGGTCAGAGGTTATCGACCCAGACCCCAGGCCAATGTCTGCAACAGCAGTAGTGGATCCAGTCCCAGAGACCCAGACGGAACCAGTCCCAGATGTTAGGATATAGATATTCAGGCCTGTCTGTAAAGGCCTATACTCTAAGAATTTAGGTGTATTCTTATCACTTGGCTAGTGATAGAGGTATAAAAGAAAGAATCAAAATCACTGTCTGCTGGTGTAAGGGCCTTCTCTTACTGTGACAGTCTGAGGCCCTGTTCTTAGGCTAAGGCCTTTGGCTAAGCAGCAGAGGCAGCCATAAACTGGGAAGCAAACAGTTACATCCTCACATTCCAAACTAGTCACACTGAAATAAGGTGCTATTCGGCTGTTAGGAATACAATCCTGTCCTGATAGTTCCTATCACCTCCAGAGAAAGGGAAGTGTCTAGAAAATGTAAAAGGAAACTTAGTTTGATAGCATCCTGTCTGGCAAGAACTCACTTATCAATAGCTGGGATGTGAAATCCTCACTTCTGTATTGTTTTGTCATTATAGTTCCCACTTTGCTATTGTTTGTCTGTATAATCTCTGTCTGGTTCTGTGATTGTTCCTGTCTGCTGTATAATTAATTTTGCTGGGTGTAAACTAATGAAGGTGGTGGGATATAATTGGTTACATAATCATGTTACAATATGTTAGGATTGGTTAGTTAAATTTCAGGAAAATGATTGGTTAAGGTATAGCTAAGCAGAACTCAAGTTTTACTATATAATCTGTAGTCAATGAGGAAGTGACTGGGTGTGGATGGGGGTGGGCATGTGGGTGTGTGAGATGGGAACAGGGAATGGGGGTAAGAAAATTGGAATCATGTTTTGCTAAAGGGGGAGATGGGAACAGGGAATGGTAGTAAGGAAGTTGGAATCATGTTTGGCTAAGGGTAGGAATGGGAACAGGGACACAGGTGTAAGGCTCTGTGGTGTCAGAGCTGGGAAGGAGGATACTAAGGAAGGAAACTGGAATCATGCTTGCTCGAAGTTCACCCCAATAAACATCGAACTGTTTGCACCTTTGGACTTCGGGTATTGTTGCTCTCTGTTCATGCGAGAAGGACCAGGGAAGTAAGTGGGTGAAGGAATAAGCCCCCGAACACCAGAACCGGAACCAGCCGAACAACCAACACCAGACCCATTGTCAGCACTGAATCCAGTACTTGCAACCTCAACACCAGAGGGCCCCACCGACCCTGAACTGGCAGCAGCCGATAACCCGACCCAAGAGGCTCAGCCGGAGCCTGAATCCCAACATAGTGCACCAGCGGAGAGCGGTTCACAGTCAACAGAAACAGCTCCATCCCCTATATTGCTTCCAGAGGGACCAAGCCTAGGTCCACAATCCAATGAGGAACTGATGTCTCCAGCATCAAGGGAACAGTTCCAGACCGAACAGGAAGCAGATGAAAGCCTCCAGAGAGCTAGGACGGCGGCACAGAGCAACCCACCCACCGCCTCTCAGCTCTTCTAATCGATCCAGGTTTGTTGTAGAAAGAGGACTTTTATACAAGGAAACTCTTTCTGGGGGACACCAGGAAGACTGGCATACTCAGAGACAGTTGGTAGTTCCAACTAAATACCAGGCCAAGCTCTTGAGCTTAGCCCATGATCACCCTAGTGGCCATGCTGGGGTGAACAGGACCAAAGACCGTTTGGGGGGGTCATTCCACTGGGAGGGAATGGGCAAGAATGTTTCTACCTATGTCCAGTCTTGTGAAGTGTGCCAAAGTGTGGGAAAACCCCAAGACCAGGTCAAAGCCCCTCTCCAGCCACTCCCCATCATTGAAGTTCCATTTCAGCGAGTAGCTGTGGATATTCTGGGTCCTTTTCCGAAAAAGACACCCAGAGGAAAGCAGGACATACTGACTTTCATGGATTTTGCCACCCGATGGCCGGAAGCAGTAGCTCTAAGCAACACCAGGGCTAAAAGTGTGTGCCAGGCACTAGCAGACATTTTTGCCAGGGTAGGTTGGCCCTCCGACATCCTCATAGATGCAGGGACTAATTTCCTGGCAGGAACTATGGAAAACCTTTGGGAAGCTCATGGGGTAAATCACTTGTTTGCCACTCCTTACCACCATCAAACAAATGGCATGGTGGAGAAGTTTAATGGAACTTTGGGGGCCATGATAAGTAAATTCGTAAATGAGCACTCCAATTATTGGGACCTAGTGTTGCAGCAGTTGCTCTTTGCCTACAGAGCTGTACCACACCCCAGTTTAGGGTTTTCCCCATTTGAACTTGTATATGGCCGTGAGGTTAAGGGGCCATTGCATTTGGTGAAGCAGCAATGGGAGGGATTTACACCTTCTCCAGGAACTAACATTCTGGACTTTGTAACCAACCTACAAAACACCCTCCGAACCTCTTTAGCCCTTGCTAAAGAAAACTTACAGGATGCTCAAAAAGAGCAAAAAGCCTGGTATGATAAACATGCCAGAGAGCGTTCCTTCAAAGTAGGGGACCAGGTCATGGTCTTAAAGGCGCTCCAGGCCCATAAAATGGAAGTATCGTGGGAAGGGCCATTCACGGTCCAAGAGCACCTGGGAGCTGTTAATTATCTCATAGCATTCCCCACCTCCAACCGAAAGCCTAAGGTGTACCATATTAATTCTCTAAAGCCCTTTTATTCCAGAGAATTAAAGGTTTGTCAGTTTACAGCCCAGGGAGGAGACGACGCTGAGTGGCCTGAAGGTGTCTACTACGAAGGGAAATGTGCTGGTGGTGTGGAAGAGGTGAACCTCTCCATGACCCTTGGGCGTATGCAGCGACAGCAGATCCAGGAGCTGTGCACTAGCTACGCGCCAACGTTCTCAGCCACCCCAGGACTGACTGAACGGGCATACCATTCCATTGACACAGGTAATGCTCACCAAATTAGGGTTCAACCTTACCGGGTGTCTCCTCAAGCTAAAACTGCTATAGAATGGGAGATCCAGGATATGTTACAGATGTGTGTAATCCGCCCCTCTGAAAGTGCATGGGCATCTCCAGTGGTTCTAGTTCCCAAACCATATGGGGAAATACGTTTTTGCGTGGACTACCATAAGCTAAATACTGTAACTCGCCCAGACAACTATCCAATGCCACGCACAGATGAACTATTAGAGAAACTGGGACGGGCCCAGTTCATCTCTACCTTGGACTTAACCAAGGGGTCCTGGCAGGTACCGCTAGATGAATCTGCCAAGGAAAGGTCAGCCTTCACCACACTTCTCGGGGTGTATGAATTTAAAGTACTCCCTTTCGGGCTGCGAAATGCACCCGCCACTTTCCAAAGACTTGTAGATGGTCTCCTAGAGGGATTAGGAGAATATGCAGTCGCCTACCTTGACGATGTGGCCATATTTTTGGATTCCTGGGCAGACAACCTGGAACATCTACAAAAAAAGTCCTTGAGCGCATAAGGGAGGCAGGACTAACTGTTAAGGCTAAGAAGTGTCAAATAGGCCTAAACAGAGTGACTTACCTTGGACACCAGGAGGGTCAAGGAACTATCAGCCCCCTATAGGCCAAAGTGGATGCTATCCCAATGTGGCCTGTCCCAAAGTCAAAGAAACAGGTTCAGTCCTTCTTAGGTTTGGCCGGTTATTACAGACGATTTGTACCGCACTACAGTCAAATCGCCGCCCCACTGACAGACCTAACCAAAAAGAAACAGCCAAATGCTGTTCAGTGGACCGAAAAGTGTCAGAAGGCCTTTAACAAGCTTAAAGCGACACTCATGTCTGACCCTGTACTAAGGGCCCCAGACTTTGACAAACCGTTCCTAGTAACCACAGATGCGTCCGAGCGTGGTGTGGGAGCAGTTTTAATGCAGAAAGGACCTGATCAAGAATTCCACCCTGCAGTGTTTCTCTGCAAAAAACTGTCTGAGAGGGAAAGCAACTGGTCAGTCACTGAGAAAGAATGTTACGTCATTGTCTACGCTCTGGAAAAGCTACGCCCATATGTTTGGGGATGGCATTTCCACCTGCAAACTGACCATGCTGCACTGAAGTGGCTTCACACCGTCACGGAAACTAACAAAAAACTTCTTCGGTGGAGTTTAGCTCTCCAAGATTTTGATTTCGACATCCGACACATCTCAGGAGCTTCTAACAAAGTGGCTGATGCACTCTCCTGTGAAAGTTTCCCAGAATCAACTGGTTAAAATCGTCCTTGAGATGTGGAAAATATTGTTAGTCTTTATGTACTTGGTAGTATATTTAGAGATGCATGTGTCTTATTAACTCTGTTTTTCCTAGAGCTCCAGGAAGAAATCCCAGCCAGTGTTTCACCCTAGCTGAGATTTGGGGGGCGTGTCATAAATATAAAGGGAAGGGTAAACCCCTTTGAAATCCCTCCTGGCCAGGGGAAAGCTCCTCTCACCTGTAAAGGGTTAAGAAGCTAAAGGTAACCTCGCTGGCACCTGACCAAAATGACCAATGAGGAGACAAGATACTTTCAAAAGCTGCGAGGAGGGAGAGAAACAAAGGGTCTGTGTCTGTCTGTAGTCGTCTTGGCCAGGGACAGAACAGGAATGGAGTCTTAGAACTTTTAGTAAGTAATCTAGCTATGTGTTAGATTATGATTTCTTTAAATGGCTGAGAAAAGAATTGTGCTGAATAGAATAACTATTTCTGTCTGTGTATCTTTTTTGTAACTTAAGGTTTTGCCTAGAGGGGTTCTCTTTGTTTTTGAATCTAATTACCCTGTAAGATATCTACCATCCTGATTTTACAGGGGGGATTTCTTTATTTCTATTTACTTCTATTTTTATTAAAAGTCTTCTTGTAAGAAAACTGAATGCTTTTTCATTGTTCTCAGATCCAAGGGTTTGGGTCTGTGTTCACCTATGCAAATTGGTGATGCTTTTTATCCAATATTTCCCAGGAAAGGGGGGGTGCAAGTGTTGGGAGGATTGTTCATTGTTCTAAAGATCCAAGGGTCTGGGACTGTAGTCACCTAGGCAAATTCGTGAGGCTTTTTACCAAACCTTGTCCAGGAAGTGGGGTGCAAGGTTTTGGGAAGTATTTTAGGGGGAAAGACGTGTTCAGACAGCTCTTTCCCAGTAACCAGTATTAGTTTGGTGGTGGTAGCGGCCAATCCAAGGACAACGGGTGGAATATTTTGTACCTTGGGGAAGTTTTGACCTAAGCTGGTAAAGATAAGCTTAGGAGGTTCTTCATGCAGGTCCCCACATCTGTACCCTAGAGTTCAAAGTGGGGGAGGAACCTTGACACTCCCACTGAAAATTTGGTGCCCATGTGCTTTTGAAAATTCTACTAGGTGCCTGCCTATCTATATCTCTAGACACCTAAATACCTTTAAAAATATGTCCCTTACATGTTTGGGCCAAATTGAGACGTGATCTGTGAGGATGTTGATCTTGTTGCTAATTTCATTATCGTGTATATCAGGGGTAGCACCACTAATGTCAGTCAGAATCAGGTTCCATTATACATACTTACACCCATTTACTGATGTACAAGGGAACCTGTATGTCAAGAAACTGAAGGAAGAGAATGGATAGGGCATGTACATATGAGGGGTGGGGGAAGGACAGCCAAAGAGCACACATGTTACAGCAAGACTTCCCTTTAGACTTAAAAATTCACCTCTGAATTTAGCCCTTCATGTGCAATTCATATACTGATCATTTTCTGAGTGAAGAAAAATGTCTCAGCAGTAACATTTCTTCCTCTTATTATTTATTTGCATGGTGGTAGCATCTAGAAGTCCCATATTGTGACAGATTTAAGTTACCAATCTGCCTGAGGCACCAGGTGATTAGGCTGAGGCTGCAGGATCATTAGGGGAGGAGATGATGGAGCACATCAAGTGACTAAGTTTAAAGTTTTATTAATAAAATAAAGTAAAATAACAGTGAAGAGTGCTGGTGGTTTCCCACGTCACTCAGAGGAAGGAAGAAAGCATTAGTGCCCCGAGCCCTAACCCACTTTCATACTTACACATGCACTACCAGAGGCTGGCCAAGCCCGGGTGTAATGTAAGAACAAGAGGTGGACGGGAGTTCTGTTCTGTGCACAGGTTGTTCAGGGTCTGCTGTTGATCTCCGAGTTGCTTTAGCTCCTGGGAGGGTTTTAAGTCCTGGGGGCTTGAGGGGGCATCTTGTTCAGGGACCTCTGTCCCCCCATGCTTTTTGTATCAGTCCAAACTGGCCTTCCGGTGCTTCCTCAGCTTTTTAAAAACACACCGGCCTCAGGAACGCAAAAACTGTTGTTTGGAACACAAAAGCCATTGTTTTCCCCCTTGCTGGCCTTCGCTATCTCACTATTTTTTGCAGTCCCTGCAGGTCTGTTCAGCTGAAGCCTCCTTTCTCATGGCTGGTCAGGGATGGAATTCAGGCCCCCATCTGTCTTGGCAGGCAGCCGAGAGTCAGTTGAGTGCTGTGGCCTTGGGCTGGAGTTAGCATCTTATCTCTGGACCTACCTGGAGTGTCAAGTTAACCCATTCCGTCTCTCTTTTCCTTCCCCTTTGGCCTCTCACAACCTGCAAAGGAATATTTCACTCCACACCTTTAACCCTTCCCAGAACACTTTGCAATGCCTACAATAGCATTAGCAACATACAATGCTGATCTGCCTCCCCAGGGACCCCCCTTGAGGGAGGGGGCCATTGGGTTGTGACATTATCAGAGTCATGGCTCCATTGTGCCAGGTACCACATTCATATAAAGAAAAGAAGACCCTTCCTCCCTAAATCTAAGAAAAATGTCTGTATTTAAAGTACAGGTATTTCAGCAAATTACACCATTAGAGCTATGAGCAGAGAACATGACTTCTACAAAGTTAATATTAGAAACCATCCTCCAATCAGGGAAGATAAAAAAAGTTACTTTTTCTGCACATTATTTCCACCTCAAATACTTTCCTGTCTGTGGGCACATCAAGTAAAATTGATTCTGAGACACAAATCAGCCATAAACTCAGCTTGACTGGCCAGTTATATATGAATATAATTCTCATGAAAGTTGCCAGACAGGAACTAAAATCCTCTGTTTATCCACAGAACAAGTATGCCATGTGAAGTGGCTTCCCCATGTTGCTCTGTCAGCTCTGATCTGAAGAGACCACTTCTAGGGGTGAGAAGAGAGTTTGTTGTCTGTGCCATTCAGTACTTGGGCTCTGCTGAGATAGACAATGAGGGTGTCCATTATGTTGGTGGTAGGTTTGGTGATATAATCAGTTCTCCATTAGGAACTCAGTATTTTTCTTCTACACTCTACGGTGCTAGCTCTAAAAGGCCACATATGGCGGGTCATCTTACAGCTATGGCCCATGAGAACTGGCTGATGCAATGAAGACACTACTGGTGTTGCTGACTTTGATAGCAGCAGTTTTGGTTAAATAAACAGCCTGTCTGACTTTAAACTTCCATCTTCGTTTAGACGTACAAAATCTCTTGAACTAATGTAGCCTCAATTCAGTTCCACTAACCCCACCCTTCCCAATAAAAAGAAAGACAGCTGTTTCCATTATTCTCCTTGATTTCTCATTTGTCAGTGTTTCCTGACAAATACTGACTGGTATTTCCTTCCATCTGCTAGAGAATTAAATAAAATATGAACCAAACACAATACAAACCAAGTGTCCAATACTGCAAGATGCTCAGCATCCTTCACTCTCATTGATTTCAATACAAGCCCAAACTTCCTAGAAACAGAAGTGTGCTGTACTTGATCTTTCCATATGGACTTTATTTGCTCTCATTATTTCCTCTTCCTGCTCTCAGCAAGTTTATTTTTTCTGCTAATGTTTTTAGCCTAACTTAGTTAAGTATAGGTGTTCTATATTTTGCTTTGCTAACTCAGTTCCACACTCTTTTCTCTACCCCACTCAACTACTGTTCTTAATTTTAATATTTCCCCATAAATTTGTTTTATTTTTTCCAACTTACTATATTTTATATGAACTTTTAAAATAATCTATAACACACTTTAATATAAATGTATCTAATTTCTAGACAAGTGGGGCTATTGGTGGAATTACACCAGCAAAAATGTCTCTTAATGTGTCCATTGAACTTTAAGGACCCTATAGCCTTTATATCTGTATTCTGACTATACTGAATTTTCTTTATATCACTTTTCTAGATGTCCTTTGTTCACTTGCAACTTTCCTAAACACACCTACTACCTAATCAAACCTCCACTAACAACTTCCCTTCATCTCTGTCTCAGCCCCGCTTTAATTCCCATATAAATAATAGCATTTAGCTCTCTCATATTAATATGATTAGTGCACCATTGTGTTTGTTATTATTTCTGAACTTCATTGTTCTGTTTGCCAGGTACAATTTTTTTGAAGTGTATATCCATCATCTTCTGTAACACTGTCTACCAATCTACCAGCTGTACATGCCATATCAATCTCATGCAATATATTTAATTTAAATTATATAGCATTAAGGCCATGAGTTGAATGAATATGAACTCCCCCATACCAAACCTGTAATATCCTCTTGTTCTCTTCTTCTATTTTGCATGAAACCCAGTCTTCTGATCTCTCTCCCTTCATTCCAGCTTCCCTGTTCTTCTTCCTTTCAGCTCTGCCATAGCATCCCTGTGTAAATCTACAGGAAACTGTTGAATGTACAGTGTGGAAACCACCAATTTTCTGCTCACCACCACCTACTGTCAATCCTTTTCACTCCCCAGCTTTATCCTTTGGTACTAAGCCTTCCCATCACCATGCTCTCTCCCATCACAGAATGATCAAACAATAATTCATCTCACCCCATTTTCTATGTTACCCTTTATCACATTCAACTCTACCATTTCTCTTCCCTATTTGCCTAACCAGGCCCCCATCAACTCTCCTAGCTCAATAAGCCTCTCACCAAGGGTGTTATCCTGGCTCCTTTGAAGCCAGTTGAAGTTTTGTCATTGACTTTAATGAGATTTAACCAAATCAACTGGATTTCACCCAAACCCAGTGGGCTCAAAGAACAATGCCAGCTACTCCAGGATTTAAGATTGTCCTGTCCTTAGTGGGATAATTCTCTATCTCGAAAGCAATCAACTCATGACTGGAGAGTTTCGATGGGAGGAAGTAGACAGCAAAAGAGACAAGAAAGAAATAAAAATAAAGAAAATCTGAATATATCCACTGGGAAGAAGGGAGAGTGTCAGGACATTTCCTTCTAGAACACATTCAGTGCTACTGTTAATCATTCTAGTCCTTAGAAAACACATTGATAGCAATCTGAAAAACCTCAACTATCCTGTAAAGAGTTTATAGGGGATCATATTCCTTTATCAAAAACTGAATGGTGTATGTGTGAGGGTTTTTTAATTTGTCACTGTAATTTTGTGAAAGCAAGTAATGGTCCATCAGATCAAACAAGGTTCATCTTCAGTGTTCTCTGTGTTAATATGTTACCATAATGTGATCTGATACCCAATATTAATGTCTCCAACATCCATACTTAAGAAAGATGGAAATAAAGGCTCTTTCCTTCAATCCATACCATCAACTTTACAAAGAATAGAATGATTATTTCTGCCACAAAATCTAAACATTTTTTATATACCTTAATTTGTAGTAGGAGATACAGACAGGAAAGTAACTTTGGTAATCTGATTCTCTAAACCACTATACCTCTTTTCCTTCTCACACACTCTTCTGTTTGGAACATTTATACAACAGTAATGGGCAAGTCTTCCAAATAATTCTCCTTTACTCAGAGTTGTTTGTCTGAATTATGATCAACCAATCAGCGAGGAGGAACTTACATGTGACCAATCTGTCCAGTCACCACAACCTGAATATAAGCTAGTCACAACAAATGGCTAGCAAACAAGCCACAGACAAAATGTTTTATTGACACAAAATGTATTCAGCAAATATTTACACACACCAAAAAACCCCACATTTGATAAAATGAATATCTATTGTGGACAATACACAAACAGCAACGGATGAAATTACTTCAGTAAACTTTCAGATATGAATTTTAATTCAGCTCTAGTTATTAGTCACATATTTACAGATTGTAGATGTAATGCATAGAGAGGTAATGGTCTGAGTAACAATAGTTGGTGATAGGATGTTAGATGGGGTGGGATCTGAGTTATTACAGAGAATTCTTTCCTGGGTATCTGGCTGGTGGATCTTGCCCACATGCTCAGGGTTCAGCTGATCGCCATATTTAGGATCGGGAAGGAAGTTTTCCTCCAGGGCAAATTGGAAAAGGCCCTGGGGGGTTTTCACCTTCCTCTGTAGCATGGGGCATGGGTCACTTGCTGGAGGATTCTCTGCACCTTCAAGTCTTTAAACCATGATTTGAGGACTTCAATAGCTCAGACACAGGTGAGAGGTTTATCACAGGAGTGGGTGGGTGAGATTCTGTGGCCTGCATTTTGCAGGAGGTCAGGCTAGATGATCATAATGGTCCCTTCTGACCTTAATATCTATGAATCTATAAGTCTATGAGTTGGTGAAAAACACTTTCAATTTTGATCTGCATGCATGAGAGCTGATTTAGCTTTGCCACAATGGCTACTCCCACTAAAATATTTTTTTTTCATCTTGGGGATACAACACAAGTCTGGGAGTTAGAAAAGTCTGAATTCCACTCCTGTGTCTGTCCTGACATACCTTTCTAGTGGCCACGGACCTTCATGTAGCATGGCATGAACAAGCTTAAAGGTAAAATGGCTAACGTTTGAAAATTTCACTTTAGGATAGAAACATTTCTCACTGAGGAAAGTAATTTTCATTTGCTCAGGTTAAGATCATTTGAAATTTATATAGTAACTTTGAATTATAGAATTTTTGGGCCAGATTTTTGGTAAAAGTCATTGTTGCTCAGTTGACTCAGTAGAGCTATGTTAATATATACCACCTGAGTATATGGACCTTAAGTGGCTCTTTCAATCTGTTTAAGATTGTTATACTGCAACCATCACTGAAGTATCCAAGAATGAATGTGATGTATGTATATTCACGAGTATTCATCTGTCAGTAAACATTGAGCTGAATTTGTTCTTTAGAACAGAATTTTGTGTGTGTTGAGAAATAGTAGATGTATTTACTATATTTTGGCAAAATCTTTAATCAGTATCAGATATTTTTCTTCTTAACCGGTGCCACTCAATTTTATTTACTATACAACAATAGTTCTACATCACCATTATTGTAAAGAAGATGACTTCTACTAACTGTGACTGCTAAGTTTATCCCTTTATTGGACATTCATTCAGTGATTATAAATGCCATTCATCTGCAATCTTTCACTAAAATATATTATTTGAATATTTTTCTTGGAAAGCATATAAGTTATAAGTAACAACTTAATTTCTCTGTATTACCAAACTTTAGCGATAGCATAAAGACATCAATGTTTTGTTATGGAAAATACCCTTCACTCCATTTACTGTTCTGCCAAGAGTGTCCAAAGACCAATCTAATTATGACTTCACATGAATGTGTCAAGTTTCCATAAAACAGTTTCTCTGACTCTTGGTTTCTTATTTAGAAATTCTGTTACTAGTTAGTGCCATATCCCTGACAAGTTATTGTTGTTCCTGATGCCACTAGCTTTTTCTTTTGACTGGAATGACTAGACAAAATCTTCTACAGTGTTTGAGGGGAAAAAACAACAGACCTTCCAGCTTTGGATGATTTTTTCTGGGTCCTTGAATTCAGTTGATACATTACTTTGGAAACCTCTAGCAAATACCTTAGTATGCATTCCATTAAAACGCATGTTTGGAATTCCACTGTCTCTCTTTAGCTGACTAATAGCCAGTTCCTAATAAGGTAGAATGAATATTAATCAAATACTTGCACCATGAAATAGTCCCCAAAATCACATAATCCTGTAACATAAAACTCAGTCTTCAAGGTTCATTATTCAAGACAGTCTAAAGATCACATGCTTTCTTTCAAATACTGAACAGAATGGCCCAAATTCTTCGTGTGAAACCCCATGTGATTCCACGCATTTACACAGGATAACAAAGGGTGGAATTTGGTCCAATGTATTTTGTTTCATCTGCACTTTTTGATAATTGTAATTATTCTCACAGAGCGCCTTAACCTGCTATATCTGTTACATGTCAGGATCTCTCCTTTGTCTAGTTTATCTCCAGAAAAAAAAAGAGTAAGCGAGCAGGAAAGTCCACTTAAACTACGCTCCTGCTTATCAACCTCTGATCCAAAAAAGATTACTAACTGGATGGATGAGTAGTACTATAATCCTTACTGGGGTCTCTTTCATTTTTCTTTGGAACACATATCTGTTATTGTCTCTGCACCATTATCATTGCAAGCATGACTTGTGTCACAATCCCTGTACAGATCACTTGTCCTTAAAAACAACAAGACTGATTCTCCATTGCCTTACATCTTGTCCAGTCACATACAGATATGCAAAGCCAGTGTGGAATACTGCCATTCTGGTTTTGTAGTATTTTACACCCACTTTGGTCAGGTGTAAATGACTACACAGGGTGCAAGGTAATGGAGAACTGGGGCCATCATTTTTTTGTAAATACACATGTTCCTTCTCACACATCTCCTGCTGATACTGCAGAGATGATTCTCCATGCCTTGTACCTTGTGCAGTCTTTTACTCCTGGTTTTATCTCATTACCAAATTGGAATGCTAGCATTTTAGACCCACACACCAAATATGTAAATCATAAAGTGCCAGGCAATGGAGAATCAGGTCCTCAGGGACTAAAACGAAAATTATGGAGAATAAGGCTAATTGTGATCTCCTTTAACCCAGGCATACACTGTTGTATCTGTATTGACTTTGGATGAATTGTTCCTTTCCTATATCAGAGTTAGATTGGAATAAGGCTTATATCTTCCCACCTTGGGTAATATATTCTGTTGGCCATAACAGAGAACTCTCATCCAGTCAACAACAGTTCCTCATGTACCATGAGGGGAAAATATTGCCATATTGCTGCAAAATTTCAATTAGATTCATCAGCTCTCACTCTCCAGATCTCAGAGAAGGCAGGAGGAATTTGCTTATTTCTGAAACACACTGTCAGTGTTCATTGAGTAACTAACCTCATTTTTGTCAATATATAGACCCTCATCATGCCCCTCAAACCACACAGTCAGGCTGCCTGGTAATTACTTTGTTTTGGTTTTGGTACTGAAACTACACCGAGCTATCTTTCTTACAGTGATTAACATTATCTGATGTAGATTTATATGTGTGCAGAATGACCAAAATCCCAAAAGAATCCCAGTGGATAATCTAAATGCTCCATGATGGATTATTTCTGATATTGTTTAGCAAAAATGTCACACATCACATTGATAATGGGAACAAACAATATAATAGGAAGGTTACCTATGGAAATATGATATCTGTATGTATAGCTGTAAGAGGCTTGGACAGATTTCGCCACAACAGCCGTTTAGAGCTTCATCAATATTTCCAACATCAAATAATTGGGATTCTTCCAAACACTGAACTATATAACCCAAAAATCCAATACAGAGAACCTGGCTTTTATGCATTACCGGATTACATAGTCGTAGCTACAGCATTTTTATAGCCCCTGCTATAATGTCATTGAAGTGAAAGCCATGACACACGCTCAATTTTAGCTATTTTAAATCCCTAGTCAAGGTGCTTTTCTCACTAAGACACTTTTAACCTCATCTTGCATTTTGAATAAACAGTTTCCAATTATGTGTCTTCCTCCCTGAATTGTGCTTCCACATTAGTTATAGGTGAGTCCTGGGAGCCTCTAACCAGTTAGCTAGATGCCATCTGCTTGTAGGCTAAATAAATGCATACTTTAAATATTGAACCAGGTCCTTAGCTGGTGTAAATCAGTGTATCTTCACAGAAGTTAATATAACTATGCTGACTTACCCCATCTGAGGATCTGGCCTGCAGTGTCTCACCCTACACCTGGAGAAGGGTGAGATGTTTGTATAACAGAAAATGCAGATCACTTCTGAGAGGGCAAAATTTCTGCTGGCTAGGAGAGCCACCATCTTCTGTATGTGACACGGAGGAGAAGGCATACTGTCTCATCTCTTAGAGGCAATACCAAATGGAAACTCTCTGGATAGCTGGATATACTTCATTTTTCTGATCTTATCCTGGGAGAGGGAGAATACTCTGTGTTTGGAAAGCACATAGCCCATAGCTAGGGCCCCACCAAATTCATGGCCATGAAAAATGTATCACAGACCATGAAATCTGGTCTCCCTGCATGAAATCTGGTCTTTTGTGTGCATTTACCCTATACTCTACAGATATCGGGGAGACCAGAATTTTTAAAACTGGAGGTCCAACCCAAAAGGGAGTCGCAGGGGGTGTCACAAGGTTATTTTAGTGGGGTTACAGTATTGCCACTGCGCTGCCTTCAGAGCTGGGCAGCTGGAGAGCAGGGGCTGTTGGCCGAGTGCCCAGCTCTGAAGGCAGCACTCTGCCAGCAGCAGCGCAAAGGTAAGAGTGGCAATACCATTCCTTGCCACCATTACTTTGGTGTTGCTTCCTTCAGAGCTGGGTGGCTGGAGAGTGGCAGCTGCGGACTGAAGGCCCAGATCTGCAGGCAGCAGCAGAGAAGTAAGGGTGACAATACTGCAGCCCCGCTAAAATAACCTTCTGCCCTTCAGAGCTGGGCTCCCAGCCAGCAGCCACCACTCTCCAGCTGCCCAGCTCTGACGGCAGCACCTCCGCCAGCAGCAGCGCAGAAGTAAGGGTAGCAGTACTGCAATACCCCCCTACAATAACCTTGCGACACCCCCACAGCTCCTTTTTGGGTCAGGACCCTACAGTTACAACACTGTGAAATTTCAGATTTAAATAGGTGAAATCATTAAATTGATGATTTTTAAAATCCTATGACCGTGAAATTGACCAAAATGGACCGTGAGTTTGGTAGTGCCCTACCCATAGGAGTAGATACTGTAAATAAATAATAAATATGTTATAATAAAACATTTGATGAAAGGGAGGTTTTAAAGGCTCTATATCTTTAAGAAGATTTTTTTGAGTTTAGAAGGACTGGTTTATTATTTCTGGGGAAGAGTGAGAAAATAAGAGTTTAATTATGTAATTAATGTCATCATAAATACCAATAATAGTTCACATTTATTTACAATGCAGAGAGGGCTGGTCCTTTCCCTAGTTTGTAAATGTTGTGTTTGTTTATACAACCATGTATAACCATTAACATTTATACCCTGGATATTCTTCTTCAAGTCTGGAGCTACCTGTAATAGAGGGCAAGAAGCTGTGCTTTCTTTTATCTGAGAAAGTCATCTGAAGTTTGTCCTGATGCACATGGGGACAGATTTTCAAAGGTATTTAGGCACCTAAAGATGCACATAACTATTTAGTGGGATTTTCAAATACACCTAGGCACTTGTTTCCCATAGATTTTTCTGCTAGGTACCTATTAGCATCTTTAGGTGCCTCACTGCTTTTGAAAATCTGGCCCGTGGCCTTTTGGGAAAGGTAATTTAGTAACTAGATGGTTGATTTTGTTGTTTATTACTAAGTAAATTAAACAATGCAATTATACTAAGGGGGTTTATAAGTTAAAGGATGGTGGTGAGTTACCTGATATGTCTGCCTTAAATGTGAAAGGCAGATTTTTTATTCTTTTGAGTGGTAGTATTATGAGCCATGTCCTTGTGTTGAGGCAGATTGGCCTCCCACTGGCAATGAGGGAATTAATAAGGCAAATAGGCTCCACACTGGTAATGATGGGGTTAAGGAGAGCCTGTGGACCCAGTGGGCCTCACTCTGCCATACCTGCAGCCCGTGTAAAGCAGTGGAGATGGGAGTTAAAAGGAGGAGCCCTAGGCCAGTTCAGGGCTGACCAGGGAGGAGAGCAGAGCTCTGTTGTCCCCCCAGTGAAGGAAGCCTGGTTCCAGCCAAGAACCTGAAGCAGCTTGCTAGCTGGACAAGGCATTTGGTGGATGGGATGCCTAGGCCCAGGAAGATTGACAAATAGGGACTAGCCATCTGGAGACAAGCCCAGAGCAGAAGGTCAAGGTCCTATCAACGAATGTATGGTCAACCCTGATTTTGGTAGTTCACTGTTTTCTTTTTTGCTTTGGACTCTAATGTCCAAGAGTGGGTAGGTCTCAAAGGTGTCATAGCCAGAGGGCTAAGGTACCAGGGCACCAGATCTTTGGTGAGTCAACATCTGATTGTCAGGGACCTGCACTGGGGTGAGACATGCCCTGATTGGCAAGAAGGGGGCATCACCTCAACAGCCAGTTTACAATGCTATAAAGAGGACTGAACTGAACAAGGGAAGCTAGAAGATTTAAGAAGATACAGAAAGAGATACAGAAAACAAGTATAAAGTGTATGGCAGGCATTTTAATATTTTCCTCTGTTGTAAATTATCAGGTCACTCCTGAAATTAACTGATAGTGGTTTGCTTTTGCAAATTAGCCATTGTGTTCTCTTTCTTAACATTTAAAATAAAAGGAGTTTTTTTATATAAATCCTTTCCTCGTTCTTCAATGACTTCTCAGACTCTCCCACAGATGAACATTAATCAATTTAGTCAGACTTAAAAGGTCTCTTTTCTTTTGAAATTTTGGAGTGCTGGTTTAAAGCAAATGGGTATAGTTTTCCTTTATATAAATGAGCAATACTGGAGCAAGATGTTATCTATTATGGATAAAATATTTTATTAGTAATAATAATACATTTATATGAAACTCACTATCTGGAAAGCAATTTACAAACAATAACCAATTAATCCTGTTGAGTTGTGTTGTATCAACCAGGCAAGATACTAACAAGCTTCAACAGGACTTAATTTTCAAAGTGGAAACCTCTTTACCAAGATGCTGCTGCACCCTCTGTAGCTTTCTCCCAGCCTCTCAACTCCTCCCCGCTCCTTCCTGTTTCCTGTCCTTTCAGACTCCCAACAGCCAGTGCTCCCAATTCTAATAATTACAAGCAACATCTAAACACCACATTCCCTCCTCTCTTAAGAAACTCTCCCAATTAAAATAAACATTATTGTTCTAACCACCGGAACAAATATGAAACAAGACACGATACTGTTGGCAGAAATATTACACTGAAAATACTGTAGATACTACAGAAAGTTGATAGGTGTAAGGTGCCTTCTTCTTTATGATTTTAAGAGGAGCTGTGAATTTATGGTCCCCTTTGCATAAAATTCCAGGTTTTCGTATTCTAACAAAGGAACAACACTCAAACTTTGGTTCCTTAGCACCCCGCTGCTTGTCTGTGAAAGCCTTAGCCTTTGCTTGGTTCTGTTCAACTGTTTTTCTCACATAATCCTTGTTTGGGGCATCAGGTCGTACCTTTAACAATCCACCAATGTTCAGTTTAGTATTAATCTGTTTCCCATGCAGTAACTCGGAGGGTGATCTTTGTGTTGTGGCATGTTGTGTAGCCCAGTATGCTTTCAAGAAATCAGTAGTGAAGGGTATCCACAATCACCCTTCCAGTTTAGCTGTTTGCAAACTGTCTTTGAAACTTCTGTTAAACCGTTCGATTTCCCCATTGGCTTGAGAGTAATATAGGGATGACCTTCTGTGTAAAATGTACCTCTGTGCTAGAAAAGTTTCAAACTCCAGGGAAGTAAATTGACTATCATTATCTGAAACCAGTTCTTTGGGGTTACCTTCCCTGCTAAAAACTGAAGAGAGGAACTTAATTACTGTAGCAGAAGAGATTTGTGATGTAAATGCTACCTCAGGCCATTTATTGAAATAGTCTATTAAAGTGATGGCATAACGGCAGTCAATTGGAGCAGTATCAAAGGGTCCTACAATGTCAAACCACTTTTTCCCATGCAGATTCAGGAAGAGGAACAGGTTGTAATGGAGGGGTACATGTCACTGCTGTCTTATCATGTATTTGGAAAATGACACAGGATTTTATGAGTGGTTCAGTTTGAGAGTCCATCCCTGGCCACCAATACAGATCCGTTGTTTGGTTCGGACAATTCCTTGATGAGTATTGTGTGCCAAGTGCATGAGTTTTGACTGTAATTCTTCTGGCACAAGAAGCCAGTGTGTACCTTGTAGCACACAGCCATCAAACAAAGAAAGTTCATCCCGAACTCTAAAATAAGGCAGCAAAACTGGGTCAAGGTTTTTAGGGTGACTGGGACATCTCTTTGTCAGAAATTCCCGTAGTTTTTGTTGAATTGGACACGCTGAACAAGCAACTTGAAATTGTTCTCTTGTAACTGCAGTGAGAGTGCTTGTAATAAGCACAACCACTACATCCTCATCCTCCAGTGGACCATCTGGTGAAGGCAAAGGCAGGTGAGAAAGGCAATCAGTGACCACAGGTTTCCAGGCTTATATTCCAGTTCATAATTGAAAGAGACTAGTCTTGCAGACCATCTAGCAACATGGTGTCCTGCTCTTCCCAGTCCTTTTGTGGTGAGCAACATCGTCAAAGGGCTGTGGTCTGTGTCCAACTTGAACATGTGGCCCCACAGGTAAGTTCTCCATTTTTCAGTAGCCCAGACACAAGTAAGTGCTTCTTTTTTGACTGTAGAATATTTTCTCTCAGCATTATTTAGTGTCCTTGAAGCAAATGCAACAGTCCCCTCTGTGTTGTCCTCACGCAGTTGTGTGAGAACAGTCCCAAGTCCATAATCAGAAGCATCAGTAGTTACAATTGTGGTCAATGCAGGACTGAATAGTGCAAGTACTGGACTATGTACAATCAAGTCTTTCACCGTTTCAAAACTAGCTTGTGCATCCATTGTCCACACTTCTCCGTAGTAATTCCCATAACGGTTCAATGACAGAAGCATAACTGGGAATGAATTTTGCATACCAGGAGGTAAGATCCAAGAAGGAACATAAGGTTTGCAAATCTGTTGGAGGAGGAGTATTTGGAATTGCCAGGATATGATCTGGATCAGGTTTTAGTCCAGCCTGTGAAATTGTATGCCCCAGAAAGGAGAGTTCAGTTTGTCTAAATTTGCATTTGGACCTATTGAGCTGGACACCTGCTGTGCCGATGCAGTTTAGTACAGATTGCAGATTATTGTCATGCTCCTCAGAAGTATGTCCAAACACGATAATATCATCCAGATAGCACTGAACTCCATGTTGATTCTTCTGAATCAATGACATCATATTTTGGAAGGCACTTGGGGCAGATGCGAGACCGTATGGAACACGTTTAAAACTAAATAGTCCCTCATGTGTAATAAATGCTGTGAGGTCTTTGCTGTCTTCATGCAACATAACCTGGTGGTATGCGCTCTGCAAATCAAGAGTAGAAAATATATTTGCTCCATGGAGTTCTGCAAATACTTCTTCTATGTGAGGAAGAGGATGGCTGTCAATCACAATAGCATTATTTGGCTCCCTTAAGTCCACACAAAGGCGAATGCCTCCACCCTTCTTCTGTGTCACTCCTCCCATTTTGAGGCGTCGATCTCTTCAATAATGTCCTTTTGAACAAGTTTTCTAAGTTCCTCTGAAACAGCTGCCCTGACTGAAAATGGTAAGCACAGTAACTTCTGTCGTACAGGCATCACATTATTCCACATTTTAACTATATACAGAAACCCATAAGCACAGCCGAGTTTCTCCTCAACTTGGCGTTGGGTCCCAGCTGAAACTGGTGTGTGTACTGCAAAAGTGCTTTGCTAAGGAAGATCAATTTGTCCATTAACTACCCTGAGATTTAAAGCAGCCAATAAATTTCTGCCAAGGATAGGAGTGCCTTTGTGGACAATGTAGAACTCTGCAGTTACACAGCAATCACCAAAAGTAACTATTGCTGGCAGGCAGCCATGTACTGGAATATGGTTTTTCAAATAGCACACCAAGTGAAGTTTGGGTTCAGTAAGAGGCACATCTTTAAAGTAATGCAGATTGATGGAATCAGGTAGTATAGATACTGATGAGCCAGTGTCCCACATTAGCTGAATAGAGTGTGGTTTGCCTGAGGGTATGGTGGAAACGTTTACAGTGCACTTTATCTGTTCTGGAATATGTGCAGTAGTGATTTTGTCCACGCTCAGCACAGTAACATCTGGTATTGTAACTGCATGCACCTGTTGATTGAACTGGCTACTGAGACATACTTTAGCAAAATGTCCAATCTTTTTGCAATGATTGCACTGAGCTACTTTTGCTGGACATCCTGTGTAGCTTGCAAGGTGTTGTGGGGATCCACAGCAAAAACATGCTTTCACTGTATTTTGAATTTGTTGATTCAGTGATTTTCCATTAGTTTTCCTCTTGCAATTGTGTGTCTGCAGTGGTAATGAACTTTTCTGCAAAGGAGTCACAGCCTGGACCATGCCTTCTGTATCCATGCTCATTATTTTGGCTTCAGCTGTAGCTGACTCAATCTGAGTAGCAATGGTTATTGCTTTTTCTAGTGTAAATTGTGGTTCTAGAAGTAAGCATTCTCTTACATGAAGCATGGTTGTTTTCTCAATGAGCTGGTCTCTAATCATCTCATCTGCCATATTCCCAAAGTCACAAATTACAATCAGACTCCTCAAGGAAGCAATACACTGCATTATAGTTTCCCCGGTTTCTGCTTACGCTGTCGAAATGTGTAGCGATTAGCTACTACATTCATTTTGGGCACAAAAAATGCAGTGAGTGCAGTCCCATATTTATCATCTGCAAGGGGAAAAATGTAAAATATATGCTGCCCTTCTGCTCCAAGGCAGTGGATTAGCAGTGCATGCTTTCTTACTTCAGAAATCTCTATAGCACTGATTGCAAGCAGATAAGTCTCAAACGTATGGATCCAGGTAGTAAAAGCAATTGGAGGCTCACCTGGGCTTTGCAGAAACGGTGCAGGTGGGTTCAGAGGCAGAAGATCCATCCTCTTCACCAAAATGTTGTATCAACCAGGTAAGGTACTAACAAGCTTCAACAGGACTTTATTTTCAAAGTTGAAACCTCTTTAGCAGGCTGCTGCTGCACCCTCTGTAGCTTTCTCCCAGCCTCACAACTCCTGGCTGTATTTCAAGGAATCCCTGTTGAGGTTACAGGGACAAACCATCCCGATGAGTCGAAAGAATAGTAAATATGGCAGGCGACCAGCTTGGCTTAACGGTGAAATCCTAGAGGATCTTAAACATAAAAAAGAAGCTCACAAGAAGTGGAAGGTTGGACATATGACCAGGGAAGAGTATAAAAATATTGCTCAGGCATGTAGGAATGAAATCAGGAGGGCCAAATCGCACCTGGAGCTGCAGCTAGCAAGAGATGTCAAGAGTAACAAGAAGGGTTTCTTCAGGTATGTTGTCAACAAGAAGAAAGCCAAGGAAAATATGGGCCCCTTACTGAATGAGGGAGGCAACCTAGTGACAGAAGATGTGGAAATAGCTAATGTGCTCAATGCTTTTTTTGCCTCTGTCTTCACTAACAAGGACAGCTCCCAGACTGCTGCGCTGGGCGTCACAACATGGGGAGTAGATGGCCAGCCCTCTGTGGAGAAAGAGGTGGTTAGGGACTAGTTAGAAAAGCTGGACGTGCACAAATCCATGGGGCCGGACGAGTTGCATCTGAGAGTGCTAAAGGAATTGGCGGCTGTGATTGCAGGGCCATTGGCCATTATCTTTGAAAACTCGTGGCGAACGGGGGAAGTCCCAAATGACTGGAAAAAGGCTAATGTAGTGCCAATCTTTAAAAAGGGAAGAAGGAGGATCCTGGGAACTACAGGCCAGTCAGCCTCACCTCAGTCCCCGGAAAAATCATGGAGCAGGTCCTCAAGAAATCAATCCTGAAACACTTACATGAGAGGAAAGTGATCAGGAACAATCAGCATGGATTCACCAAGGGAAGGTCATGCCTGACTAATCTAATCGCCTTCTATGATGAGATTACTGGTTCTGTGGATGAAGGGAAAGCAGTGGATGTAATGTTTCTTGACTTTAGCAAAGCTTTTGACACGGTCTCCCACAGTATTCTTGTCAGCAAGTTAAAGAAGTATGGGCTGGATGAATTCATTATAAGGTGGGTAGAAAGTTGGCTAGATTGTGGGGCTCAATGGATGTCAGTGATCAATGGCTCCATGTCTAGTTGGCAGCCGGTGTCAAGTGGAGTGCCCCAGGGGTCGGTCCTGGGGTTGGTTTTGTTCAATATCTTCATAAATGATCTGGAGGATGGTGGGGATTGCACTCTCAGCAAATTTGCGGATGATACTAAACTGGGAGGAGTGGTTGATACGCTGGAGGGCAGGGATAGGATACAGAGGGACCTAGACAAATTGGTGGATTGGGCCAAAAGAAATCTGATGAGGTTCAATAAGGATAAGTGCAGGGTCCTGCACTTAGGACGGAAGAACCCAATGCACAGCTACAGACTAGGGACCGAATGGTTAGGCAGCAGTTCTGTGGAAAAGGACCTAGGGGTGACAGTGGACGAGAAGCTGGATATGAGTCAGCAGTGTGCCCTTGTTGCCAAGAAGGCCAATGGCATTTTGGGATGTATAAGTAGGGGCATAGCGAGCAGATCGAGGGACGTGATCATCCCCCTCTATTCGACATTGGTGAGGCCTCATCTGGAATACTGTGTCCAGTTTTGGGCCCCACACTACAAGAAGGATGTGCATAAATTGGAGAGAGTCCAGCGAAGGGCAACAAAAATGATTAGGGGTCTGGAACACATGACTTATGAGGAGAGGCTGAGGGAACTGGGATTGTTTAGTCTGTAGAAGAGAAGAATGAGAGGGGATTTGATAGCTGCTTTCAACTACCTGAGAGGTGGTTCCAGAGAGGATGGTTCTAGACTATTCTCAGTGGTAGAAGAGGACAGGACAAGGAGTAATGGTCTCAAGTTGCAGTGGGGGAGGTTTAGGTTGGATATTAGGAAAAACTTCTTCATTAGGAGGGTGGTAAAACACTGGAATGCATTACCTAGGGAGGTGGTAGAATCTCCTTCCTTAGAAGTTTTTAAGGTCAGGCTTGACAAAGCCCTGGCTGGGATGATTTAATTGGAGATTGGTCCTGCTTTGAGCAGGGGGTTGGACTAGATGACCTCCTGAGGTCCCTTCCAACCCTGATATTCTATGATTCTATGATTCCTCCCCACTCCTTCCTATTTCCTGTCCTTTCAGACTCCCAAGAGCCAATGCTCCCAATTCTAATAATTACAAGCAACATCTAAACACCACAAGTTGTCTCCATGTAATACGTTCATTCCTTAATGGCTCTGAAATCCTTAACAATACCATAACACAGATCCACTAACATAAGAACAGCCATACTGGGTCAGACCAAAAGTCCATCTACCCTGTCTTCCGATAGTGGCCAATGCCAGGTGCCCCAGAGGAAATGAACAGAACAGATAATCATCAAGTGATCCACTCCCTGTCAGCCATTCCCAGCTTCTGGGACAGCTAACGTACCTGAGGCTACCGTATGAGTTTAGAATTCCGATTTTGCTGACAGTTATGGGGGGTAGAGGGAAGACTGTGTCCAAACCACTATTTAAAGCTAGTTTGTGCAAACTTTCCTTACACTGATTTCAAGTTTTTAGAGCAATTGGTCCCTGATCCTGACTGGGGCCAAAGCTGTTAACATAGCAAAATAATAACTAATAATAATGTGCCTTTGAAAAGTTCCTAAGTAAAAAAGTGATATTAAAAATCCACTTTTAAGCATGACAGAAGCTTTTCATCAAATGAAGAACAAAAATGGAATAGATTTTAACAAGGTGATTGCAGTGCTATAGCGTGTTCATCACAGGCTATGAGAGAGACATGGTAAGTGATGACATATCTGGTATTGGACCAACTTCTATTGGTGGAAGAGACAACATTTTGCACTCCACAGAGCTCGTCTTTAGGTCTGGAGAAGGTAAACAGAGTGTCTGAGCTGAATGCAAGTTCAGACAGATTATTATCAAAAGGGGTTCACACAAGATGTAGGAGACCACTTAAAATGAAGTGGGGAATTAAGGGTCAGTAGGCAAAGGTAGTACTAATTGTTGTAATGAGACATAAAACAAGTGTATCTAGTAAGTCCATGTTCTTTAGTGTCTAGGGAAGTTATGAATTTCATTTCCCAGGCTCATTTCTTGAAGGTGTAATGCAGATTTCCTTAGAGGATGAGGACTGAGAGGTCAGATCATTTTGAGAAAAGTGTTCACCCATGGATGATATGGCACTTTTATCTTTTATCTTTTGTCTGAGTGAATTCATTCACGAGCATAGTGGTTATCTGGTTTCACTCACATAGTTGTTGGGGCATTTGATGCACTCTATGAGGTACACCACATATGGTGATGGGCATGTATAGGACCGATAGATCTTGAAAGATGTGTTATGGGGGTACTGATCATTGTGGCAGCAGAGATAGTGTCTGCAGGTTTTGCATCTGTTGTTCTGACAGGATCTGGTGCTCCTTTGAATTGATATGTCCTGGCAGTGGGGAGCTTACTTCTGACAATAAGCTTGGTGAGGCTGGGGAATTGTATGAAGACAAAAATAAGGGGATTGGGAAAGATTTCTTTCAGGATGTGGTCCCCATCAAATACGGATTATAATAGATTGATGCTATCCCACATAAGTTCCAATGTGGGTGGTAGGTGACAACTAGGGATGTGCGGTCAGTATATTTCCCCCCCCCCCCCGTATTGAGGAAGGTTTTCCTAGGGTATTTGGATGATATGTTCCATGAGGTGTGTCCTTGTTTAGTGAAGGCTGTTTTAAGTGTGTTTAGGTGTGTATCCTGGACTTTCTGTTTGGAACAAATTCTGTGGTATCTGAGTGCCTGGCTGTAGATAACAGATTTCTTGGTGTGCCTAGAGTGGTTGCTGGATCTGTGACAGTAAGTGTGGTGATCTCTGTGTTTCTTATATGTGGTCATTTGTAAGGTTGCATTGTTGAAGCCAATTGTGGTGGCCAGAAAGTTGATGCTGGTGTGACAGAATTTGATGGATGTTAAATTTGTTTTGGAAATATATGAGGGATTTTAGGTAGTCTATCCAGAGAATGAAAATATCATTGATGTATCTCAGCTATATCGGTGTTTTTGGTGTATTTTTCCAGAAATTCATCCTCAAGGTGTCCCATGTAGGTGTTGGCACATTGAGGAGCCATTCTAGGATCCATAGCTGTTCCCATAGTTTGGACAAAGCATTTGTTGCCAAATGTGATGTTGTTGTGAATGAGGATGAAATGGATCAGTTTGACAATGTGTTTAGGGTGGATTTCCAAGCATTGTACACTACTTTGTAGGTATTTGGGGCAAGTAGCAAAGCTATCATGATAAGGGATGTTGGTGTATAAGTAGGTGGCATACATGGTAGCAAGGATGATGTTCTGGGGGACATTGTTAATGTTAAGAGTTTCTGAAGAAAGTTGGTAGATTCTTGAAGGAAGTTAGCTTTTTGGGTGATGAGTGGTCTGAAGATAGTTTCTATGAGTCCTGATATTCCTTTAGTAAGAATGCCATGGCCAGACATGGTGGGTCTGCATAGGTTCTGGTTTGTGGGAAGCACGTAAGCAGGGTGGGTACTTGGGGGATGAGGTTATAGAGTTTTTCTTGGAGTTATTTGGGGAAGGATTTGATGGTATCTTTAAATTCCTCTGTGAATTAAGATATGGTGTCTTCTCTGAAGTCTTTATAGTAGGTAGTGTTAGAGAGATATCTGTTGGCCTATTGACATAGTCATCATGATAAAGGATCATGATGGTGCTCCCTTTGTCTGCTGGTTTAATCACTATATGGTGGTTGGATTTGGGGCACTGTCTAGCTATCTTGTCAGTGGTAGAAAGGTTGTGGTAGGTGTAATGTTTGTTAAGGATTTCAGTGTTTTTTTTCCTGAAGCAATTGATGTAATGATCCATGTGCACCATGTTTTAAAAGATCTACTTATTATAGAGGTGAGATCTGTTTTGGGGCCTGTTTAATTGTTTACATATTTGCATATTCACAGCCTCTGCTTTGACCAATACAATATGACCAATAAAAAGCCTGTTTGTCCCAATCTTAGTTCATCGTTTGTTCAGTCTAAGATTTTGCTGGGCCTTTTAATCATTATGTTATGCTTGGCTCTTGCTTTGTCATCAGCTATATTCCTCTACCCTCATTTACATCCCCTACGGGTCTATTGATTCACGTACTGATATAATTATAATATAGTTGACAGTCCACACATTAACCTCTACTCATCATATAGTCTGTATGAACAGAGTTAGAAACTGGGGTGACTATATATGATTCTTATTATTATATGACCCAATGGTATTTTCAACAAAGGTACACATTTATTTCACTTTTGGTGTGCAAATAAAATTCTTTATAACATCTTATTTAACTGTGGAATCTGAAGGCCTTTCTAAGTCAAACATGTTTTTGGAACATCCTGGATCAAATGCCATTCCCACTTGCACCAATGTCAATCTTGAATAATTTCACTGGTGTCACCTAGTCCCACATGTCTCAATGAATTTCACCATGAAATATGCTTCTGGGGAGTTCAATGAGAATTTTGGCTTTTCAACAGCTCTGCTGTGTGTGCTAACATTTGTTTCACTAGTGTGTGGTTTAGAATTTCCATGACTACAAATTATATCACTCTTCATCCCCATGTCTACCAAAGCAATACATCTGCACAACATACAGAAGAAATAATTTACTCCATCTCAGGATATCCAATACCACTTTCTGTATTGTTCTATCCTTCTGTTTCCCTACACAGGCTCCTACTTTCCCAGGCTTTAAACATTCCCAGCTTCTTATTAGTCCTGAGTGACCTTGTGTTGGTACACTACTGTCCTTCAAGACCATGGAAGGAGTAACAATGGAGTCTCACTGAGTACTAACCTACAACCTCAGTATAACTTGTTTAAAGTATTTTAAATATTTTTGTTACATTTTATGAAAGTTTAAGCAATGAAATGTATATTAAATGAGTTGGTGGTCTCAATTTAGTTTCATTAGGCAGACATCCAGTTCACATACACTACCATCACAGTTGGCATCCTCAGTGGAAAAGCAAAACACGAAGACAAAGGAATAAGTTATCATGGATGCTCAATTTCCTGCTCATCTACAGAGGTGGCTCCTTTTGGGTCAGGATTGGGGCATATTGGCAGAGTATTATGGAACTCTTGTCCTGATACTGTCAATGCTATTTCTTTCCTGTGGCTAAAGACAGATCATCAGTCCTGAGAATATCTGGCACCTTTCACTACTACTACTATATTTATATTCACTTTTAAAAGATTGAAAAATGTGTATTGCTGCCCTGCCACTCATATAAGGCCTGAGACTTTTAAGGCCCCAGTACAATCACAGAAACAAATGGAAAAGATCTACTAGTCCATTTACTGACAAACGGAGTGTAGGTATCTATAGCAGCTCTCACAGTTTTTCCCATCCTAGTACTAAAAGTCTGTGTGATGGGCTTCACTGCTCAACAGCCTAATATATCTCTGCCATAAGGTCTTCCCTGACCAGGTGGCCTAGTGGTTAGATCACTGGTCTTGCAGTCTGGAAGGCCAGAGGAGGCTGTAGGGGGACCCAGGCCCTCCCTCTCCACTGGGTCCCAGCCCATGGTCCTGTATAGGCCAACCCCTAAACAGGAGAGATGGGTCTCCCTCCTGGTGGTGGTGGGGTATTAAGACCCGCTTTCCTGGGCTACTTACTACAAATCTCTTTACTTTGGGGTGTGGCCCCACTAGCCCAATTGCCCCATGACTGGGGCTTATTTGCAGGTTCCCCTTGGCAGGGGAGTCCTTGCTTGCCTCAAGAGGCAGCACAGATTGGCAGATCGCTAATCCATCCCTTTGGGCAGGCAGATAGAGAGCTCTTGCTTTCTCACCAGTCAGCCCCCAACTGATACAGGCTCCCTTTTTTTCTCTCCTCTCTAGGCCAGACATTGGCTGCAGGTAAAGGTTTTCTTTAATACCTGCTGTGCCGGACAGCAGTTTCTCTACTCCCTCATAATCTCACAGTAAGAAAAAGTTTCCTGATATTTTTTTCTTAATTTTGAACCCATTACATCTAGCTTTTTAAAACAACTAGAGAACTTTTGCAGTGAGAACTATACATCATGTACCAAATTTTACCTTCCTGACTAGGAATGACCTTATCAACAGTTGTAGGAATTTGTAACTTAAGATTCAATAGTGCTCACTCACTGAAACACACTAAAATAATGGATTGTTTTCAAAAGCTTTTTTTAAATTTTACTTATTTTTAAGAATCAACAGTTTCAGCCATTGCAGCAGCCTGATCAAAATAATGTTAATACTGAAATCTCATAAAGCGTCCAGTGACCATAAACATTGTCTAATACACATCTAATAACTCTGTGCATTTACGGGGCACGATTAATTCCCTCAGTCTAGTCTCTTTGCACTGCAGGTGCAGCCAGGTCTGCAGTGACAGCAGCAATGGAGTTGTTGCATACTTCCAGCAAGGCAATAAGACAAGGGGTAAAAGGCATGCCTTACAGTTCAAACACATTATCTAACTGGCCTAGAACTAGAAAGGCAGAGGTAATTTTTAATGGCAACACGGGACCTATCTCCCTCTTACATTAGGTGATTTCGAAAATTGTTCTGAAATTAGATAGCTCTTTTCTGGTTCCAATTCAAGCCCAAACCTTCTTAGTTCTAAATCAATAGTCATGTCAGTATCATGGAATTATTTGGCCTCAAAAGACCACTTATGGTCTAATGTGTAAATGATACATGAACTATATAAAATATATTTGCCAGCCTGGATGAAGTCACAGATATAAGTTTTCACAAGTCTCTGGAACAATTTCTGATCTCAGTTATACTGGTGTTAATTCCAGTGATTTTGATGACATTATCCTGCCCTTACACTAGCATAAGTGAAATCAGAACCTACCAGTACCATGATGTACCAGTACCTACCAGTACCTTATCAGAATGGTAACCTGAAGGCATTGATCACAGCCTGAGGAAAGACTAAGCAAAGCCCCTAAAATTCAAAATATACTGTAAAAGCAGAACATACTGGATTATAAATAGGTCATTTATACAGTGATGTGCTTCATTGTTACCCACACTATCCTTTTACTTTAACCACATATCCTAAATACTTTCATAGTAACACATCATGTTACTTGCTAAGTGATTTTTATGGAATGGAATTCACATGGCTTGCACAGACCAGGAAAACTATAATAAAAATGCATGTCACAGGAATGGATGGAATAAGATTCTAAGAGAAACCTTCATGTAATCAAAATTTCTGTAAAACTCTGTTATGCTGAAAGATCTCCAGAAAGAAGTTTAGAAATTGTCAGACGAAATCTCCTTTTTCTTAGTACTCAAAGCTGAGAAAATATTTGGTTGCAACCACCCCTAAAAAAAGCTTTTGCTTGTTTGTTTGGTCTAAGCCCCTAGTCTTTAATATTGGTCTGAAACAAGGTTTTCTAGATTTTTGCAGCTTTGCTGTATCCAGACAAACTGCATGGGTCAAAATATGTCTTCAGATTAGTGTTGCCAACTGTCTAATCACACAAACCCAAGCACCCTTGCTCCGCCCCCTGCCCTGCCCCTTTCCTGAGGCCCTTCCCAGCCCTGGCACCTTCTCTGAGGCCACACCCTGCACACTCCATCCCCCCTCCCTCTGTTGCTTGCTTTTCCCCACCCTCACTCACTGTAACTGGGCTGGGGCATGGGGTTAGGGTGTAGGAGGGGGTGCAGGATGCAAGCTGTGGGACGGAATTTGGTTGCTGGAGGGGGCTCAGTGCTGGGGCAGGGGGTTGTGGTGTGGGAACGGGTGCAGGGTTTGGGCTCTGGGAGGGGGTTCAGGGCTGGGGCAGAGGATTGGGGTGCTGGTGGGGGTGAGGGGTGTGGGCTCTGGGACAGACTTTGGGTGCAGGAGGGGGCTCCAGGATTGGGGTTGGGGTTCAGGAGGTGGTGCGGGGTGCAGGCTCTGGCCAGGTGCTGCTTACCTCGGGTGGCTCCCAGGTGGCGAAGCAGCAGGGCTAAGGCAGGGTCCCTGCTGTCTTTGCCCCATGCCGCCCCCAGAAGTGTCCAGCATGTTCCTGAAACCCCTGAGGGAGGGCAGGGGGCTCCTTGCACTGCCTCTGCATGCAGGCACCACCTCCATAGCTCCCATTGCCCACAGTTCCTGGCCAATGGGAGCTGCGGAGTCAGTACTTGGAGTGAGAACAGTGTGCGGAGATCCCCTGCCCCTCCCCAGGCCACTTCTGGGAATAGCACAAGGCCAGGGTACGCAAGGAGTCTGCCTTAGACCGGCTGCACCACCGGACCTTTAGCAGCCTAAAATCTCCCAGTTTGGCTTCAGTAGCCTCCAGGAGATAGAGCCCGATTCTGGGAGACTCTGACGAAACCAGGAGGGTTGGCAACCCTATTTCCGATATACAGCAAATATTTCTCATAATTTCAATTCCAAATCGTATTTACATTATACTATGAGTTTAAAATGAAAAACAAAGAGGAAAAGTTAACAGAATATAGGGTGACTAAATAGCAAGTGTGAAAAATTGGGACGGGGGTCGGGGTTGCAGGTAATAGGCATCTACAGAAGACATATCCATGAATATTGGGACTGTACCTATAAAACTGGGACATCTGGTCACCCTAACACAATACAGTAAAAGCTTTGTTGAGGGAATAGGGGGTGCCGGTAAGTCAAAAGTCTGGTTAATGAAGAGGGAGGGAGTTTGGGTGAGGGAGGGGGCTTGGGGCAGGGGGTTGGGGTTCAGTAGGGGTTTTGGGGTGCCAGATCCAGGTGGCACTCTCCTTGGGCAGCTCCCCACAAGAGGTGACATGTTTGGAGAGGCGCAGCCAGGTGGCTCTGTGCGCTACCTCCGCCCACAGGTGCCGCTCCCACAGCTCACATTGGCCGTGCTCCTCAGCCAATAGAAGCTATGGAGCCAGTGGCCATTCCTCTACCTAGGAGCATGGACCATGGCCAATGGGAGCTGCAGGGGTGGTGCTAGCAGCGCCTCTCCAGACATGTCCCTACTTTCAGGGAGCTGCCCGAGGTGAGCGCCACCCGGATCTGGCACTGCAAAACCCCTCCCATGCCCAAACCCCCTCTCCCAAGCCTGCTCCCGCACCCAAACTCCTTCCCAGAGTCCATGCCCCGCATCCCCTCCCAAAATGCCAGTTTATAGAGCTTTCTGGTTTGTAAAGTGACGGATAACACAGCTTTTCCTGTACCTATAAAATACTATAAAAAGGCAGTAGATGTGACTGCGTAAGCCTTACTAATCACTCACATGTATGCAGCATTTGAGTTAAGAGTGCCACAGTCCTCTTAATTTGTGCCTCTACTCTTCAGCAAATATTGTCCTGTGAGAATGGAGCTCATAATGCAGGAAGATGCTACACGCTACTTAGAAAACAATTCAGCAATGTGAGTGAAACATATAGCATGATAAGATTCATTGGTGCTCCACAACTTGCCAACATATTTTTAATGAAATACCTGGATTAGGAAATGTGATTTACTGTTTTTTATATACACTTTGATAGAATATGGCTGTCTGACCTGAAAGTATCTTTTTTTTCCATCTTTGTTTCATATTCGATGTAGACAAGGGAGAATGTATTTAAGACTGTAACATATTAAGGCTTTATATTAAAAGTGTATATATTCAGAAATTTATTTTTCAATTCTTAATGATGTATTCTAAAATCCATAATGCAGACAAGAATATTGTATGTGTATATATACACATATATATAGCTTTCATATTGTTTTGCACCATTTGTATATTTGTGGTTTTGTATACACTGTATACAGAAATATATATATTACTCATCTTCTCTATTTATATGAATATATAAGTTATATATTCATATAAATAGAGAGAGTGAAGCTGAGTAATACTCTTATCTGGAATTATAGATTTGAATCTGAAAAATACATGTGTCTGTGTACATACTTCTTCACACACAGAGAGACAGTGGGTAAATTCCACAATTTAATATAACATTCTCATAATAGTTTATGGTTTTGAATGCACCCTCTTTTGTCAATATCAAATTACATGAAAAATAAAATACAGTTTCATAAATAGATTAACAAACAAAATGGTATTTTGAGTTGAGGCTGTTGTAAACAGTTATAATTTAGCATATTCTGGTTTATCTTCTGGGTTATTTTAGGCCTATATATATCCTGAGATATTTCATTCACTGTCTGTATTTAGTATTTAGAAATTATTTATTTGAAGTATATGTAACATATATTAAATGAAATATGAAAGATAATTCCCAGAGTAAAGTCTGTATCACCCGTGAAAGCTGTCCCTTACACTTATTTGAATGAAGCACACGATTATTAAAAAATAGCATGTATTCAAAATGCAGCTCAAAACTGATTTGTGTGCAGAAGAGGGCTGTTTTTCCTCAAAAGTACATTCTTAAATAAGAGAGTGTTGGAAATAAAAGTCTAACAGCATCTTGAAGTGAAAGAACAGGAGCAGATGTCCTTTAGCTGTGTGCTTTATTGATTTATAAACACTCAGTCAGGCTACCTCATCTCTGCAGAGTAATTTAGATATGGGAAAATATCTGTGAAATATATTGATTGCATTATTGATTGAAAAGCCAATTGCTGTTGCACTCCTGTTTTACCATTTAAGTCCTGACACATTTTGACATATGAGCCAGCTGCGACTACTGCCTCGATTCTGCAATGAGATAATGTGAAAGCTGTCATAACCACTTCTGTGTCAGCCTCAAGAATTTACAGTGTAGTACTGCTGCTATTTAGCTTGTTCCTTAACAGCCTGAATAATTAGGATTTGTTAAAGCTTTTGCTGTTTCACATTTGCTTTATATATGTGCTTTTTTTATGTTTTCCCACACACCAGACTGATAACTTGTGAACAAAAGAAATGTGAAAACCAGGCTGTTATTATTCAAAGCTTATACACATGGGGATGATTGTTTCTGCTCAAATATTTTTCTCTTTCTCCATGAGGAATTTGGATTTTAGGACATTTCACTGGGGAATTCTCACTTGTTACCAGATCAGTTTACGCTCAGCAGCAATAAATCAAGAGAGGACAGGGGAAAAAAAACACTATCTCCTATTTACAGCTCCATTATTTATTTTGAAAATTTAAGCAGCGGAAAAAATATTGTAAGGAGATTAGATAGATAGATAGATAGATAGATAGATAGATAGATAGATAGAATTTACAAAAGCAATTACATGATAATCTTGATTTGAAACTAAAACAAAATTAATACAACAAAAGGCTTTCCTGAACCCTTGTGAATACCAGTAAATAAAAAGCTGCCTTAAAGTACATATTTGAAGAAATAAGAAAAGAAAAAAGAAACTTGCTTCCACTTTTTACTGAATTATACTTTAAATATGTTGATTCCTACTCTTATTCATTCAAATATAATGCATCTAGTTAGCTACTGTAAATCATTTTTATGTATATAGTCAATATGGGTTTTTTTTTCAAATAATGTTTATTAAATATATAATTCTTATGACATTCATTGCCCTTCTTCTACTGTTCATATTGTGATGCTTTGACTAGTTCTAGATCTTACAGTAACCTCCATGTGAGTCAGCACCTGTACCCATATTTAGCCTCATTTGACTTCAGTGCATCCGCTTAGGTGGATCTCATTGTTTTTTTCCAACTAATTTTGAAGCAGTAACTACATTTCAAGGTACAAGTTGCCCTTGTTAGCTGAGTTAGTCACTTTTTCAGTTGTGAACCTATTCAGTTTACAAACGTTTTGCCAACAAGACATGCCAGGATTTCCTTTCTGATGCAAAAAACAACATTTGAGGCAAGGAAAAGCATATCTGAGGATTAAGATGTGAGATGAGCCTTTTAGATGTGTTACCAACAGGGCAAATCCTGGAAAAAGTTGTATTTGTTGGCTTCATATTTTAGAACAATGATCCCACAATCTCATCCATCGGTGCTGATAGGCTGTT
This sequence comes from Lepidochelys olivacea, assembly GCF_965140295.1. Lineage (NCBI taxonomy): Eukaryota > Metazoa > Chordata > Testudines > Cheloniidae > Lepidochelys > Lepidochelys olivacea. The sequence goes on from NC_140411.1 coordinate 78,615,190, forward strand.
TGGACCAGCACAGGGATAGCTATAGCTGGGTTTCTGACTGGCTTAAAAATGGCCACTCCCCCTTGCTGCCTGGGTGCCCCCTCCTAATCTGGGTTGACCATCTTGGTGCCCTAAAGAGCACTGGTCTACCCATTCTTCATTGGAAGTAGTTGGTGGCCACAGTGGCTGGATCTCCAGGTAGGCTGTGGGTCTGGTCAAATCACTTCCTGAGCTTGGAAAGAAATTTTCCCATAGACCAAAACTATTCAATGTCCTATGGGCTTTTTTCCCTTCCTTACAGCACCCTGGAGGCTTGGTTCAGTCAAGAAGGAAAATACTAATAATGTTCTGCAATGTTGGCTGGTGTTCAGTGTCAATTATGATGGATGGCAGCAAGCAGGGGATTCAAGTGGCTGCTGGCTAGTCTTTGGATTGCTTGGAGGGCCTGGTGGTTTGTGAGTCTTTTGGTCTTGTGCAGCTGAAGGCACCCTTTATCCAGACTCTCTCTCCCACACATAAGGGAAGGGTGGTGGGAATTCAACTGCTGGACTGAATGCTATGAGACGTTAGATCTGAATTATAATATATTGACTCCCATATGTTAAAAGGTCTGAAATAATATGAAATGTGGTATCTTCCTATACAGTGTGTGTGTGTGTGTGTGTGTGTGTGTGAATGGAGTGTGGAACAAGTCCTTGAGTATTTTGACATTTAATATAATTTTGTGTATTTTCAGGGCATCTTCTTTGTGTGTAAATTCCATGTCACTTTGGACAAATCTTTGACAGCATATCAAGAAAGAAACAGACCAACTAAGAAGAAATGACCATTTTCCAGTATTTATATAGCTTTATGTAAAACAATGTTTTGGCAGATATCAGTGCTCTTATGATTGATGTCCACCCTTGTGTATGGGACAAATGGGTTCTGATTAGAGCTGGCAAGAAAACAAGAACTCCGTTTCACAAACAATTTTGAAGTTTCGTCATTTGTTTCAGTTCTGATACAGAACTAAACCAAGACCTTTCGAATTTTTTCAGAAAAATGAGAGAGCTGTCTACTTTAGAATAGCCAATAACCTAGAGCTTATAACATTCAGCTGGGATGTGGAGACCTAAGATCAAGTCCCTGTCTGCCTGATTCAGAATATTGACTGGAATCTGGGATTTCCCCCATCACAGCTGAGTGTCGCAACCACTGGGGTAGACAGTCCATCTTTCCTGTTGTAGCAGTTTGACTTTGTATAAATAATTAAATATTCATTGGGCAGGAGACAGAATCATAGAATATCAGGGTTAGAAGGGACCTCAGGAGGTCATCTAGTCCAACTCCCTGCTCAAAGCAGGACCAATCCCCAATTTTTGCCCCAGATCCCTAAATGACCCCCTGTAGGATTGAACTCACAACCCTGGGTTTAGGAGGCCACTGAGCTATCCTTCCCCCCCCCCCCATAGAATCACTGACTCTATAGCATACATTTGGAATGTAGGAGAGTTCAAGTTCCTGATCTAAATCAAGCTGACTAAGGACTTGAAGCCGGTTCTGCCACACATTCCTGCCCCAGTGCCCTAACAACTGGGCTACTTAGGGCTGAATGTTTGCTTTCTCAGTTTCACCAGAAATTCCATCCTGAACCCATGAAAGTTCCATCTCAACATCCATTTGCATGAAAAGTTTTGCTTTCAATGAAGCAACATTTTCCGGTGAAAAATAGTTTGGCTAAAAGTTATCAAGCAGCTCTAGTATGAACACATTTTGATCTTCTAGTCTTCTTAGTACAGCCATCCAATATTGAATTATTACTGATTAAGGGATACATGAGCCCTGAGTTCCACAGTAGCACAGGTGAATAAGGAAGAGTAAGCACACACACCTCCTTTGAGCCCTGCAAGGCCTAGCTGGATCTTGGGTCTAGGGACGAAGATATAAGTGTTCACTGCATGTACACAACAGCTTGCACCTCTCAGAGATGGGAAGTGGTGGATGGGAAGTGGGTGCGGAAGATTGGGAATGGGGGAAGCCTTGAAATAAACTTCCCAACATACTGACTAGCACAGCTGTGCTGGTGCAGGGGTTGTTGTAATTTGCTGCTGGTATAGGCCCGAAGCAAACTACTACGCACACTTCCAACTCTTCCCCCCCCCTCCCCCGCCCCCACAACAATGAGGATGAGAGAAGCGAGGAGTGAATTATGCTTCAGAGGCTTATCTGTGGTGGCACACTTTACACAAAAGTTTTTGTTCAGGACTGAGCCTTATAGGCACAAGCTAGTCCTAGGAGATTGAGTGTAATCTAATTGATAACAGTCACATACTGTGGGATTGATTCTCAATTCTATTGGACCAGTTTTTATGCTGCCTTAACTCCACTGACTTCAGTGTGGCTATTCTGCCATAATATTGATGTCATGGAATTGAGAATCAGGCCCAGGGTACTGAAGTGGCAGGGGAGATATGGTACTTGCTGCCACTACAGAATTAAGTGGCTCGGGACAGGGGATTTTTGGTGTTTTCTAAAAGGTGGGCTGATATGCTTTAAAAGAAGTACATACAAAAATGTATTGAATCCTGAATTAGTAATGGAATATGTTATACAGACATTTACAGATAAAACTAAAGAATTCTTACTTTCCTCACCTGCAAAATCAAGGTTTTTGGTTAATTAAGTTACTAAAATGGAATACTGCCTTCTGCACTGATTTAGGGGCCCTATCTGTATTTCAGTTGCCTCTGCAGCTACGGAGCTCATAGAAGTTCAGTGAGAAATTCCTTCTCTTAGTGTGCATATATTGTGCTCAAAAGCCACATGCCTGAATTTGGCATTGGAAAGCAACCCAAACCAGCACCTCCCACTGCCATGTCCTTCTCCCATGCATAGGCGCCAACTCCATGGGTGCTCTGGGGCTGGAGCACCCACCGGAAAAATTGGTGCACAGCTCTCCGCCCTGCCCCAGCTCACCTCCGCCTCCCTCCCCTGATTGTGCCATGTGCCTGCTTTTTCCCCCTTGCTCCCAGCACTTGCTGCCGTGAAACAGCTGTTTCAGACAGCAAGCCTGGGAGGGAGGGGGGAGGAGGGGGAACACGGCGCGCTCAGGGGAGGAGGCGGGGCTGTGGCGGGGATTTGGGGAGGGGTCCAATAGGGACATGGAGGGGGTGGAGTTGGGGCAGGGACTTTGGGGAAGGGATTGGAATGGGGATGGGGCAGGGACAGGGCAGGGGTGGAGTCAGGGTGGGGCTGGGGGGTGGCGCGAGCACTCTCCGGCGCCATGAGAAGTTGGTGCCTATGCTCCCATTTGTTAATGCAGTTAAGTTCTTCATTAGATATGGGGAAATATTTAAAGACAATGCAACATAATGATACCTCATCCAGAAAAATGACTGATGGGAGGACTCGATAAGAGCTGGAGGACATTGCAGACTACAATAGTGATAGTAATCTATGGCAGAAGCTGCTGTCTCTGAATTTCTTTTCCCCATAGTTGGGGTGGAAGAAGTCTCCACTCCATCCCATTCTCAGATATGCAGCTCTTTGGTAAAGGTAGTGTAATAAAACCCCAGAAGCTTAGTGCTAAGGTAGTATCAGGCTGGCCAGGGAATGACAGAAGCCCAGCCTCTTTAGGGCTTTTAAAATTAGACTGGTCAAAATACAAAAAGAAAATATGGTTATGAGCTCATATTATGGATTGAGTTTCCCGTTGAAAATGATGGGTGAATGATCCCTTCTCTTAAGATAGTTGTAAAAGATGGCTAAGAGGGCCACACCTAAAAGAAGTATGGAGTCAGCCCACAAACTAGCACCAGACGGGCAGCGGGTTCCACTGGGCAGTGTTCTGACCAGGGAAACTGGTGTGTCTGTGAGTGTGGAAAATGTCTAAAGGGCAGGGGCACAGACAAGAAACCAAGGCCATGTCTACACTAGAGACCTTACAGCAGCACAGCTGTACCACTGCAACTGTGCCACTGTAAGATCTCCTGTGTAGCCACTCTATGCCAGCGGGAGAGAGCTCTCTCATCAACATAATTAAACCACCCCCAACAAGTGGCAGTAGCTATGTCGGCAGGAGAGCCTTTCCCGCTGGCATAGTGCTATCCACATCGGTGCTTCTGCCAGTGTAATTTATGACACTCGGAGCGGGGGGGTTACTTTTCCACACTACTGAAAGACAAGTAACACTGACAAAAGTGCTAGTGTAGACATAGCTTAAGAGAGACTCAAAGGCAGGCAGAAAGCTAAGAAGCTGCCTGTAACCACAGTGTGACCCTGGAGAAGCCTAGATGAAGGTCATGGCTCAGGTGCTGCTAAAGAGACTTGGGGATGTAAGCAAAGAAGTTATCCCCTGTTATTGATGGTGGGGTTTTTGTTTGTTTTGTTTTGTTCCTGCTGCATTCGGAGAAGCAGGACTTTGTGCGTTTCTTGTAAATAAACAGAAGTATGTCAAAGAAAACACCAGAGTCCACCATTAATAACATACTTAGGGATTTGAAAATTGAGGCTTTGGCCAGTTTGCTAACCAAGATGAGCTGCAACAAGGATTAATAGAGGTAAAAAATTCAGCTGGAGAAAGAGATCATAGTGGAAGACGGAATCCTGGATGTGGAATTGGCCCAGGAGACTTGGATAAGACTGCACACTTTCAACAGTTATCTATCCCCGTTATCTATCCCAGTTCAGATACTGCAAAAGATCCACTATCTTTGAGGCAAAAACACCCTCAGAGGCTTATTTGGCTCAATTCAATGTCATAGCTCAAATGAATGGTTCTGGGTGGGAGATCAAAATGAAAGTCACAAACCCACATGATTCAGGTATACTCCCTCCCTGTAGTCCAGGGATCGGCAACCTTTGGCAAGTGGCCCATCAGGGAAATCCTTTGGTGGGCTGGGACAGTTTGTTTACGAGCAGCGTCTGCAGGTTCAGCAGATCACAGCTCCCACTGGTCACGGTTTGCCGTTCCAGGCCAATGGGGGCTGTGGGAAGTTGCACGGGCCAAGGGATGCAGGAATTACTAGGTGAAATTATATGGCCTGAGTTATGCAGGAGTTAGACAACATGATCAAATTAGTCATTTCCAGCTTCAAGGTCTATGAATCTACAAATGCTTTATATGAAATGGGGCACTATTTGACACAGCATGGGTAAAAAGTTCCCAAAACCTGTTCCCAGGACCCTGAGACAGTGACAGTTAAACAAGTTAGAGAAGAATCTAACCATACCCCTCACAACTAGGACATGAAGACACACATCATTAAATCTTAACTTTCTAAGAAAGATGGACTTTGGTATATTGGAAACTGGTTAAAAATGGCAAGCAATCACTTTAAGTGTAAGGGATTTCCTGCTTGTAGGGTAGGAGGTTCTGAGGAAAGCCCTTTGATTTGGATGAGTATTGTCTGAGTCTGTCAGCAGCCAGACAGTCTGTAAAGAACCAGCTTAAAGTAAGGTGAAGTGAGTTGTGCCTTACTGCCTAGGAAGCAGTCTGGGCTCTTGTGTGCTGTTGTTCTGAATTCAAAGCAATATTTTAGTATTACATTGCAACCTTCCAGCAAGGTTTTATCTAATTTCTTCATGTGTGGCCCAGAAAAGGGCTAATTAACTCACAAAAGAAGATTAAAATTCTCTAAAATTCCCTAATGAAGCTTGTCTGTAAAAGTAACTCTCCCTAAACTCTTACTAATCCCTTGGGGCTTGAGAACCCCAGGGAACAGGAACAATACTTATGTGATGTTTGTGACCAATCATAGCTAATCGATAGAACTCATATTTTGAAATTCTTAGGACTGGTCTACACTAGAAAATTAGGTTGGTTTAATTACGTCAGTCAAGAGTGTGAAAAATCCACACTTCTGAGTGGTATGGTTAAGATGACCTACGTCCCTGTGTGGACAATGCTAGACAAATGGAAGAACTCTTTTATCAACCTTGTTACCACCTCTTAGGAAGGTGAATTACCTACGCCAATGAGAGACTCCCTCCTGTCGGCATAGATAATGTCTACACTGTGGCATTTTAAGGGTAGACAGGACCAAAGATAATTAAATTTCAGGAAATCATGGCTGTTCCACAAGCTGAAAAGGAGACTAAAAAATTGCTGAAGACCTTATTTGTACATCTTTATGTTTGAATTGACACAAGCATGCTTTTAGAGAGTATGCAGCTAACGCAGGAAACATCTTTCTCGTAGGACATAACAAAGAAGTGCCTTTATTAAAGCTCCCTTGACATTTTTTGTAAGAAAAGTGGTGTTAGCCTGGCTGGTTAGACAAATTCCCACTCAGATCATTATACTCTGACCAACTTAATGTCTCCTGCAATTTCAACTGAATACAGCACTCAGTCATCACTTCCTGTCTTGAATGTTGTGTAAGTCATGCTGTAAGCTGCTAAACAGTTGGCATGTTTTGCTCCCAAAGATAATTCAGTGTTGCATGAAGTGATCTGTGACTAAATTTTGTCAGATATATCAGTTAGAAAAGCAATATAGGTTTCTTAAGATAAAATAACAACTTTAAATACAAAATATTCTTTTCACTTACTCATTTCAGCAGTCGTTTGCATTTTTTTCAAACTACATCATGTCTTGGGCTGGGTGTCACCCTGTATTTGCTGCCGCCCAAGTTAATACTGGAGTACAACACGTCTTCAGGATGAGCAAGTTTATTCAGTATGTGGTGTTAGCTTTTCCTTTTTCTAGAACATTTCTGGGAACAGCCAGATCCTTCCAATGACACATCTGAAGGTCTTTCCAAATGGTGCCTTAAATAAGAGATAGCGATAACAGTACTTCCCGCATAGAGAAGATGCTGGAATTGTCTAACTAAAGGGAGAGGTTGAATAATCCAGGTAATCAGTACCTGTGAAAACTTAAGTGCAAATTACCTATAAAATTGGAAGCCACAATTTAAATGGAAAGTACACTCTGTGTATTGCATCTGTTTTTAATAAATACTGAAGTCAGGTTATGCTGTCATATATGCCTAGGCTCCATTGATTGTAATGGGGATAGAATGTGTAATCTATGGTAGAATTAGCCCTGCATTGGTATGATGAACTCCCATTCACATCAACTGGAATTGTACATATATAGAACAAAGACAACATATGATCCTATACTTTTTTCTTTTAAAAGGGATTCCTCTTTTTACGCCAGCTTATGCCAGTGACCAACTGAAAGCAACCAATGCACAACAAGTTTTAATTTATACATCATTGAATGGACTCCTAATTATAAATATACCCCGTGTGTTTCTTTGTTACGAAAACTGAATACTTATGAATTCATTAGATGTATTCATTTGGATATGAGTCAATTTATTGTCATTTATAATGCAATCTTCCAAAGAAAATTCTCTCAAATGCTTTCAGTTACCTTAGGAGGTTTAGATTGTTGTGCAATGCAATTGGTAAGTCATGAAAGACTTGTTTTCATCCAATTTACTCAAATAACATTTAAGAGATTGATTTACTAAGATTCAGAGTTATTCCTAACAGAAAACCTGAGCTGATGAATTTTTCACAAACACAGAAAAAATGGTCTATGGAATAGATATAAATATGTATCGTAAACATGCATTTGCAGCTCACTTATATCTCTATTTACAGAATGATGTGTATGTAAGCATATGTCCATACGAATATACTTACAGTATGTTGATTATATAATATCATTCCCTGGATGCTTAAAGCTCAGCAAATGGTTTCTAGGTTACAGACAACATTCAGAACAATACAAAAATATTGCGAATTATTCTTGAAATCTTTCCAGCTAACGTGTATTCTCCCATGACATAGTTTCAGAAAATGGCCCTCGTTTGCTTACTTTAGATGAGTTTTGCTTTTACAGAATCTAATATTTTAATGTAGGGCTGATGAAAATTTTAAAAGATTTCATATTTATGAAATTTAAGTAAAGATAAAAAATATAACTGAAAGTCATCAAAGACCTGACCTATTTATATAATAGATGCTTCATTCTAAGGAAGAATTATGAAGCTCTTTATATGAAAATTTTAGCTTGGAAAATGGATTAACTTTGCACAATTTACTTTGTCAATTTCCCAAAGAAAATGTGTTTATTATTTAAAAAATAGAAGATAAATAAAATATAATATATCTTCTATTCTGTGTTTTCCTGAACTCTTTCCTCTCACCTTTTTATCTAACATGATATAACTAAAATAATCTTCCTTCACCATCATTTAAAACCATGACTCCTTTAACAGAATAATAAAAATGTATCTTGAAGGGACCTCAAGAGGACAGCTAGTCCATTCCCCACGTTAAGGCTAGACCAAGTATACCTAGATCATCCCTGACAGGCGATTGTGTAACCTGTTACTAAAAACCTCCAGTAATGGGAAATCCACAACCTCCATTAGAAGTCTCTTCCAGTACTTAATTATCCTTATAGTTAGAAAGTTTTCCCTAATATCTAATTTAAATTGCTTAATCTATAGATTAAGGCATTTTTCCCCTTGTCCTACCTTCAATGGATATGGAGAACAATTGATTACCATCCTCTTTATAACAGCTCTTAACATATGGGAAGATTGTTATCAGATCCCCTCTCAGTCTTCTTTTCTCAAGACTAAGCATGCTCAATTTTTTAACCTTTCCCCATTGGTCAGGTTCTCTAAACCTTTTATCAATTTTGTTGGTCTCCTCCTTCATAATTTATCCACATCTTACTTAATGTCTGGTACTCAAAACTGGAAGTAATACTCCAGCTGAGGCCTCACCAGTGCTGAGTACAGCAGAACAATTACCTCCTGTGTCTTACATATGGCTCTCCAGTCAATACACTCCAGAATGATATTAGCCTCTTCTCCAACTGTGTCACACTCTTGGCTCATGATCCACTGTACATCCTACATCTTTCAGCAGCATTACTGCCTAGCCATTTGTCATAAATATAAAGGGAAGGGTAAACCTCTTTAAAATCCCTCCTGGCCAGAGGAAAAATCCTCTCACCTGTAAAGGGTTAAGAAGCTAAAGGTAACCTTGCTGGCACCTGACCAAAATGATCAATGAGGAGACAAGATACTTTCAAAAGCTAACCAATTTATTTGAGCATGAGCTTTATACAGACTAACACGGCTGTTACTCTGAAACCTTTCAAAAGCTGGGAGGAGGGAGAGAAACAAAGGGTCTCGGTCTGTCTATATGCTGCTTTGCTGGGGACAGAACAGGAATGGAGTCTTAGAACTTTTTTAAGTAATCTAGCTAGGTATGCATTAGATTATGATTTCTTTAAATGGCTGAGAAAAGAATTGTGCTGAATAGAATGACTATTTCTGTCTGTGTGTCTTTTTTGTAACTTAAGATTTTGCCTAGAGGGATTCTCTATGTTTTGAATCTAATTACCCTGTAAGGTATTTACCATCCTGATTTTACAGAGGTGATTTCTTTACTTCTTTTTACTTCTATTTCTATTAAAAGTCTTCTTGTAAGAAAACTGAATGCTTTTTCATTGTTCTCGGATCCAAGGGTTTGGGTCTGTGGTCACCTATGCAAATTGGTGAGGATTTTTACCAAACCTTTCCCGGGAAGTGGGGTGCAAGGGTTGGGAGGATTTTGGGGGGAAAGACGTGTCCAAACTATGTTTCCCAGTAAACCCAGTTAAAGTTTGGTGGTGGCAGTGGATATTCCAAGGACAAAGGATAAAATTAATTTGTACCTTGGGGAAGTTTTAACCTAAGCTGGTAAAAGTAAGCTTAGGAGGTTTTCATGCAGATCCCCACATCTGTACCCTAGAGTTCAGAGTGGGGGAGGAAACTTGACACCATTTATTCCCCATTTTGTATTTGTGCATTTGATTTTTTCTTCCTAAATATAGTACTTTGCACTTGTTTTTACTGAATTTCATCTTGTTGATTTCAGACCAATTCTCCAATTTATCAAGGTCATTTTGAATTTTAATCTTGTCCTCCAAAGTGCTAGCAAATCCATTATCCAAGATATTAATAAAAATATTGAATAGTACCAGACTCAGGATATTTTCCTGCAGGACTCCACTAGATATGTCCTCCCATTTTTCAGCGAACCACTGATAACTACTCTTTGAGTACAGTCTTTCAACAAATTGTACACCCACCTTTTAATAACTTTATCTATACCATATTCCCCTAGTTTCCTTATGAGAATGTCATGTGGGACTGTGTCAAAAGTCTTACTAAAATCAAGGTATAGCACATCTACTTCACCCCTCCCTTCCATCCACTAGGCAACTAACCTGGTCAAAGAAGGAAATTAGGTTGGGTTAGCATGACTTTTTCTTGACCGATCAAAGTTGGCTATTCATTATTCTTTAGGGGCTTACAAATTGATTGGTTTATAATTTGTTGCAGTATCATTCCACAAATTGAAGTTAGGCTCAGAAGTCTATAATTCCACAGGTCCTCTTCATTCCATTTTTCAAAATAGATACTATGTTTGCTCTTCCCCAGTCTTCCTGTCCTCCACGAGTTCCCTTCCCTTCTGTCTCTCTCTAAATCAAGATTGAATGCCTCTTCATCACTTTCAAGACACCACCTCCAGTTCAATTTTTTCTGCCTACCTGTTCCCATTCTTGCATCCTATGCTCTTGTCTACCCTTCTCGACTGCTTGTTCTCATTTGAGATGCCAGATCCTCTTAATTGCCAGTGAATTCAGTGACAATTAAGAGGCCTCAACTCATTTTGCGGGGCAGCATTGTGAAAAAGCAACTATAATGACTTTGGACAATAAGACCATAAATATTTGAACCTAATCCTTTCATTTGAAAACACATCTCTTGAAAAGTAGTATGCTTTCAAAGTAAAGCAGACTTGACCAGCTTCCACAGAAGATCATTTTTAAGTGACAGCGACAGATAACTGGGGGATTCAATATATCCTATAGGACATTAATTACTGAACATCACATACAGCCATCATGATCTGTGCAGAAAGCAACTGTTAGTGTTAATAATTAGAGAGATTCATTTTTCTAAATTGAGGTGTGCACATTTGGATGTCCAGGAATAGAGATATTTTATTAAAGGGACAAGAGAAAATGATCCTTTCTCTCCTTGTTATAGGCTTTCCCTTTTCAATTGAAAAACACACTGACTGATATTTTTATGGTACCTTTAGAAGTATTCTTTACTGAGCTTTCCAGGTACACTTTATAAACTTCATATAAATATTATGTAAGGTAGCTTAATGAAGGACGGATTATAAGGAAGAGTAATATACACTTTAATAAATCATGCATCCTTGTGCTATTTAAATGTTTCTTCAAGGTTGATTGAAACTTTAACCTCAGTCTCAATAAAGAAGAAAAGCTTCAAATTTTCCAGACCTTGAATTTTTACAACAGTATGTTGAATTATGCAGTGATCAGTCAATTATTCATCTCTCCCAGATCGAGATGGCTGTGCTTTGAAAAGCATGCAAAAATGGGGCTACAGAATGTGATGCTGTGTCAACACATTTCACTCAGGATTGCTTACAAGACAATTTTTTGTTTCAACATTGATTCTAGTTTTCTTGATGTTTGCTTCTAATAAGGTACCTGTTACAAATCAATTTGAGTTTGCATTCTTTAGTTTCTGATTCTGGATGATACACTGCAGAAATGACATTGCTCTGTTTTTCATAGATTTCTACAACTATTTGAGAGATAGAGACCCTTTTGTATTTCAAGGGAATCTTAACAAAAAACTCTTTGGGAACAGTAGTTTACAGCTGATGGAACAAGCGAGATCTGAAGAACTAGCTTAACTGAGAATACCAAACATAAAATAACAAAGTAAGGAAATTAATTCTAAAGCTTAAGAGAGCTACATTTCTAACACAAATAAGAGACAGGAAGAACAGGAGAGAAACAATAAGAAATATTAAAATAATCTTAGCATGATTCCTCCTGCCTTGCACTTTATATAATCATTTACCTCTTTCTAAAGTGGGTATACTTCACTAAGAAATCAGAGTAGACACTAGTAAAAATCTTGATTCTCTTCTTCAAATGCTCCTGAAAGCCCACTTTTTAGTGCTTTGCTTTCCTCCACTGACTTCCACTCATGTACTACCTACTCCTTCCTTCTTTCTCTAACTCAGTCTCTGCTTTAGAATATCAGTAACTGAAGATTCACTTGCAATGAAATATGACTCACCTTTTCTTTAATTACTTTACTTGTAGGCCCTCCCTGCTCTACCCACTTTCTTATCTGTTATCTTTATTATCTATATTTATTTAGTTTAGGCTCTAATCTTGCAAACACTTTCGAAGTAGTGTAAAGTTAAGAACTTGAGTCATTCCAGTGAAGTCAGTGGGACTACTCACATGGTCAAAGTTAAGTAAGAACATAAAGACTAGATCCTCAGGTAATGTAAATTGTCATAGCTACAATGAAGTCTATTTATTCATTTGAGGATTGGGGCCTTAGATTGTAAATTCTAGATAGTAATGCATAGACTATATCTTTTTCTCATCATTTTAAGTTACTTTGCAAATTATGGCACTATAGATATGATATTTAACAATAACAGTAATACTTAACATTGCCTACTGACTCAGTCACTGTTTATTTGAGATTTCTTTTTCAAAGCATAAAAAGCTAAAGTGATTGGGGAATGAAATTTCTAACTTCCGTTCACTAAACGTAAGCATCAAAAGAGCTATCTAAGCTAAGAGATCTCCACAACATTTCTACCTACTTCAAATAGGAGCTTCAGTTTCACAAATCCTTTCTGTATGTCGAAGTCCCATTAAGACATTAAGCAGTAAGCTTCTTGCTCGGTGACCCACTGCTTCAGTTTCTGTCACCGCTTAGCCCATCCAGCAAGGTTTGGTTTCCTTTTGGGGTCACATGAACTGTACTACTCTAATACTTTGTTTAACAGGTACTTGTGCTGTCTAATGGACTAAGAGAATTATAATTATTGTTGGGTGCATAGGAGAGTAAGCTGCATGACACACACTGTTAGTTTGATACCCGCTCTGATGACAGTTTATGGTTCAACAGCTTGGTTAAACAGCACATCAGCAGTAGTGATGGGTGATCAATCTCATTCCCTATAGAATTGCTCCCCAAAGTGTCATTACTGAGAAATAAATCCAGGAAAGGCCATCAGTGGGAAGCATAAGGCCTTTTGTTTAAGCCCAGAGATGAAAGAAAGAAAGAAAGAAAGAAAGAAAGAAAGAAAGAAAGAAAGAAAGAAAGAAAGAAAGAAAGAAAGAAAGAAAGAAAGAAAGAAAACAGTTTTCTATTAGAGCTATACCAGAACTTTAATTCCGAAAAAATTCTTACATAACTTCCTACTTCCTAGGTGTCATAAATATAAAGGAAAGGGTAACCACCTTTCTGTATACAGAACTATAAAATCCCTCCTGGCCAGAGGAAAACCCTTTCACCTGTAAAGGGTTAAGAAGCTAAGATAACCTCGCTGGCACCTGACCAAAATGACCAATGAGGAGACAAGATACTTTCAAAGCTGGAGGCAGGGGGAAAAAAGGGTCTGTCTGTCTGTGTGATGCTTCTGCCAGGACCAGGTCAGGAATGCTCTTCAGAACTTCTGTTAAGTTAGTAAGTAATCTAGCTAGAAATGCATTAGAGTTCCTTTTGTTTAAATGGCTGGTAAAATAGGTTGTGCTGAATGGAACGTATATTCCTGTTTTTGTGTCCTTTTGTAACTTAAGGTTTTGCCTAGAGGGATTCTCTATGTTTTTAATCTGATTACCCTGTAAGGTTTTTACCATCCTCATTTTACAGAGGTGATTCTTTTACTTTTTCTTTCATTAAAATTCTTCTTTTAAGATCCTGATTGCTTTTTCCTTGTTCTTAAGATTCAAGGGTTTGGGTCTGTGCAAATTGGTGAAGATTTTTATCAAGCCTTCCCCAGGAAAGGGGGTGTAGGGCTTGGGGGGATATTTTGGGGGGAAGATGTCTCCAAGTGGGCTCTTTCCCTGTTCTTTGTTTAACACTCTTGGTGGTGGCAACATAGGATTCAAGGACAAGGCAAAGTTTGAACCTTGAGGAAGTTTTTAAATTAAGCTGATAAGAATAAGCTTAGGGGGTCTTTCATGCAGGTCCCCACGTCTGTACCCTAGAGTTCAGAGTGGGGAAGGAACCTTGACAGTAGGTATAACTGTTGTAAATTTCCTGTAAAACAAAATACATGCACTTCAAATTGTACAACATTGCTGGAAATTGCTACAATTGAAACCCTCAAAGAACAATTTCATTTCTTTCTACTACAGATTATCCCAATATAAAATTATGTTCCTCATGGTCCTTAATCAATTAAAACAGTTCCACTTTCTTTTGAATTCCATGCATGCTAATTAAGGGCAAGACTCTGCTCACTTTATTCATTGAGTAGTCCCTTATTCCATAAGTAGCTCAACTGAAGTCAATGGGACTAGTAAAATATTACTCAACATGAGTAAGGATGACAGAATCAGGCCTTCAGTCCAGAATATTTATGTGCAATGTCTGCACTATCAACATTGGCTCCCCAAATTAGCATAATCTAAAAATGACTTCTGCATTTTCACACTGAGTGCCATTGGATGTATAGTAAAGTTAGAAAAGTCTAGTTCTTCCAATCCAAGTCAAAATGCATAAGATTTTAAGCAGATAAGTGGGAAATTTTATCTAAGCAATTCAGCCTGACCAATGCACTTTGTCTTGGTGAGTGCAGTGATTTTAGCGGTCATTTGGGTTATGAGGAAGAGTATCTCTCGATGTTTAAATCAAAGTCAATATGAAATTCTCCTTACTCAGATGGACCATGTTCTGAAGCATATTCTGCTGACCCTTTGAATAAATAACAGACAATATGCAATGAGATAAGTAGTTTCCAACCACAACTACCTCTTAGATATCGAGACAGTTCTCTGAACTCATTAGATTCCTTCACAAATACACAGGGCACTATGTTGAAGCCTGCGCACAGAGTTACACAGTATTGTAACTAAACCTGTCGTCCCTTTTGCTTGCACTGCTTTCAACTAGAAGGTCTTTCAATATTTCTAGCAAGCACTAGCCAACAATTCCTTTTAAGTATTCTGAGACTTTAAGAGTGTTTACAGTTCACATAGAAGCATGTCATGTGGGCCTTGGAGGAGCATTCACGCAGAAAGATGCTCAGAGAAATGACAGGATATTAGCATATGGAAACAGAACACTGCACACACCAGAAAGGAACTTTCTGACTTTAAAAAAGGACTGTCTTGTGGTATTTTGTGCTCTGAATACATCTCTGGATGTAATGTATTTCAAATCTTCACTTGTTATTGTGCACTGAAATGGCTGAAAAATAGGAGATCTTGCAAGGCAGACTTTGATTACACAGAAATGTATTTTCATGAAGGAAAAAAAGCAGAACTACAAAGTCATATATAAAACATACTGTCAAGAAAACCTCTTTAAATCTTCCTCTTTTAAATAGATTGTCTACCTCAACAATTAAGCTCCAATTATTTGAACAGCTAACAAGCAAGTGATGGAGCTTTGAATATGAGGTTTCTTTACTTTCTACAGGGCATAATTACCAATTCTGAGTTTTGACTAGATTAAGAAAAGATGACATTTTCCATTGCTCATTTTGAGAACCGTATAATACAGCAATTTAAAAAAAGGCCAGCATGTTCATAGGAGGAAGTTGAAAGTGTTTTGAACTTAAATAACATTAAAATCATATATTTTCCTGATCATTTGGAGTACCTAGGATTATTGCAACATCACATCAAATAGTTGGTTGATTTGGGTTCGATAAGGATGGCCTTATCAGTCATAGGCGATACAAATATTCTGTGCTACTCGGCTATGAAGCAGAACCAAATAGTAGCCATTAGTGAAATATATCCTAATGAATATTCTGTGAAGGCAGAAATTGCCATCTTGACAAAGACCAACAAGAAGAAATTGTATATTATAGTCCCTCCAGATTATTGGCTAATTAAAAAAAAAACCTCTTTGAAGATAAATATGCTATGTAACAACAAGCTCATACCTAGTGATCATCCTTTAAAAGTCAACATCTGCCAACAGTTGCCGCACAGTGGTACAGTATCTGAGGTACCACATATATATATACCTCTGTGTGATAATGGTAAGTAAATGCTATTGGCTTAATGGCAATCAGTGACGTAGAGAAGTGCACAATATGGCAATGTCACCACTTAGGGGTTCATACAAACATTTGCTTTGATATCCATCTAGTTTTGCTTTGAGTTGTGAGGTAGAATGATCCCAAACCTCAATAAGAAAATGTATTTCCAAAAAAATGCATTTCTCCTGGATTTATTTTTAAAATTTGTCTTATAAATTATTATTATTATTTATTTTATTATTGTAGTGCTTACTGTCCTCAGTGCTTACTGTCCTAATATTGGGGCTTTATTTTGCTTGGCACTGTATAGACATATAGTGAGATACTTACTACTTGAAAGAGCTTACCATCTAAACAGAAAAGATAGTTAAGTTCTTAGTGAACCTTTCAACAGATTTGAGATTTGTAATGAAACTCCCAAACCAGGTGAATTTGGGATCATTTGGGTTTGGTTTTATTTCTGACAAACATTTCATACAGCTCTAATATTAAAACCCCCTGTTTTATAGGGGGTGTCTATCAACTGGCACCCTAATATCACATATTAAGTTGAATACATGTTTTTTCTTTAGTGACACATTTTCCTCAAACATTCCATTTTAATCAAAATAATGTCTTGACCACATATCTGAGAGGGAAGGACAGAGAGAAAATTTGTAAGTGAAATTTTTATGATGAGTTTTTGTTTCCCTGAAACCAGCACCTTATGATGAACAAGATGCACTGTTGTTCCCAGAGCTGGTCCGCTTCTGACAAGGTAGCAGATTATAAAGCAGAACATAGATCAGATTCACAAGAGTAAACACAACCACTGCAGGGCAACCTCAATAGGAAATTACAGGATAGAAAGCAATAGTATGATCATGAACAGATACAAGTGATTTTTAAATGTTCATGACCTGATGAAAAATACGTTCTCTCTCAGACTCAAATGCAGCGGAGAGCATTACTGCAAAATTAGCACCAATCTTCACTGGACCATTCAGTGTCACCAAGTATTCATCAGATGTGAATTACACTCTGTACAAATTGCCTGAAGGAACAGATACAGGGATTTTCATGTTCTAAACGTGCATTCCTATTAGTATCAAAACAGTCCATTTGAGGATACCGCAATCCCTGAAGACTTGCAGTGAAGAAAAATGTTACAATACTCAACCATTATTCCAAAGAACTGTCTTCAAGAAAGAAAGATAATATACTGTAGGCTTGACTCACTATTCACTTACACTCCATTATAATCGCCCTTATGATGAGCCACACCTCATTATGCTAACAGCCAAATTGCTTGGCTCCCAAGGGTAGACTTACAGTCAGGGTGGATTGTACTTATACTCAAAACAACCAAGAATGATCAGGATGAGTCACTCAGTTTGACAATGTGTGACCACTTTTGCATAACTAATGTGGTTCTGACAGAAAAAGAAATGCTCCCGGTTAAGAAAAAAGAATTAATCTTCCTAATATTGATTGGGTGTGGAGAAGCAAATGATGTGCTGGCATTTTTAGAAAACCTAAATACGTGTAATAAAAATATATGTTTTCTGGACAAAAAGTTTATTTTCTCAGATGCTCAAAGGGAACTCAAAACCTTGGATGTTATAATGTATACATTACCGTTAGAATATAGATATTCAGATCTGCCTGTAAAGCTTATACTTTAAGAACTTAGGTGTATTTTTATCATTTAGCTAGTTACAGGGGTATAAAAACAAAGAATCAAAATCACAGTCTGCCTGTGTATGGGCCTTCTCTCACTAGGATAATCTGAGGCCTTGTTCTTAGGCTAAGGCCTTTGGCTAAGGAGTGGGGCAGCCATAAGCTGGGAAGCGTAAGGTCACATCCTCACATCCCAAACCAGTCACATTGAAATAAGATGGTATTGGGCTTTTAGGAAGACGATCCTGTCCTGATAGTGCCCATCACCACCAGAGAAAGAAACAGATCTTAAGATGCTTAAAGAAAACTAGTTTGACAGCATCCTGTCTGGCAAGTAATTACTTATGAATGGTTGTGCATGTGAAACCCTCATTTCTGTGTGTTTTATCTTTATGAACCCACTTTTCTATTGTTAATCTGTCTGGTTCTCTAATTGTTTCTGTCTGATGTATAATTAATTTTGCTAGGTGTAAGTTAATTAGGGTAGTGGGATATAATTGATTAGAGAATTATGTTACAATATGTTAGGTTTGGTTAGTTAAATTTCAGTAAAATGATTGGTTAAGGTATAGCTGAGAATATTACTATATAAACTGGGGTCAAACAGGAAGTGGGAGGAAGCGAATCATGGAATCATGTTTGCTAAGGGCGGGAACGGGAACAGGGAATGGGGAACAGGGACCCGGGCAAGGCTCTGCGGCATCAGAGCTGGGAAGGGGGTCACAGGGTAAACGCTCTGTGGTGTCAGAGCTGGGAAGGGGGACATGGGGTAAACACTCTATGTCATCAGAGCTGGGAATGGAACACTGGGGAACAGATTCTATTGGCATATAGAGATAAGCCCGACTGGCGTGAAGGACTTCGGAATAGGCTTGCTTGGATACTAACCCCAATAAACATCACATTGTCTGCACTTCGGACTTCTGGTCTTTTACTGCTTGCTGTCTGTGTGACAAGAGCCAGGGAAGTGGGAGGGTGGAGGGAAAGCCCTCTAACAATTACTTCACTGAACAAGTTTCAAAGTAGCAGCCATGTTAGTCTGTAACCGCAAAAAGAAAAGGAGTATTTGTGGCACCTTAGAGACTAACAAATTTATCTGAGCATAAGTTTTCATGAGCTACAGATCACTTCATCAGATGCATGCAGTGGAAAATACAGTGGGGAGATTTTATATGCACAGAGAACATGAAACAATGGGTGTTACCATACACACTGTAACAAGAGTGATCAGGTAAGGTGAGCTATTACCAGCAGGAGAGAAAAAAAACCTTTTGTAGTGATAATCAAGGTGGGCCATTTCCAGCAGTTGACAAGAACATGTGAGGAACAGTGTGTGTGGGGGGGAATAAACAAGAATTTATATCCTACCTCTGTAGTGTGTTAAGCTCAGTTTGTGGTGTTTGTTTATTTACTAAGGTAATCTGCTTTGATCTGTTCGCTATCACTTGTAGTTAATAAACTTGTTTTGTTTTCTCTAAAACCAGTTTGTGGAATTCATAACTGGGGGGCAAAAAGCTGTGCATATCTTCCTCCACATTGAGGGAGGAGGCAGATTTCATGAGCTTACACTGTATAGTTCTCTGTGCAGCGCAAGATGATGAAATATTGAGTTTACACTCCAGAGGGCATATGTACTTGAGTGCTGGGCAACTTGCTAGCTGAACCCTTCCCATGCAGAGCTGATTTCAGTGTCTCTGTCTTTCTGCTGCTGGGTGTGTTACTACCTATGTGTGGGCTGGAGAAGGCTTGAGGGCCTGGCTCAGCAGGACAGCGTAAGGAAGCCCAGGCTGGTGGAACAGGTGGGCTCAGTAGTAGTCAAGCACATCAGGTGGCACCCCGGAGGCTAACCCGTCACAGACTCAACTTCTGTTGGTGAGAGAGAGACAACTAGGTAACGCAATGGCCTTGCTTTCCTTGAACTTCTTTAGCATCTAGATTGTCTGATGGCCCCACTGACTTTTTGATAAACCTCCTGTTTCCGATGTACTTGAAAAAATGATGTTAGTTTTTGCATTTTACATTATCGTTCAACCACATTTTATGGTTGAAATTTTCAGAGGAGCCTAGATGAGTTCTGCATCCAAATCTCTGACTTTCAATGGAAGTTGGACAACTTGTCCCCATTTATAGCTTTACAAATCTTCCCCTGTGTATATAAACTAAGAATTAGAAATAAATTCTTTGCCCCAATCCCCTGCACAATTATTTATTGTGATTATTACACTTGAAATTGACTGAAAAGAAGCAAGACTAGTGAAACTCTGCTGGTATGAATAAGTGAAATGCAAGCTTGAATTCAAAGAAAGACATATGGGTGGCAACACTATATGTGATGACAAGGAGCAAGATCAATACAAGAATAAATTTGTTCTTTATTTTAACTAATTGCACTTTTATAAGATACTTGGCATAAGTGACTATGTTTATTTATAAACAGCAGAAAAACACCTACTGTATTGATTCACAGCAGTGATTGATTGACATGGTATGAGTGTAGTATAATTACTGTATCCATGAAATGATTTAAAATGTACTGAAAGAAATTTAATGTAGTACAAGGGTTATGAGTCTAGTAAGTAGCCAGTTTAATGACAAAATATGCTTGGTGCTCTGTGCCTTAGTGTTTGGGGTTCCAGTTTGCTTGTTAAAAGATGCATGCATTACGCAGCAAATTTTCATTATTTACCAATAAAACTTTCAATAATAAAGGACTGAATGTTGCCTGGTCTGAACCACAAACCAATGTAATTTTGGGTAGGGAATAGGGGAAATCCACAATGGAAGACAAAGAAGAAAACATTTCTCTGGAAGGTTCTTTTATTTGTTTAAATGGCAGTTTGAACTGCTCGGTGGTTTAGAATATTCTCAGCAGTCCTAGCTAGATAGATTAGAAGTCAGGTGATGGTTATCATATATCTCCTCCATACATACGGCACATATAAAAAATGAGCTAGAGCAAGAGACTGGGCCAGATCATAGGAGTTATGTCTGTTTACATCATCTGAGGATCTAGCCCAGAAATGCAGAATTACTGTTTATTGTATAAATGTACGCAGTCTGTTTTTAAAATACCTTTTGTTTTCTCTCTTTAAGTGTTATGTGCAGAAATCTAAAACTACCGGTAAAACAATACCTGAATACACAATAGATATTCAGTTGCAGTTACATTTGCATCTGTTCACTTCTTGTAGCTTATTGGCAATGTTCCTTCTTAGAGATCTCATCCAAAGCTTGTTGAGGTCAACAGCAGTCCCTCAAATGATTTCAGTAAGCACTGGCTCAGGTCTTTTACCTGAAAGAGAAGGAAATTCCTATGTTCAGCTCTAGCCTTGTAATTTTGTTCCTCTTCTATATTTGTTACATTTCTCCCTCTCCTTAAACAACTGTTATATGTGTTTCTAACTATGAATTATTTCACTAGCATTCACTGTATAGAAAACATGGTTTTCAATTTGAGCATTATCATGGGTAATCTCATGAGCAGTATAGGACAAGCCTGGGGTAAAGGACAGACTCAACACCCAATAGCCAGTGATAGAAGGCTCTAGGGCCTGATCTAAAGCTAAATGACATGAACAGGAGCTCTTTGCATTGAGTTCAGTGGGCTCTAGATCAGGACCTTGCCAGCTAAGTGGCTGCTCTAGGATTCAAGTTACGTAACTGTGATGGTAAAGGGAAACTGACAGAAGACTAAATGCTGTTTTATGGGTATGCTGGGAGCTTCTTCTTCACCTTCAGAGCAGCCAGGCAGAATGCTGCCATAGTGCTCTATTGAACCTTAGCTAGGGGTTTGCTTAACATAGTAGCACTTCACAGCTCAAGGGGGCCTGACCAAACACCATATTTGCTTCCAGTTGCAGACTTCTAACCCGTGTTAACCCTAGAACTGGGTAGCAGTCACAGACGATGCACACTGCTCTTATCTGCCATAGCACAAGGAGTTTTACTGAGTTCATTGCACAGAGGCCTCTCTCTTCCTAAGCCATCCTACTCTGTGCAGGCAGAATCAGAATCACAGGATTAGAAGGGACACCAAAGTTTATCTAGTCTAAGCCCCTGCCAACTCGTGAGCTTCTCATTACAGCTCAGTTCCCCCACTTAAAGTGGCTCTGAGAGGAAAAAACAAAATTTAGCTCAAAGTTTGTTGGGTCTGGAATCTGGAATTCAAACTGAGGACATCATTCTCAGTGCAAGTTCAGCTTTTAGTCAGGTTTGTAAAAAAGAGTGGGGGAAAATGAACCATCAGAACTGCTCTGTACTTGGCAATAAAGAGATGTGTGTGTATCATGATAGATGGAAAAGATAAATGTCAAAAGGCAAATCTCACTTCTTATTACAGACTGTTGTCCATTCTTGGTATTGACTCACTACAATTAGCAGTGTTCCCACAGATTAAGGTTCATACTCACAAGACAGAGGGCTGGGGCTATGGAACAAAACCTAAAGGGAAATATGCTGCCCAAAATGGACTGAGTGGTAAATGATCACTTTCTTTTCCATTGAATTTTTTGTCCTTTTTCTTTGGTATTTTCTTTGTTTTGAAAGCAGAGGAAGAGTGGATACACATTTTGAATGAGGCTGATTGAATTGCTATTACCTTTATGATTAGATGTTCTTTCATTTTTGTAGAGCTCATCCCAAAATCTACAGAGTCATCCAAAGGTGAATTTTCACACTTGGATGATTAAAGCTGAACACCTATATAGTGATTTTCTGAGATGTTGGCACCAACAGGAATAGTGGATGATGTGAAAAATCAGGAAAACTCTACAGAAACTTGAATATGTATTTAAGTGCCCATCTTTTGTTCCCGAGTTTGAGGACTTGGGACCTCAAACCAAGAGACTGGCTGAGTGGGGAACTGTAGCCTGCTGTAGTAGAGACATGTTGATATTGATATTGAGCCAGAATTTAAGTTCTGGTTCCAATGAAGTATCAGAGAGTTTTGCCACTGACTTCAATTTGGCAGGATTTCACTCCCAATATATAAACAGCGAAGAGGAAAATGTTTGTGGGTGGAAGGGAAGAGTAGATGGGGTTTACTAAATGTGTCCTGTCTGTAAAATTGAAACATCAGGGAAATACAGTTTTGCATATTATCTTTAACACTACACATGTGTAAAGGAAAAACTGCTAAATGCATGCATTAACATTCACAGTGGAAGTCATTGCAACAGTTCAGGAAAACCATTCCTTTAAAGTATAACGTATAAAGTATAAAGATGGTAATAAAAGTGACAGTGTCAACTTAGCATTTGTCCCCAGCAGATCTGTGTTCTCTCTCTCTCTCTCTCTCTCTCTCTCTCTCTCTCTCTGTGGATTTGTGTGTTCATAGTCATACCAAATATGTTTTTATTACTTTTTAGTCATAATACCACTGCAGAGCCAATACATTAGAGTGAGCTGGAGTCTTTTCCATATCATGTAATAGCAACAACATTAAGTAAATTCTAATTTTAGAATCTTTAATACAGTGCTCTAGAAAGAATCCAACTTGACTTTCAGATCCCAGGTTGACTTGGCAAAGGTTACTGCTAGACATAACCTTCTTTTTACTTATCAACTGAGTAAATTTGATAGGAACATCACAGAGGTACAATGAACAAGAATTGTCCAACAGTGAATTTTTAGAGTCACTTTTCAGAGTAGAACCACAAATTTGGAGGAACAGAGTTCATATTATTATTCTTATTTATGATAGAGCACCCACAAGTGTGCTAAGGAGTTCACAGAAAACATGTGAGAGAATTTCCTGCCCTAGTTAATACATAAGCTTGCAGAGCCATGAGCTTGAAGAAGTCATCATGCTAGCAACATGCGAACCAGGAAGTAGCAAGATGCCAATGATTCAAAGTGCAGCCATCCTACGACTTCTCCACAAACATATTCCATTCTAACTCTCCACCACATTCAATTATTTTAACAATCGCCAGAAGTGTTCATTCACATCAAGCCATATTATTTACTTCCTATTATGAATGTGACATTAAATGACTGTTTTACAAATACAGAGAAACAGATTACTTTCCAGAGTGTAAGCATTGCCCCATTACTCTTTGAATAGAAATGAGCATTGATATAAGATGGCCAAGGATTTACAGCAGATATTCTAAATGTTATGAACAAAGTTTCATTTTTGATAATGTACTGGAGAAAGATAAAATGCATCAAAAATACTCTACTGACTGAATTTATCATTCATATTGTCAGCTCATCATGTGTAATCGAAAAATTCATAGACTGATTATGTGCAAAGTGAATGAATCACATGGCTAAATATTTTCGAGTGACTTTATGAATGATAGATATAATCAATAAAGTACCTGAAAAAAAAAGGAGGAGTTAGTCTCTAAGGCCATGTCTACACTACCACTTACATCGGCAAAACTTATGTCACTCCGGGGTGTGAAAAAAAACACACCCCATGAGTTACATAAATTTCTCCAGCATAAGTAGTAGAATGCACAGTGCTATTGAGCAAAGTGGGAGAGCTTCTCCTGCTGAGACAGCTACTGCCGCTAGTGGAGGTGGTTTAATCATGTCAGCGGGAGATCTCTCTCCCGACGGCATAGAGCGGCTACCTGAGAGATCTTACTGTGGCCCAACTGCATCGATACAGCTGTGCCGTTGTAAGGTGTCTAGTGTATACATAGCCTAAGTGTTACTGTTAATACCCTAACTCTCTTGGTAACTTCAGACCAAAGAAACAGCAATGAAATAAAAGGTCTATAAACTCAGAAGTAGATAAATAGGGCCCCATTCTCGGCTCACAGTGTAAACCAGGAGTTACCATATTTAAGTTAATGGAACAGTGTTAGGGTTCATAGGAATTAGAGCAACACCATTACCACAGTTGCATCATTACATAGAGGCATGGATTCATATTTTCAAGGGCCCTTGGACCCCCATGTTACCTGGGCATCTAGAGGTGGATCTAATCTACTCTATTCCATGCACTAAGCTATAATGTCCAGTGTCCATACCTTATAGATGAAGCCTGATATTGATAGTTCTCTTGTATACAAGGGTACGTATAGTATATAAAGTATCCACATAGTATATAAAGTATCATATCTGAAGTAGAACGTTTGCATACAGTACTCCATCACAGATCCAAGATGATCAGGCCCAAATTAACTAATGTGCACTCGGCGCCTTTGCACAGGGCCCCCATATCAGGGAGAAGCGGGACCCTGACGAACAGGAAAAATTAAAAAAACCCTGGGTAATACAGTGAACCCATCCTCCAGGTCTCAATGTTACTCAATCAAATTTAGCCCAGCCATCCCTCTGTCATGATGGAGGAGTGGCCAGGCCAAATCTCAGTGGCTCTGAGATCCTACGTGCCAGGTCACAACACCACCTACTCGGGTTTGGCCTGGCCACGCCTCCATCATTATGGAGGGGCGGCCAGGCCAGACCCAAGCAGCACGGGGTTATGTGAATGCAGGGTAGGCAATGGAAGACAGTGGGGATGGAAAGAAGGGTCCAGGAGGAGCTACTGATTAGGTAGAGAACGGGGGCACAAGTGAATGGCCAGTAAGGTCCCAGGGATGGCAGATGAGGGACTAGTATGAGTTGTTGGTGGGCTGTGGGGATTGTTGTAGGGCTGTGGGGTAAGGGGTTGGGCAAATGGGGGTTGAGGGCAGGGATGTTGTGGGCTTTGCCCTGTGGAGCTGAGGTGAGCAGGATGTATGTTGGGGTTACTGAGATGTGTATGGGGGCTGTCAGCATAAGTGGGAGATGGTGGAGGGTTGTTGAGGTATATGTAGGTGGAAGGGGCATGTGGAGGTCTATCTGATGGGATAGAGTATGTGTGGGATAGATAGGAGGGACAGTTGGTAGGTCTATGTTGGGGGGTTGGATATGTAGAAAAGTGTGTGGGGAGCATTGCCCATAGTGCATGGGGTCTCAAAACATTTTAATCTGGGGCTGCAGATAATGTATAGTATGATTCTCTCCTTGAAGGCACTCCACTGGCCCCCAAGTGCTGCTGCAGCTGTAAAACTGAACGAACAACAAAGACAAGACATTAGAAGCCAAAGTAAAAACAAACAAAGCCTATGAATTGCAAGATTACCTGTAACCTTCACATTTCATGGTGCCCTAGACTTTCCAACAGCCTTAGCAGCTAACTAGATGAGAAACAGCAGTGCTATATACGTAGAAGTGGGTGAAATTACAAAAAAAAATGGTGTTTCAACCATCTCTCTATGTATTTTTCTGGAAGTATGTAAAGGAACTGAAATAAAAAATAACAGATGGTGTTTTCCCCTCATTCTCATGTTTTGCTCTTTACACAACAAAGATAACATGAAGAAACCTAGGGGTGACAGTGGACGAGAAGCTGGATATGAGTCAGCAGTGTGCCCTTGTTGCCAAGAAGGCCAATGGCATTTTGGGATGTATAAGTAGGGGCATAGCGAGCAGATCGAGGGATGTGATCATTCCCCTCTATTCGACATTGGTGAGGACTCATCTGGAGTACTGTGTCCATTTTTGGGACCCACACTTCAAGAAGGATGTGGATAAATTGGAGAGAGTCCAGCGAAGGGCAACAAAAATGATTAGGGATCTGGAACACATGAGTTATGAGGAGAGGCTGAGGGAACTGGGATTGTTTAGCCTGCAGAAGAGAAGAATGAGGGGGGATTTGATAGCTGCTTTCAACTACCTGAAAGGGGGTTCCAAAGAGGATGGCTCTAGACTGTTCTCAATGGTAGCAGATGACAGAACGAGGAGTAATGGTCTCAAGTTGCAGTGGGGGAGGTTTAGATTGGATATTAGGAAAAACTTTTTCACTAAGAGGGTGGTGAAACACTGGAATGTGTTACCTAGGGAGGTGGTAGAATCTCCTTCCTTAGAGGTTTTTAAGGTCAGGCTTGACAAAGCCCTGGCTGGGATGATTTAACTGGGAATTGGTCCTGCTTCGAGCAGGGGGTTGGACTAGATGACCTTCTGGGGTCCCTTCCAACCCTGATATTCTATGATTCTATGAAACCACATGGGCAAAGCTGGGTGCCAAATAACCAAGTTTACCAAATATACTGTACAAACATGCCAGGCCCACCTCTATAGACATGGCTGCTCTGGCTGGTTCCAGGCAGCTTCTAAAACTTAGTACATGATGAGCACTGCTAGAAGGCTCACCAACTTTTTAAAAGGATATTACCCTAGTCCTGTACACTACACATACATAATGAAATCTGGCTTGGCTCAAGAAGAAAGCCAAGGAAAGTGTGGGCTCCTTACTGAATGAGGGAGGCAACCTAGTGACAGAGGATATGGAAAAAGCTAATGTACTCAATGCTTTCTTTGCCTCTGTCTTCACAAACAAGGTCAGTTCCCAGACTGTTGTGCTGGGCAACACAGCATGGGGAGTAGGTGGCCAGCCCTCTGTGGAGAAGGAGGAGGTTAGAGACTATTTAGAGAAGCTGGACATGCACAAGTCCATGGGGCCGGATGCGTTGCATCCGAGAGTGCTGAAGGAATTGGCGGCTGTGATTGCAGAGCCATTGGCCATTATCTTTGAAAACTCGTGGCGAACGGGGGAAGTCCCGGATGACTGGAAAAAGGCTAATGTAGTGCCAATCTTTAAAAAAGGGAAGAAGGAGGATCCTGGGAACTACATGCCAGTCAGCCTCACCTCAGTCCCCGGAAAAATCATGGAGCAGGTCCTCAAGGAATCTATCCTGAAGCACTTACACGAGAGGAAAGTGATCAGGAACAGTCAGCATGGATTCACCAAGGGAAGGTCATGCCTGACTAATCTAATCACCTTCTATGATGAGATTACTGGTTCTGTGGATGAAGGGAAAGCAGTGGATGTATTGTTTCTTAACTTTAGCAATGCTTTCGACACAGTCTCCCACAGTATTCTTGTCATCAAGTTAAAGAAGTATGGGCTGGATGAATGCACTATAAGGTGGGAGGAAAGTTGGCTAGATTGTCGGGCTCAACGGGTAGTGATCAATGGCTCCATGTCTAGTTGGCAGCTTGTATCAAGTGGAGTGCCCCAAGGGTCGGTCCTGGGGCCGGTTTTGTTCAATATCTTCATAAATGATCTGGAGGATGGTGTGGATTGCACTCTCAGCAAATTTGCGGATGATACTAAACTAGGAGGAGTGGTAGATACGGTGGCAGGTAGGGATAGGATACAGAGGGACCTAGACAAATTGGAGGATTGGGCCAAAAGAAATCTGATGAGGTTCAACAAGGATAAATGCAGGGTCCTGCACTTAGGACGGAAGAATCCAATGCACCGCTACAGACTAGGGACCGGATGGCTAGGCAGCAGTTCTGCGGAAAAGGACCTAGGGGTGACAGTGGACGAGAAGCTGGATATGAGTCAGCAGTGTGCCCTTGTTGCCAAGAAGGCCAATAGCATTTTGGGATGTATAAGTAGGGGCATAGCGAGGAGATCGAGGGACGTGATCATTCCCCTCTATTCGACATTGGTGAGACCTCATCTGGAGTACTGTGTCCAGTTTTGGGCCCCACACTACAAGAAGGATGTGGATAAATTGGAGAGAGTCCAGAGAAGGGCAATAAAAATGATTAGGGGTCTGGAACACATGAGTTATGAGGAGAGGCTGAGGGAACTGGGATTTAGTCTGCAGAAGAGAAGAATGAGGGGGAATTTGATAGCTGCTTTCAACTACCTGAGAGGTGGTTCCAAAGAGGATTGTTCTAGACTATTCTCAGTGGTAGAAGATAACAGGACAAGGAGTAATGGTCTCAAGTTGCAATGGGGGAGGTTTAGGTTGGATATTTGGAAAAACTTTTTCACTAGGAGGGTGGTAAAACACTGGAATGCGTTACCTAGGGAGGTGGTAGAATCTCCTTCCTTAGAAGTTTTTAAGTTCAGGCTTGACAAAGCCCTGGCTGGGATGATTTAATTGGGGATTGGTCCTGCTTTGAGCAGGGGGTTGGACTGGATGACCTCCTGTGGTCCCTTCCAACCCTGATATTCTATGATTCTATGATTCATCTGGCAAGCACCAGCAAAAAGGTTGGTTATGTAATAGTGGACAGCTCTTACTAAAGGCATAACAAAATTGTACTTCCCATGAATAAAGTATAGTCAAGAAGGGAGAGTGGTGTTGCTGGAGATGACCTTAAAAAGGGTTTCACACAATGCACAAATATAATAGTCCCATAGTTCTGTGACTTAGTAACTGTCCAAAAAGTGTGGGTCCCTCTACTCCATAACTAGATTCTGTGAATCCTGTATAGGGAACATTTGTAGGACCTTAGCTTGAGGCAATTAAGGCTGAAACCTAGACTCTGGCCTGGTCAAGACAAGATTAATGGCTGGATCCCTCTTTTCAAGGTTTCTTTTAATTCCATTTGCCATATTTCTTCCTAACTACTAAATTAAACATTTCTTTTGAAACAGGCTTATATAATTAAGTATTTGCCACACTTGGTGCCCAAGGAAACATGCTTTCTTTACTTCTATTACCTCAACCCAAATCTTAAACAAGATAATGCTCATATTTTAAGGGTCACTACAAGTTTAACACAATCTACTCTTCTTTCTCATGATGTCATTCTTTGTGGTCACTTGTTTTGGGCCTATCACTCATGCTAACATCCACATTCTATTTAACACCACAATACTCCCAGGTTCAGCTTAGGCCTATATGTGACACCCTGTACTCCACGTTGACCACTTTTATATGGTTATATATTTTGTACAATGTATGCCCTGTGAGGCATCATTTGAAAACTCATAATCTGCTGAATATTATTATCCTGTTGAAATGTGTGCAATAACACTGCATGTACAATTATGAGAATTTTCTGTATGATTGTTGCTGAAATGTGGTGTAATTCTTGGTAGTGCCAACCAACCAATTTCTCAGAGACAAAGACACACTAGCTTACCAGCAAGGTGTTAAGGGGCCATTACCTACTTAACTGTCCATTCACCAGTGAAGGGGAAGTATGAACAACAAATGTACATTGCATTGCAGGAATGTTTCAAACCTCATGTCCACAAGGTACTGCGTGTCACCATGACACAGCAAGGATGTTTCTACAACAAGAAACTGAGTTATAAAGTGGGGAGGAAAACACGTTACTTCACCTCACCACCTCCCATATCTCTGCTCACGACATCAGTGAGCACCTGAAAGACACTGAATTGGGGGAGGAGTACCTGGCTGAAAAGGAAATCTAGCCTGTGAACTATTGCATCTAATGGGAAGAGAGACATTTTGCTTTTCAGTTCATTGAGGAATTAGCTTGCATTTTTATCTGTTTATTTCTTCTGTAATCAATGCTGAATTTTATGCCTTACCACTTGTAATCACTTAAAATCTATCTATATATAGTAATATTCTCAGCTATACCTTAACCAATCATTCTACTGAAATGTAACGAACCAATCCTAAGATATCGTAACATGATTAGCTAACCAATTATATCCCACCACCTTAATTAGTTTACACCCAGCAAAACAATCACAGAACCAGACAGAGACCATGCCAATAAACAATAGCAAAGTGGGAACTATAATGACAAAACAATACAGAAGTGAGGATTTCACAACTACATCTGTAAAGACATAAGAGTTTCCCAGCTGTGTCTATTGATAAGTGAGTTCTTACCAGACAGAAAACTATCACCCTAAATTTCCTTTTACATCTTCTAGGCACTTCCCTTTCTCTGGAGGCGATGGGCATTATCAGGACAGGATTATATTCCTAACAGCCCAATAGCACCTTCTTTCAATGTGACTAGTTTGGAATGTGAGGATGTGACCATTCACTTCCCAGTTTATGGCTGCCTCTGTCGCTTAGCCAAAGGCCTTAGCCTAAAAACAGGGCCTCAGACTATCACAGTAAGAGAAGGACCTTACACTGGCAGACAGTGATTTTGATTCTTTCTTTTATACCTCTAACTAGCCAAGTGATAAGAATAAACCTAAATTCTTAAAGTACAGGCCTTTGCAGACAGGCCTGAATATCTATATCCTAACACACACAATTAACCAGATTGAAAAACTGGATTATTTGATTGACATAGTGAAAAACACACATACAAAAGTTTTATACTTAAAAATCTTTATAATTTGTAAGGGTATGATGAGACAAGCAACAAAATATACATATCCCACCTTTAGGTCATTTGTCACACATCTCTGTGGCTTGTGTCACACATTGGCAACTTTGATGGTTCAGAGATATGTCATTGTAACCCATTGACACTTAGTACATGTCCCCATCTGTGCCAATCTGCTAAGACATATCCCCCTTTCCCCAATGCACAGAGCCTGGCTCTTTAACTCAAGCTGTACAGACTCATTATTTTAGCTCTGGAGCCCAGATGAGTCCCCACTAATGTGATGTGATCTTGGATAGCTCACCAGGGATTGAAATGGGGACTCTCCAGAACTAAAAACGTGAGTGCATACCTCTTGATAATCTCAGAACAAAATGAATATTAATCTTAAATATGACACTTACCTCTTGATTGCACTGTCCACTGCCAAATAACAAAATCAAAGATCACTCAGTCATAAAAGGTTTGTCGCAATCACAATTTTAAGAGGTTTCAGAGTGGTAGCTGTGTTAGTCTGTATCAGCAAAAAGAACAAGGAGTACTTGTGGCACCTTAGAGACTAACAAATGTTTTTGAGCATAAGCTTTCATGGGCTAAAACCCACTTCATCGGTGGGTTTTAGCCCACAAAAGCTTATGGTCAAATATATTTGTTAGTCTCTAAGGTGCCACAAGTACTCCTTGTTCTTTTTGCAATTTTAAGAAGCATTCAAAGAAAGAGAACATTCCACGCCACTCTCTTCATTGCTTCTGACCATCCTTCTGCTCATCAGGAATCGTACAAGTAAGCAACATAATCTTTCCTGAATAAAACATATGTAAATAATAATTACAGTTCCCTCTTGAATGCTGGCTACATCTGCCATGTAGTGCCCCTGAAATCTTTCAGAAATACAATCACTAAATTCTTCTTCAGCTGTCTTGTTAAACAAAGAAAACAATGCCCTTTTTTAACCAATTTCCCACTGTAGTTATCACCAGATGGAAGGGGAAAAATGTGACCTAGCCTACTTGTATGGAAGTTTCAAGAGATCTACTGCACGAACCAGAACTTTGCTTAACTGTAGAGGTTTTGGCCTTTGTGATCAGTGGTGGATGGGATATAGATTGTCACTTTATCAAATTAAGTTTAATACCCAGGAATGATAGAATGTTATGCAAGACTGGGAAAGGCAGATCACCTACATTTGCATGAAGATGGACCTAATGAATGGGAGGTAGGGATGGGATGGCCCTCCACAGTTTTTGCTATTCAGAAAGCCTCTATGGGCTACTTATCAGAGTCGAAGCCCTGATCCAGCAAGGTACATACCTAACTTTAAGCATGTAAGTATTTCCACTGACTTCAAGTGCTTAAAATTAAGCACATGCATAAGTACCTTGCTGTTTGGGAGGCTGATGAATCTCATCTGTTGGGCATGATCAGCATCCTAAAATTAAATAGTCACTTTTCTCTGGGAAAGCACTTCCCCTCGAAACTGAGGGAAAGTCAAGATCAGATCACTTCTAGTCTCCTCTCTTAAGGTTTCATTCTATTCCTGAGGCTAACTCTTAACCCTCATTAGTCCTAGTTATGTGCATATTAGTAAGAAAACAGCCTCTTTTGTGTTCATTCATGTATTAGAACAACCACTATTTTGGAAGTGGGAAGGGGGGGATGGTCTGTTGATACAACTGGCAATTTTTTATCTACTCATTTGTTACCAAGGCAATTTTCTCCTGTAATGTTAATGTTACTTTTTCAAATTTGTTTTAATTGAAAAAAAAAATTAGGCAAGAACCTAGTGGGGTTACTACAAAATCCCTCTCTTCCTGGTCTTTACTGTGCTGCTGTCAAAAGCAAGATAACAGCTAAATTGTGGCATCCC
Source organism: Lepidochelys olivacea (assembly GCF_965140295.1). NCBI lineage: Eukaryota > Metazoa > Chordata > Testudines > Cheloniidae > Lepidochelys > Lepidochelys olivacea. The sequence goes on from NC_140411.1 coordinate 78,647,837, forward strand.
TTGTCAATATGTACAACTTATGTGCTCCTTGTATGGATGCTTCATTTACAGAGCCCAAGGTACAGCTGTACCCGACTGTTATAAAAGTCAATAAAGAGTTTGTCTCCATGGCTCCATCTTTTAAATAGCAACAAATTGTTACACAAACATCAGAATTTTTCAGAAATTCATAGCAATTTTCTGTGTGGTTGGTCAAAATGGTAGCAAATACAGCAGCTTATTTGTTGCCAAACACAAATGAAAATCCGGAGCTTCTTTGATCCCATGATTTGCAAAATTTTAAAGCTGCAGATACTCAATATTCAGGTCAGTTTGCATGTTACTGTGACTGGCATATCAAAACCAAATCTTAATTAAAGCCTTCGAATAACTAAGCGGTGTCAAGAAGAAAAACAGGGAATAAGCAGAAGAACTTCTGACAAGAAAATAAATAGAATAAAGTAATTATTCGGACAGAGTGTCTTGCACAACTGGACAAATACATTTTTTTAAAAAAATAGTGAAGAGCCAAGGCTTACAAGAGTAAGTCCTCACATTTCCAAAATGAACGTAAGCAAAGCTGGCATGATTCCAGAAACAGGGAAATATTTATTATTTAGTTGTGTCTTCCTCTTTTATAATTAATTCACAATTAGACGTGTTGTAATTATAATTCAGATACTGGCAAAATACATTTGATGGTGTTAACCATTGATAGATTTGTAAACAAAAGCAGCTGGACTGGAATTTCTTCCAGGAAATATTTACACGCCAACAGTTTATCCGACTGAAAGTCTGCAGATAAATCTACACATGGGCATTATGTTAATGACAAGAACAACTATGATTCATATTCTTGGTTGTAGCAGCTTTGTACTGCTCCAGCTAAGAATAAAACCTGGAAAGAAAAAGGCTAAGGAGGCAAGGCTAGGGTTTTTCATTTCCCTGCCTCCTTGAAACTTAGAACATTTGTTACACTACACTGGAAAAAGATTACACAAGTCAGAAAAGAAAATACTCTAGTGAACAAGGGAGTGATGAGACAAAAGATGGAGGAAGAACATGTAAAGAGGAGAAATACTGGCGAAGAAGTTAGAATGTAAATTGTTTTTTAAATTTATCCGGGGTGCTGTAAATCTTAACTGCAGCCCTGTTAAACACCGTCTATAGCTATAGCTCTGTATTTACAGTGAGCAACAGAGGGGCTGGCATTCAGTCTGGTAGAATGATCATGTCACCACTACACAGAACGAGACTCAGGGAAACCTTCAACAGGAAAACTTTACACCGCGGCACAAATGCAAACAGCAGTTTTTTGAAGGTGTCCCCTGGTACTAATGTTCTTGTTTGCCAGAGGCTCGTTTGCCATGGCCAAATGCTTGCTGATTCAAATAAACTCACCTCACCAACCATTCATGCAATGATTTAAATTGAACGTGGCCATTTTGGATTAGAAAGAAAATTACTTAAATTGATAAAAGAATAAGCCTGTTCAAAATATAGTTTGCTGTTTCTTCCCCAAACTAAATGTAGAGGTTGATATAATGACATTCTTTTTAATGACCACCTCTTAGAGAAATGTGGAGTACTTGTAAAAGGATTAAAATGCCTGTACAATTAAATGTAATATATAATTATGAACTATTAAATTGATTCATTATGTAATACTTATTCCAGGTGCTAACAGCAATAGAAAAGGCTCAGCATCTGCTCTGTAGTTACAGCCTGTGGTCCCTCTCAGAATAAACTGAACACTTGACTCCAGCCCCCACCTACAGCCTTATCCACATTCACAGGATCTAGTAACCCCCATTCACCTTTGCACATGTTCCTTCCCCACTCAGAAAGCACCTGGGAACCTGGGAACACGACTGCCTTTCATTGGGGAAAAAACAAACATCTAATTAAGTACAACCCACAAAATGTATGTGAGGAATGGCAGACTGCACAGCTCTGTTGTTATTCATCGGCCAGCTTGTTGAACACCCATTCTCCATCCCAAAAAGTCTTGCTCAAAGCCAAAACCCACTAACCGAACCCAAACTCATAAATGCAATCCAAATCACAAACCTTATATGGGTTTTCTTTTAACTTTGTGGGGCTGACACTGCCAAGGTCATCAGTTCAAGTTTTCCACTTAACAACACTCCAGAGGTCCCAGGTCCAATCCCTGCTGATGATTCAACCAGAGACATCATTACTGGGGCCCAACCAAGTCCATAGCCATGAAAAATGTGTCATGGAGCATGAAATCTGGTCTTTTGTGTACTTTTACCCTCTACTATACAGATTTCACGGGGGAGATCAGCTTTTCTCAGATTGGAGGTCCTGACCCAAAAGGGAGTTGGGGGGGGTCATAAGGTTATTTTAGGGGGATTGTGGTATTGCCATCATTACTTCTGCGCTGCCTTCCGAGCTCGGAGGCTGGAGAGCAGCAGCTGTTGGTCGGTGGCCCAGCTCTGAAAGAAGCAACCTGCCAACAGCAGTGCAGAAGTAAGGGTGGCAATACCATACCTTGCCATCCTTACTCCAACGCTTCTGCGAGCTGTGGCTGTGCCTTCAGGGCTGGGATCCCGGCCAGCAGCCGCCATTCTCCAGTTGCCCAGCTGTGAAGGCAGTGCTGCCACCAGCAGCAGCACAGGGTCAGGGTAGTAGTACTGAAACCCCCGCTTCCTCTCCAATAACCTTGTGACCCCGCCGACAACTCCTTTTTGGGTTAGGACCTCTCCAATTACAATATGGTGAAATTTCAGATTTAAATAGCTGAAATCATGAAATTTATGATTTTTTAAAACCTCTGAGCAGGAAATTGACCAAAATGGACTGTGAATTTGGTAGGGCCCTAATCATTACATATGGTCATCTTGTGAAACTGGAGAGTTGAAACACTGAGCCAGAATTTTGGCTTGTGTAAAACAATTTAGCTCTATTGGCAGATGCTGACTTCCAACAACTGAGGCTCTGGCCCTTTGTTTACATCCAGGTTACATGCTGTTTTTTTTTTATAAATACCTGAAATAATAAGAATGGACTTAGACAATAAACCTTTACAGGTTTGAAATAAATTGAAGTATTTTTTTTGCTAAAGCCTACTACATTTACCCTCTTGCTGTCTCAGTAAAGTTTCCTCTGCCACCCTCTTCATTACGGGATTTTTTTCAACCTATAATTCCCAATAGTAATCTTATCTTCTTACCAGATGCCATGTATATGTTTTGTAGTGTTGTGACTCTGAAGCGGAGAGATAAGATTTCACTTGGATGAGGTCAAATATAAATTATTTTTAATTTATTTATTTACTGTATGTGCAAGTTCCTCACAATGTGGCCTGTGAATTTGCTCAACTTCCAGTAGTGAAAAGACTTAAATGAGAAATAGTAGCATCTGTTTCCCAGAGGTGCACTTGTTATTGATCATCTCACAAGAGAGATAATACTTAATCTCTAGCCTCCTCAATTTTTAAATTGAGTGCAGATTGTTCAAGAGATCCATGTAGAAACCTATTTCTGGCTCATCGCTCACATATTGGATGCCAGCTTCATGGGGGAACACCGAACAGCAGTCAAATGGTCATTAGTTCATTGTGACTGGAATTTAGAACATCTGTTTTTCCCATGGTTTTGCCAATGTCGTTTGTTCAATCTAAATTTGCTGGGAGAGACAATTAGAAATTATTTAGGCTTGTAATCTGAGTATCATCTTTGACTCTACCTTCTCTCTAGATCCACACAGCCAGGCCATGACTGACTATTGCCACGTTTTCCTGGATAACATCTTTAGCATCTGGTCTTTCCCTGTTGTCCACACCACCATCATCTCATCTTGATTACTGAAAACTCCTTTTCTCACACCTTGATTACGGCAACCTAGCCTCCTCAAGATCTGTCAAAACACATGTTGCTCTGAGCATGCTGTAAGACTAACTTGACATGAGTAACTTGATGTAGGTAAGGCTTCATTTCTCACTGGGCATGATTGGGAAGATGAATGGAAGATTAAGTCATAAATAAGGGCGTAACAAGCATTAGGTTGGAGTCAGTCTAACTCAGTTAAACAGAGAACACCCTGGTACTAGGGACAATGGACAAGTAAACCTGTAATGTAGAGATCAGCTTGTACTGGAACAGCACATGGACAGAGCAGGTTACACAGAGATTGGTTCCTGACAAGTAACTAAGTCAATCATGAAGCACATAATGCAATGTGTAGCCAGGAATGCAGGTGTTAGAAAGATGTATATAAGGAAAAGTATTGCTGTGTAACTGTCAAGGTTCCTCCCCCACTCTGAACTCTAGGGTACAGATGTGGGGACCTGCATGAAAAACCTCCTAAGCTTATCTTTACCAGCTTAGGTCAAAACTTCCCCAAGGTACAAAATATTCCACCCGTTATCCTTGGACTGGCCGCTACCACCACCAAACTAATACTGGTTACTGGGGAAGAGCTGTTTGGACGCGTCCTTCCCCCCAAAATACTTCCCAAAACCTTGCACCCCACTTTCTGGACAAGGTTTGGTAAAAAGCCTCACCAATTTGCCTAGGTGACTACAGACCCAGACCCTTGGATCTTAAGAACAATGAACAATCCTCCCAACACTTGCACCCCCCCTTTCCTGGGAAATGTTGGATAAAAAGCCTCACCAATTTGCATAGGTGACCACAGACCCAAACCCTTGGATCTGAGAACAATGAAAAAGCATTCAGTGTTTTACAAGAAGACTTTTAATAAAAAATAGAAGTAAATAGAAATAAAGAAATCCCCCCTGTAAAATCAGGATGGTAGATATCTTACAGGGTAATTAGATTCAAAAACATAGAGAACCCCTCTAGGCAAAACCTTAAGTTACAAAAAAGATACACAGACAGAAATAGTTATTCTATTCAGCACAATTCTTTTCTCAGCCATTTAAAGAAATCATAATCTAACACATACCTAGCTAGATTACTTACTAAAAGTTCTAAGGCTCCATTCCTGGTCTATCCCTGGCAGAAACCAGCATACAGACAGACACAGACCCTTTGTTTTCTCTCCCTCCTCCCAGCTTTTGAAAGTATCTTGTCTCCTCATTGGTCATTTTGGTCAGGTGCCAGCGAGGTTACCTTTAGCTTCTTAACCCTTTACAGGTGAGAGGAGCTTTCCCCTGGCCAGGAGGGATTTCAAAGGGGTTTACCCTTCCATTTATATTTATGACAGTAACTTTGGATTTGTGATGTACCCGTCATTCACCCGCTGCATTTCAGCCTGGCCAGCTGGAGAGTACTGTTGCTCTATGCCAAATAAAGGTACCTGAGTGCCAAATTTCAGAGTTGAACTGCTTTTTTGGGAACTGAGTAGAAGAGGGTCTTGGGGGGATCCCAGCATATGCTAACCCCCACTTTGAGTCCCTCCACAGCATTTCCATTCATCACCACCAGAAACATAGCTTCTTGTTTATCTTCATGGCCCTTAATCATTTAGCTTTGTTCTGCTGAGCTGCTGTAGATTGTCTAGTCTAACCTCCTGTATATCACAGGCCACTACATTTCACCCATTTACCCATGTATTGAGCCCAGTAACTTGTGTTTGTCAAAAGCATAAACTGCGTTTCACTAAAGCATACCTTCCAGAAAGGCATCCAGTCTTGATCTGAAGACATCCAGAGATGGGAAATCCACTACTTCCATTGGTAGTGTCCCTTGGTAGTTCCAATGGTTAAAAAATGTGCCTTACTTCTAATTTGAATTTGTCAAGCTTTAACTTTCAGTCACTGGTTCTTGCTATGCTAGATTAAACAGCCTTTTAGTACCCAGTATTTTCTCCCTATGAAGTTACTTATACACAGTAGTCAAGTCACCTCTCAATCTTCTTTATCATAAGATAAACAGAAAGAGCTCTTTAAATGATTCACTGTCAGGTATTTTCTCCAGCCTTCAAATAATTTTTGTGGCCTGTTTCTGCACCTTCTCCACTTTGTCAGCATCCTTTTAAAAATGTTGACATCAGTATTCTAGTATTAGCAATACCATGTACAGAAATAAAATCACCTCATAGAATATCAGGGTTGGAAGGGACCTCAGGAGGTCATCTAGTCCAACCCCTGCTCAAAACAGGACCAATCCCCAATTTTTGGCCCTTATCCCTAAATGGCCCCCTCTAGGGTTGAACTCACAACCCTGGGTTTAGCAGGCCAAAGCTCAAACCACTGAGCTATCCCTCCCTCCTTCTAACTATTTCTCTCTTTATACACCTATCCATCGCACTAGTCTGTTTTGCCACAGGATCACACTGGGTTCTCAGGTTGAGCTGTTTGTCCTCTATGACCCTTACATTCTTTTCAGAGTCACTGCTTTCTAGGATACAGTACTCCCTGCTGTAAATATTGCCTGCAGACTTGTTTCTATATGTAAACTTTGTATTTGGCTGTATTAAAACACATGTTATTTGCTGGACCCAATTTATTAGGCAATCCAGTTTGCCCTGTCATTATTTATTATACTGTCAACTTTTGTATCATCTGCAAATTTTATCAGTGATGATTTTATATTTGCTTCCAGAGCATCCATAAAAACATTGAATAGCATCAGGACTAGTACTGACCCCTTCAGAACCTCATTAAGTGACTGATTTGATGATGAGTCCACACTGATAGCTACTTTTTGAGATCTGTCAGCCAGTTCTTAATCCATTCAATGTTGGCTTTATTGAACACTGCCTTCACTCTGCCAACATCCCCACAGTTGACTTATTTTTTTAGATTGTAATCTCTTTAGGGCTGGTATGTGCCTTCTTACCCATTTCTACACTGATTAGCACAAGGTGGCCTGAGTCTTGATTAGGACATTTAGAACAATGCTTCCATACCATAAATAATAAAAAAATTAATGATAAAAATCAGGGAATTATATTTATATAATTCTTGATGTGAAATCCACTGAATAGATGCGTCTTAGTCTAAGGGTGAATTTATTACCAAATATTAAAAATAACCTTAAAAAGCCTATAACAGTCAATGTCCATTGCAAACCCATGTTTCAAGAAATTTTTTCCCTGCAATTTTCTCCACTTTATTTTTCATTGCTATTGTGCATCATTCATGGCTGTCATATTGTTGGCATTTGGCATTGGTAAATGAGGCACACTGTGGTGACATAGATTAATTTATCCCCTATAGTGAGATTTTTCCCATACGATCTTTTGCTGGGTAATACTACCCTGAGCCATTTCTTTTTGAATTAGTGAAATTGATTTATGAAATTACAGGACAAGCCTTTCAGAAGTAGGGGCCTAAAACTAGGCTCCTAAATCCTTTCAGACACCGAAATAAATGATCTGATTTGTACTCAATCTTTAGCATACCCCAAAGGTTGTGTTTAAGTGCTCAGCACTTCTGAAAATATTGTCACCTATTCTTTTGGAGTCTGAATAAAGACTTAGGAGCCTAACTTGAGTCACCTGGTGTCATAAATATAAAGGGAAGAGTAATCACCTTTAAAATCCCTCCTGGCCAGAGGAAAAATCCTTTCACCTTTAAAGGGTTAAGAGGCTAAAGGTAACCTCACTGGCACCTGACCAAAATGACCAATGAGGAGACAAGATACTTTCAAAAGCTGGGAGGAGGGAGAAAAACAAAGGGTCTGTGTCTGTCTGTGTGATGCTTTTGCTGGGGACAGAACAGGAATGGAGTCTTAGAACTTAGTAAGTAATCTAGCTAGGTATGTGTTAGATTATGATTTCTTTAAATGGCTGAGAAAATAGCTGTGCTGAATAGAATGAATATTCCTGTCTGTGTGTCTTTTTTGTAACTTAAGGTTTTGCCTAGAGGGATTCTCTATATTTTGAATCTAATTACCCTGTAAGGTATTTACCATCCTGATTTTACAGAGGTGATTCTTTTTTACTTCTATTAAAAGTCTTCTTGTAAGAAAACTGAATGCTTTTCATTGTTCTTAAGATCCAAGGGTTTGGGTCTGTGGTCACCTATGCAAATTGGTGAGGATTTTTACCAAACATTTCCCAGGATGCGGGGTGCAAGGGTTGGGAGGATTTTGGGGGGAAATACGTTTCCAAATGACGCTTTCCTAATAAAAATAAACCCAGATAAATGTTTGGTGGTGGCAGTGGAAGTCCAAGGGCAAAGGGTAAAATAGTTTGTACCTTGGGGAAGTTTTAACCTAAGCTGGTAAAAGTAAGCTTAGGAGGTTTTTGTGCAGGTCCTCACATCTGTACCCTAGAGTTCAGAGTGGGGAAGGAACCTTGACACCTGCTTTTGAAAGTTATAGTCATCTGCTGAACAGGTTGGTAAATCTTATCACGTGAATGAAATTACATTTATCAATGTTATAGAGAAAAGAATTATTTTAATAAGGCACTAATGACCACTCTGAAGCTTTAAGCAGGGTTTGTTTTTTTTTTTGGCTGGTCTGGCCCAGTGAAGGGAACAGTGCTTTATGGCTCTGGGGTGGGGAGAGATGAAAGCTGGTGCAAAATGGACAGAGTGGTCGCTGACTCATCCACTGGGAATGCAGGTTTTGAAAAGCATCACTGTGCCGGGAGTCTTCCTTTTTACACAGACTGTAGATCTGTGGGCATCATACTATCTTTTGGGCCCATAGGCATGTGTCCAGTTTGCCCAAGGGTTCACAGAGGGGCTTTGGTGATAAGTCAATACTCAGCTGACATGCAAGGAGGGGCATGGTATAGGATCAACTAATATTGATGCTATATGCTGTGCAGGCCCATCATCAGCCCCCATATATAATTGTGGTGCATCTTGGGGAAAATGATTTGGGAATGCTTAAAAGGGTGGAACTAATGCTCAGAACTAAACTCATAGAATATCAGGGTTGGAAGGGACCTCAGAAGGTCATCTAGTCCAACCCCCTGCTCAAAGCAGGACCAATCCCCAACTAAATCATCCCAGACAGGGCATTGTCAAGCCTGACTCTAAAAACCTCTAAGGAAGGAGATTCCACCACCTCCCTAGGTAACACATTCCAGTGCTTCACCACCCTCCAAGTGAAAAAGTTTTTCCTAATATCCAACCTAAACCTCCCCCACTTCAACTTGAGACCATTACTCCTCGTTCTGTCATCTGGTACCACTGAGAACAGTCTAGATTCATCCTCTTTGGAACCCCCTTTCAGGTAGTTGAAAGCAGCTATCAAATCCCCCCTCATTCATCTCTTCTGCAGATTAAATAATCCCATTCCCTCAGCCTCTCCTCATACATCATGTGCTTCAGCCCCGTAATCATTTTTGTTGCCCTCTGCTGGACTCTTTCCATTTTTTCCACATCCTTCTTGTAGTGTGGGGCCCAAAACTGGACACAGTACTCCAGATGAGGCCTCACCAATGCTGAATAGAGGGGAATGATCACATCCCTCGATCTGCTGGAAATGCTTCTACTTATACAGCCCAAAATGCTGTTAGACTTCTTGGCAACAAGGGCACACTATCGATTCATATCCAGCTTCTTGTCCACTGTAACCCCTAGATCCTTTTCTGCAGAACTGCTCCCTAGCTGCTCAGTCCCTAGTCTGTAGCAATGCATGGGATTCTTCCATCCTAAGTGCAGGACTCTGCATTTGTCCTTGTTGAACCTCACCAGACTTCTTTTGGCCCAATCCTCTAATTTGTCTAGGCCCAATCCTCTAATTTGTCTGTATCCTGTCCCTACCCTCCAGCATATCTACCATTCCTCCCAGTTTAGTGACATGATTTGGTCAGACATGCTTCAGCGCAGGATCTTGTGGGGTGCCGTGAGCCTCCTCAGGGTGGAAAAGTTAAGGAGGTATGTGAATAGGGAGGTGGCCAAATTCCTTGGGAGCATAGGAGGGACAGTAATTTTACATTCTGGCATAGTATATGGAGCAGCAGAGTTGTTTCGGGAGCATGGGGTTCATCTGTCTGATTTAGGTGCTGTCATGTTTTTAACTGCTATAAAAGATGGCATTAGGAGATGTCTGGGAACCTGCCTGGGTATGGGGAGGAGGCAGACAAGCTAATTGCTGGTGACTCCTTGTGGCTGATGTCCAGTGCAGGTCATAGGAAAGGTATACAGTGACTGGAGAAATGGCCTGGAGCAGGACATAAGAAGAGGTGTTCATTAAAGGAACGAATGGGGGGCGGTTGGGGACACCTATGACTGGTAAGGCAGGAGCCAACCCCACATTCTTATTGCCCATCTTAACCCTCCTATGAGGTGGGGGGTGGATGGTAAGGTCCCAGCAATGGATTTGCTGGAGAGACAAGGAGGGAAAAAGAGGGGGAGCTAGTGGAAGCCCCTCACCCCGGGTATGGTAAGGTTCCAGAAATGAATTTGCCGGAGGGACATGGACGGAAAAAGAGGGGGGAGCTGGTAAAAGCCCCACCTGGGTAACTATAGAATAAACATGGGGTTATCTGCACTGTACACTGTTATCTGCCGGGTAGTCCCAGACATCTAATAATAAAGTTGCGGCCTGATTAAACCCATATCAAATGTCTCCTGTCCTTCTTTCTACATACCCAGACAATTGTAGCATATTCTGTTATAGTTAAGGCTGAAAAACAGTTTCCATCATGTTGTCCTATTTTCACATATTCAAAACATAAATTTAAGCCAAATCCTTTCAGCCATTTTTAAAGTGTGTGTGGGGAAACACATTTCACTTCATAAAACAAATTCTGACCTCCGGTTTAAAAACAGAGATAAAGCAAAAATGGGCGGCATTTGAAAATTAATAATAATAATAATTCTTAGTGCTCATGCAGCAATTTTCTTCTGTGGATTTTACAAAAATGGATTAGTACTATATTCTGTACTATGCTGTAAATTGTGGGCTCTTCAGGGCAAGGACCACAATTTTGGTGCTAAATAAATAATAGGAATAGAATAACCCATATACAATAGGCTAAGAGATAATTAATCCTTTAGCTGATTGAACACTGGGCAAAGTATATGTATATATATAGGGCAGTAAAGTGTCTTAATAGTCTTTATTATAGTCTTAGCAAACCAGATGTTTGCTGGGTTCGGTTTCCTGGAACTACCTGGCAACAGTCTTACGTGGATACATTGCTTCAGTATGACCTCTGCACCCTGTGAAATCCCACTGTGTCTGCAGATGTGTTTTAGTGGTCAGCTTATTGTTTTGATCTCTCTCTGTGCTTAGTTTAACATTTGTTGAAGATCTCCAAACGAGTGCTTTGCAATGTTTCAGTGTCCAGCATACAGAGTATTACACAATCACTCATGCCATTTTGGTAAATAAACTATTACAACTTAAAGACAAAAATAAAACAAGTAGGAGGATTAAAGAATACTTAACAGGATATGGTGCTGCTGAGCTGCCCAGAATAGAAGAATACTAGAAGGATTCACTCACATCCATAGCTGTCATGCACATTTCTCAGGATGAAAACCAGCATATGCTCTCCTGTAAAAGGGGAAATAAGGTGGTAGAGAACTTAAACAGAAAACTAATCCTTATTTCATTGTTACTGAGATGCCCTTCCATCTTTCTGGTATAAAATATGGCTATGTTACAGCCATTCTACTTAGTACGCTTCTGTTTAAATCCTTCTCCCAGTTTCCGCATATGTGGATTCAGATTTCTAGAGTGAGTTTCACTTTTTGAACCTTAAAATGTCCACCCAGAACTCAGCCAAAACTATCATTTTTTGCCAGGGTGAAAACCAAAATGGAGCCTAGACTTAGCCTGAAATGTGGCCAGGTTTAAATTTCATGAACTTCCACACACTTTTCTGTAAACTTGTGCCGAGCTTCAGATTTGTAATGAAGCCAAGTAAAGGTGAGATTTGGCTGAATTCTGGTTTCATTGCAAAAGATTCTCAGAGCTCAAGGGGCTATATGTCCTTCAAAGCAGCTAACAGTAGCTCAAATTACCTTTCCAAAATGACTAGCAGTAATTAATCATTCCAAACCACAGGTGTAATTCAAAGTCAAACCCTGGCCATGACTCTTAGGCCATTATTGCCTCATTAGTTTGCATCAGTCCCTTGATTATTATTATTTATTTGTATTATCTAAACACGTAGGTGCCCTTGTCATGGTCCAGGACCCCAATGAGCTAGGTGTTCTGCAGACACAGAACAAAAAGACAGTGCCTGTCCCAAAGATCTTATAGTCTAAGCATAAAACTAGAGGCAGATGGATATAGACAGAGTGGGGAATGTAAGTAAACAATGAGACAGCACCAGTTAACATAGGCAGTGCTCACTGAACAAAGAGTTGCCCCATTCTTCTCCAGACAATGCTATAAGACATTTTAAAATGTTAGAAGTTATTCTCATAAATCTATTCCTTTGACCACACCCCAGTACCCATGTCTGATTCCTTAACTCCCTTAATTAAGTTACCAGGGTAAATTACATTATCAATAAACACTTTTTGCAGGGAAGCTTACATATTTTAATCATAATGATGAAAGGAGCATTTGTTGGTACATTTAACCACTAGTTAAAGGCATGGTCCCAAATAGGATGATTAACAATTTAAACTCCTAAAAACTTGGTTTCTATTAGTAGGAATTTAGAAATGTGAATTATTATTAGCCAGCAGGTAAATTCAAAGATTTCAAATACCTTGTTTGAAGGGGGAAAAGGAACAGAATGAAAAAAAATGTAAATGAATACATAGTATTTAATTGGGCTTCATACTGGTTTTCTTTTCCTTTGAGATTGTTGTGTAAACACTTCAACTCATTACACAGTGTCAGTCTGCTGAATGTGCTCAAGGGAACTTCCTCCTTGAGCAAATAAGGAGAAATTGTGCATACTGTCCAATAGTCACACCTGTTCTTCCTCAAAATGAGCACTGAGATAAAACTTTCCTTCATGGACTTGAATTAAAGACGAACATGCTCAGCAGCTTTAAGCCCTGATCTACACTAGGACTTTAGGTCGAATTTAGCAGCGTTAAATCGATGTAAACCTGCACCCATCCACACAATGAAGCCCTTTATTTTCACTTAAAGGGCTCTTAAAATCTATTTCCTTACTCCACTAGCACTTAAATCGACCTTGCCGGCTCGAATTTGGGGTACTGTGGACACAATTCGATGGTATTGGCCTCCGGGAGCTATCCCAGAGTGCTCCATTGTGACCGCTCTGGACAGCACTCTCAACTCAGATGCACTGGCCAGGTAGACAGGAAAAGAACCGCGAACTTTTAAATCTCATTTCCTGTTTGGCCAGCGTGGCAAGCTGCAGGTGACCATGCAGAGCTCATCAGCACAGGTGACCATGATGGAGTCCCAGAATCACAAAAGAGCTCCAGCATGGACCGAACGGGAGGTACGGGATCTGATCGCTGTTTGGGGAGAGGAATCCGTGCTATCAGAACTCCGTTCCAGTTTTCGAAATGCCAAAAACTTTGTCAAAATCTCCCAGGGCATGAAGGACAGAGGCCATAACAGGGACCCGAAGCAGTGCCGCGTGAAACTGAAGGAGCTGAGGCAAGCCTACCAGAAAACCAGAGAGGCGAACGGCCGCTCCGGGTCAGAGCCCCAAACATGCCGCTTCTATGATGAGCTGCATGTCATTTTAGGGGGTTCAGCCACCACTACCCCAGCCGTGTTGTTTGACTCCTTCAATGGAGATGGAGGCAATACGGAAGCAGGTTTGGGGGACGAAGAAGATGATGATGAGGAGGAGGTTGTAGATAGCTCACAGCAAGCAAGCGGAGAAACCGGTTTTCCCAACAGCCAGGAACTGTTTCTCACCCTAGACCTGGAGCCAGTACCCCCCGAACCCACCCAAGGCTGCCTCCTGGACCCAGCAGGCAGAGAAGGGACCTCTGGTGAGTGTACCTTTTAAAATACAATACATGGTTTAAAAGCAAGCATGTGAAAGGATTACTTTGCCCTAGCATTCGCGATTCTCCTAGATGTACTCCTAAAGCCTTTGCAAAAGGTTTCTGGGGAGGGCAGCCTTATTGCGTCCTTCATGGTAGGACACTTTACCACTCCAGGTCAGTAACACGTACTCGGGAATCATTGTAGAACAAAGCATTGCAGTGTATGTTTGCTGGCATTCAAACAACATCCGTTCTTTATCTCTCTGTGTTATCCTCAGGAGAGTGAGATATAATTCATGGTCACCTGGTTGAAATAGAGTGCCTTTCTTCAGGGGACACTCAGAGGAGCCCGTTCCTGCTGGGCTGTTTGCCTGTGGCTAAACAGAAATGTTCCCCGCTGTTAGCCACAGGGAGGGGGGAAGGTTGAGGGGGTAGCCACACAGTGGGGGGAGGCAAAATGTGACCTTGTAACGAAAGCACATGTGCTATGTATGTAATGTTAACAGCAAGGTTTACCCTGAAAGAGTGTAGCCACTGTTTTATAAAATGTGTCTTTTTAAATACTGCTGTCCCTTTTTTTTTCTCCACCAGCTGCATGTATTTCAATGATCACAGGATCTTCTCCTTCCCAGAGCTTAGTGAAGCTTAGAAAGAAAAAAAAATGCACTCACGATGAAATGTTCTCCGAGCTCATGCTGTCCTCCCACACTGACAGAACACAGACGAATGCGTGGAGCCAAATAATGTCAGAGTGCAGGAAAGCACAAAATGACCGGGAGGAGAGGTGGCGGGCTGAAGAGAGTAAGTGGCGGGCTGAAGAGAGGGCTGAAGCTCAAATGTGGCGGCAGCGTGATGAGAGGAGGCAGGATTCAATGCTGAGGCTGCTGGAGGACCAAACCAGTATGCTCCAGTGTATGGTTGAGCTGCAGCAAAGGCAGCTGGAGCACAGACTGCCACTACAGCCCCTCTGTAACCAACCGCCCTCCTCCCCAAGTTCCATAGCCTCCACACCCAGACGCCCAAGAATGCGGTGGGGGGGCCTCCGGCCAACCAGCCACTCCACCACAGAGGATTGCCCAAAAAAAAGAAGGCTGTCATTCAATAAATTTTAAAGTTGTAAACTTTTAAAGTGCTGTGCTTAAAGTGCTGTGTGGCATTTTCCTTTCCTCCTCCACCACCCCTCCTGGGCTACCTTGGTAGTCATCCCCATATTTGTGTGATGAATGAATAAAGAATGCATGAATGTGAAGCAACAATGACTTTATTGCCTCTGCAAGCGGTGATTGAAGGGAGGAGGGGCGGGTGGTTAGCTTACAGGGAAGTAGAGTGAATCAAGGGGCGGGGGGTTTCATCAAGGAGAAACAAACAGAACTTTCACACTGTAGCCTGGCCGGTCATGAAACTGGTTTTCAAAGCTTCTCTGATGCATACCGCACCCTCCTGTGCTCTTCTAACTGCCCTGGTGTCTGGCTGCGCGTAACCAGCACCAGGCGATTTGCCTCAACCTCCCACCCCGCCATAAACGTCTCCCCCTTACTCTCACAGATATTGTGGGGCACACAGCAAGCAGTAATAACAGTGGGAATATTGGTTTCACTGAAGTCTAAGCGAGTCAGTAAACTGCGCCAGCGCGCCTTTAAACGTCCAAATGCACATTCTACCACCATTCTGCACTTGCTCAGCCTGTAGTTGAACAGCTCCTGACTACTGTCCAGGCTGCCTGTGTACGGCTTCATGAGCCATGGCATTAAGGGGTAGGCTGGGTCCCCAAGGATAACTATAGGCATTTCAACATCCCCAACAGTTATTTTCTGGTCTGGGAATAAAGTCCCTTCCTGCAGCTTTTGAAACAGACCAGAGTTTCTGAAGATGCGAGCGTCATGTACCTTTCCCGGCCATCCCACGTTGATGTTGGTGAAACGTCCCTTGTGATCCACCAGAGCTTGCAGCACTATCGAAAAGTACCCCTTGCGGTTTATGTACTCGGTGGCTTGGTGCTCCGGTGCCAAGATAGGGATATGGGTTCCGTCTATGGCCCCACCACAGTTAGGGAATCCCATTGCAGCAAAGCCATCCACTATGACCTGCACATTTCCCAGGGTCACTACCCTTGATATCAGCAGATCTTTGATTGTGTGGGCTACTTGCATCACAGCAGCCCCCACAGTAGATTTGCCCACTCCAAATTGATTCCCAACTGACCGGTAGCTGTCTGGTGTTGCAAGCTTCCATAGGGCTATCGCCACTCGCTTCTCAACTGTGAGGGCTGCTCTCATCTTGGTATTCATGCGCCTCAGGGCAGGGGAAAGCAAGTCACAAAGTTCCATGAAAGTGCCCTTACGCATGCAAAAGTTTCGCAGCCACTGGGAATCGTCCCAGACCTGCAACACTATGCGGTCCTACCAGTCTGTGTTTGTTTCCTGAGCCCAGAATCAGCATTCCACAGCATGAACCTGCCCCATTAGCACCATGATGCATGCATTGGCAGGGCCCATGCTTTCAGAGAAATCTGTGTCCATGTCCTGATCACTCACGTGACCGCGCTGACGTCGCCTCCTCGCCCGGTATCGCTTTGCCAGGTTCTGGTGCTGCATATACTGCTGGATAATGCGTGTGGTGTTTAATGTGCTCCTAATTGCCAAAGTGAGCTGAGCGGCCTCCATGCTTGCCTTGGTATGGCGTCCGCACAGAAAAAAGGCGCGGAACGATTGTCTGCCGTTGCTCTGACAGAGGGAGGGGCGACTGATGACACGGCTTACAGGGTTGGCTTCAGGGAGCTAAAATCAACAAAGGGGGTGTCTTTACATCAAGGAGTATTTCAGGCAGGACTTCACGGAGGGTTCCAATAAGAAATGGTGCACCTAAGTTATTGTTCTTATTGGAACAAGGAGGTTAGTCTGGCCTCTGATTGATACATGGCTAGATTTACCTCGCTGCACCTTCTCTGTGAGTGACTGCAGTGTGACCTAGAGGAATGAGTCCCCTAAACAGGGGAGGAGGCAAATGAGTACAAAACAAATCTGGTCTATTTCTTGTTTTGATCCACTCCATCTATCTTTTACATCTTTGGCTGGCAGCAGACAGTGCAGAAGGACTGCATGCCATCCACATCTCATGGCTGCTCGGCAGAAGATGGTACAGTACGACTGCTAGCCATCCTCATCTCTTGCCTGCCCGGCAGAAGATGGTACAGTACGACTGCTAGCAATCCGTATCGCCTGCCTGCTCACCATAAGACGGTTCAATAGGACTGACTGCAGGACTAAAGAGAATGACCTGGTCAAGTCACTCCAAATTTAATCCCTGTGCCCATGTCTGCCCAGGCGCTTCCAGCCGACGTGGCCAGGAGCACCTCAGACACAACGAGGACGACTACCAGTCGTATTGCACCGTCTGCTGCCAGAAGGCAAGGGGTTGCTGCTACTGTGTAGCAAAGCCGTACCGCGTCTGCCAGCACCCAGGAGACATACGGTGACTGTTACCTGAGCGGGCTCCATGCTTGCCGTGATATGGCGTCTGCACAGGTAACTCAGGAAAAAGGCGCGAAATGATTGTCTGCCCTTGCTTTCACATAGGGAGGGAGGGAGGGAACGGGGGCCTGACGATATGTACCCAGAACCACCCACAACAATGTTTTAGCCCCATCAGGCATTGGGATCTCAACCCAGAATTCCAATGGGCAGTGGAGAATGCGGGAACTGTGGGATAGCTATCCACAGTGCAACACTCCGGAAGTCGACTCTAGCCTTGGTACTGTGGAAGCACTCCGCCGAGTTAATGAACTTAATGCACTTAGAGCATTTTCTGTGGGGACACACACACTCGAATATATAAAACCGATTTCTAAAAAAATGACTTCTATAAATTCGACTTTATTCCGTAGTGTAGACATACCCTAAGAGAGAGTTTCAAATCTGGAACAGTAATATGCTAGAGAGGACTTTCCAGTTTCTGGAAAGTCTTATACTTCTTTGAGATTGCCAATCTCTCCCCACTAGACATGACAGTGGTAAAGTAAATATTCTGGTTTTGAAATATATCAGGTTGTACCAAGTGTCCAGCATTTCCAAGTAATACTTTGTGGAAGTACACACCTGGGTTTTTCTACAAAATCTTTTCTCACTCCCTCTTTCAGATTACATGGGTGGATGTCAACATACTATATCCTATTTTTGCTATGATGTCTGGCACACTTGTCTCTTACGTACAGTATCAATAGGGCTGTATCAAGTTCACAGCCATGAAAAACATGTCACGGACTGTGATATCTGGTCCCCCACCCCCCTGTGAAATCTGGTCTTTTGTGTGCTTTTATCCTATACTATACAGACGAAATCACAGTTTCTCAAATTGGGGGTCCTGACACAAAAGTGAAGTGCAGGGAGGTCACACAGTGATTTTAGGGAGGATCGTGGTATTGCCAACTTTACTTCCACACAGCCTTCAGAACTGGGTGGCCAGATAGTGGCGGCTGTTGGCTGGGCGCCCAGCTTTGAAGGCAGCACCCTGCCAGCAGCAGCGTAGAAGTACAGGTGTCAGGGTATGGCATTGCCACCCTTACTTCTGTGCTGCCTTCAGAGCCAGCCCTAACCCCTATGATTACAACACTGTGAAATTTCAGATTTAAATAGCTGAAATCATGAAATTTACTATTTTTAAAAGCCTATGACCATGAAATTAACCAAAATGGACCATGAATTTACTAGGGCCCTAATTATGGAGTTTTGGGGTGGAGGGGTTGTAAGATCTTTGGGGCAGAGACTGTCATTTGCTTTATATTTGTATAGTGCTTAGCATAACGGGGCATTGACCATCTTGGCCTGTAGGCACTCCCATTATAAGTGTTAAATAATACTCTGGATTGTTTTCAGGACGTATTAAAGCAATCACTTCCTTTGTCAAAAGTTGTTCCCTCCTTCTTTGGTTACAGTTTTGGGAAAATAATTTAAATGGGGGTAAATAACAGACTAGCCAATTCTAATCTGAACGAGAGCCTTTATCTTCTTTCCCCTCTGGGTTTATCCCCCTCTTGCCTATGCTGCTAGTCTGGCTCATTGGTTGCTGCAAGAAGCTGCACTGCTGGAACACTAGGCCTCTCACAAGCTAACAGGGAGGAAATTGGGAGTCCCTTCTTAAAATAGTGGCAGCAAACCAATGACTTGGGAAAACTTTAAAATATATCAGATTAACACGTGAAATCTGTTCTGATGTTTTCTCAGGTGACATCAGTGATTGCGGTAGGCTGGGAAAGCTAAACAGCACTAATACTGCAGTTGTCTCCCAAGTTTTAAAATGTTGGTGCCACGGCTCTCTGCCTCAGTTTCCCCAATTGTTTAATGAAGATAAAAATGCCTGTCTTCCAGGGGGTGTTAATGAGACTAAATCATTAATGTTTAAAAATCTTTGCAATCCCCTCATGGGAAAATGATATAGAACTGCAAAGTATCATTATTAAGGTAGATTACATGTTGCAGTTTTCCATCATAGACCCAGTTTCCTGGTCGAGGAAACAGTTTTGCTATGTTATCAAAGGAGTTGTCTTACAGAGGTGGATTCCTGATTATGCACAATACTCATTTTCCAACTAACTCATGGTATGCAATAACTTAGCCTGTCCTGGGGCTATTAGGTTGAATATTAGGAAAAACTTTTTCACTAGGAGGGTGGTGAAACACTGGAATGCATTACCTAGGGAGGTGGTGGAATCTCCTTCCTTAGATATTTTTAAGGTCAGGCTTGACAAAGCCCTGGCTGGGATGGTTTAGTTGGGGATTGGTCCTGCTTTGAGCAGGGGGTTGGACTAGTTGACCTCCTGAGGTCCCTTCCAACCCTGATATTCTATAATTCTATGATTCTATTCAGACATCATGTTCAATGAACCATCTGTGGGAAGGGCCTCAAAAAGGCCAGCTGCCTTCAACCAAAGTAGTACTTTCTATTTTATTAGACTTATCACACCCACTTCATATTCCTGGTTATAAAACACATCTGAGTACCCCTATAAACTATCTAAAAACCAAATGTGAAACTTTCCCATAAATCCCTATGTCTTCATCCTGGATCAGCTATTTAAAAGGACTAAATTCTAATTTCAGTGGGAGCCCCTGTCTTCTTTCCCCTCTGGATTTATTCCCCTCTCTCCCCTGCTGCTAATTTGGCTCATTCCTCTGGCCTCCTGATACACCTGGTGCATAGAGCCAAAACCATGCATTTCCCCAAAGGTATTTGAGTGACTTCAGCCTCAGAACAACTGTAATTCCCAAAAGCTTGTGGGTAAAGCAAGTGCTTCTTGCTACCTGACATCACGAGCAATTATACTTGGATACAAGTTCTGTGATTAATAGACCAATACGCCAACCTGTCACAATATGCATTATCCGCATTATCCTGGAATCTAACTGACACTTCACAATGGATAATCTTGAAGTACAAATCCTCATCATAGGGAGCCATGATATTAACCCACAGATTATGTTTGAATTCTTTTGGATTATGTACAAAAACAGAGCATTTAGGGCAAGATTTTCAAAAGTGTCTAAGGATTCGGTGTGCCTGAATTTTTGGATGTCCAACTTGATGCATCTTAAAAGATCTAAACTTTATAAAGAGGTGTACAACTGATCTCTGAAAATCAGGCTCCTTTTCACAGATTCATAGATTACTGTGAACATCTAGTCTGATCTCCTGCCTTACACAGCCCTTGGATTGTCAACCAGTAATTGCTGCATTAAGCCCATACCTTGTGATTGAGCTGAAGTATATTATTTTAAAAAGGCATTCAAAGTGTCTTAAATTTGGCACCCAAAACCAAAAACACCCTAACTCACTGGTAACATCTAAAAATCTTGCCTTTAAGACTTTGTTTATTAGACAGCACCCTGACAAACATCATATAAGTTTATAAGTAGTGAGCCAGCTTTCAAAGGTTTGCGGCACCTTCAACAGAATTGAGAGCTACGTTTCCGGCCAGAAAGCAACTTCAGAGCTCTATAGGTAGTTGAATTTGTCAGCTGATGCCTCAGTGATGTTTGTGAACCTTTAAGTGAATATTTTCCACACAGTTCAGGAGCCTGTGTGTCCTGGCTCGAAACTCCTTGGCAATCTGGCCATGGCCAAATCTGATACTACAGATGGGCAAGATGTGAATACTACCACCACTTCCTGATACAGAGCTCCATTTTTGCTTTTTGACCCACACTTCTCCCTACTGTCTTCTCTGTAGGTATCTTCCACATCTTCTTCCACTTGATTGCTCTTTACTGTGGAGAAGGATCTGCTTTTGTGGTTGTACTGCCAGACCTCAAGATAGCCACTACCACTAGTCTTGCTCAACTGGACCAGTCCAGCCGAAGCACTGATCGGTTCCAGCTGCTGTGTGCTGTCTCACTGCCTGACTACTAAAGAGATGACTCATCATGCAGAGAGTACAATGTGAAGCCAAAGGAGATGCCGGTAGCTTCTGAAGGAACTGATGGAAGCTCCTTGCTTGGGATATTTAAAACTGGACTGGAAAAATGCTAGACAATTACTGTAAAGAACAATCCTGTACTGGCATGGAGATGGAGTAGACTAAACAGTTTCTTTTTTTCATTTTAGCTCCATAATTACACTGCTCTAGACCTCAGAGCTCCAGTGATGGACCAAGGAGGTACTTGGCTGCATAAGTATGTAGATGGTTTTTGACCATGGGGCATTTTAAAAGCACAGAGAGGAAGAAGAATGTTGTTGCTGCACGTGCAGGGGACGAGAGAACTCCTGTCTGAACTATTGGCCAGCAGCCAAAATCCTGTGGGATCCATGCAGCACTTAAATCACACAGTTGCAGCCCTCAGAATACCTAGGAGTAATTAAATAGGCTGGTCCAGCTGAGCTAATCTCCTCCTGATTTCCAAAGCAAACCTGCTCCCCAGTGAAGACAGGAAGCAGTACTGCAGGTGAACGCTCCTATATTCTCATCACTGTAAAAAGGAAACATGGCCCTTAATGTGTAAGAAGATCTAACTTTGGGGTTCTCTAGTGCAAAATATCATATTTCCAGATTTGTTTTTAAAGACCTGCTTTCAAAAATGCCACCAAGGTCTCTACTCCTTCAGAAACACTTAAACATATCTTAAGACATGAATGCTGGTTTTTTTTATACATAAAATACCTGTTTAAATGTTAGAAATACTTTTTGTATGTGAAACAAACAAAGTGTTAGGATTTCAAGTTTCTAAATATGTTGTATCAGTTGAAGGGGATTTGAGACAAAAACAACTGGGTTAGAGTAACAAATCCCACACACTCTTGTAGTTATGGGAATAATGTGTTTTGTTCCATCAATATGTCCACTTTACATTATTCAGCACAAAGCTTTGTGAAATAAGAATCATGGGAATATCACAATATAAAGGAAAAAGGTACAAATAACAGCTTCATAAACCGAGCAATGTACATAAATAAATCATGTAGATGGGGGCAGTTTGCTTAGCTAGCAAGAAACAAAATATGGAAAATCTGCTTGTTAAACAATAACCACAGAGTGTGCTTTTATGATGTTTTTTTCACCACAGTAATTCATATTAGAGATAGAAGCAGTTGCATGTTAAATAAAATCATTCAGCATTGTTCTCCTCGCATTACAAAGAGCTGACTTATGTTATTTTTAGATGCCTCCCATTAGAAAGTAAATATTCCTCTGATGCTATACGTTTCACAAAATTTAATAAAGATGAACTGTAAATAAAGTCACAGGGAGATTTCAGACAGTTTTATTAGCAGATTGTTGAAAAGAAAAAGAAAATTAAATACAATAACAGTAAACGTGGTTCTCACATTGAAACCAGGCTCAAATAACTAGGCTACCATAGAAAAATTTCCAATTCTTGCATTATGATGTAAAAACAGATTTTTGTACAGATTTTGTACAACAAAATTCGTAATAACCTTTTATCATTTTTAGAAAACTTTAAATATATAGATAAAAATAGACAATTTTCATAGGTCCTACATGAAGATGAGAATGTTCTGTTCCAAGGGCTTGCATAGAGCGCAAATGTGGTTATAATATAGAACAACTAGACATTAATATCTTTAAGATTTCAAAAGCATATAAACAATACCATGAGCACACTTTTTCATCATAATCTATGCAAAAACAAACAAACAAACAAAGAAAAAACAAAACAAACAAAGAAAAATCCCAGCAACCCAAAACTTGTGTAACTGAAGAGGGGCAAAAGTTCAACTGACAGTTAACATTTCATGAATTGTAATATTTACACCATTTTATTAAGCTCTTAATATCCATCTTATAAATTGTTTCCCCCTTAATCCTTAACATTTCCATTTATGTACCAAGCCAAACACTGAGGCATTCCTAAAGGTCTTGAAAGTATATACTGTAAAACTATTAAACTGACTTACAGGTGACTCTATGCAAGGAGCAGAGCAATGGCAGATGCTACTACATATTTCAGTTGTCGGCTTTAATTCTTTTTCAGATATGAATGATTCTAAAGCTTGCCACAGTCCATCAAAATTTACATCTGTTAACCCTTTAAAGACTGCATATGAAAAAAGTGGTGTACAGAATCTCTGAAGTGTTCAAGCAACTATGAAAGAATCATGATTAAAAAACAATGTTGCTATAAAGTATTTGGTAACAATATTTAACGAAAAATATTGCTCGATATTTCTTTTAAAAAATTACCATGATGTGAACTTGTATATACAACTTTTCTATTGTTAGAAAAGGATTGTGGTGGCCTAAATAAGAGTGTATCAGCATGGCAAGGAAAGACCTACAAACCATCAAAGCACAGAGCTAGAGTTTACAAATCTTTAGATTTTTTTTTTTTACTTTGATAAAATAATATCCAATCAGAACTATTTTGTAAAGGAGAATTTTCTTAAGTTAGGCATCTTAGACATTTAAGTTTCTGATATGTTTCCATGTAATAAATAACATTTTATATGCATACAGTATGACAGATGAAGAAAGCATAATCACAAAACTTACAGTAACAATGCTGATTCACAAAATCAGTCTTTAAAGGGGTAACTTAAAATTATGCAAAGCAAGGAACGTAATGTAAGTATGTAATAAGCAGTGTGTTGCAGCTTACTTCCAGTTATCAGCACAAAGGTGAAAACACATTGTAGCTTTCATAAAGACAGTGAAAATAACACATAACCACCCTTCCCTAAGATAAGGTGAGGGAAGAACAATAGACTTCAACTGTATCACTCAGCTCTACGTGGTATTGGACTGATACATCAAGTGTTTGTTAGGTTTTCTTTTTAGCAACATTGACGTAATATGACATTAACATATAAAAATATTTCTGGCGTTTTGACTCGCTGCTCAGCCACAGTCCATTCTTAAAAGTGCTGTTTCAGGGCACTAACCAGGGATCAATATACAAATAAAAGTGGCTGATACGGAATTCTGATTCATTACCAGATGCTTAAGATCTCATTCATTAATACTGTGACTCCAGGACAAATATTTACATGCCTGCATGCGTTAAAACTAGAAAGGCGTCTTTCTGACAAACAGGGTGACAAAACATTATCTAAAATGTTCATTTTCCTAAACGCTAGTATTCTACTGCATACATAATACCTTCCTGGTGTGGTTTGTGTTTATATACTGTACACGTGACCAACAGTTTGAATAAGAATCAAAGTCTTTTTTTTCCCCATAAACCCCTGCCAGTTTAGAATGAGAAATTATTACTCGTTTTATTTTTTTTATGTTTATTTTAGGAAAAGAGAACAGTGAAACAGTTTTGCTTACATTCAGCATTTCTTTTCTCTTAGACAAAATTTCATTTTACTTCATGTGGTCTAGCATCCATGTGTTGGTCTCCTGGAAAGCATGTGGAAAAAAAGTCTTTAGAAGAAAACCCACGTTCACAGAGTTTGAAAATTGAATATAACAGGTTTTTTTTTCCTTTTCCTTTTTTTGTCGGAATCCTCTTATGCCCCCATACAAGTTTACTTCTGAGCTGACTTGCTGGTTTAGGTATGACAAAACAGTCTGTAAGTGTAGGTGGATACTGCTGGAAGGATTGTTTGATGTGCTCAAATACAGAATCATCAGAGGAGGACAGAGTTTTCATTCCATTAAAAAGGGAATGCTAGGCCTTGTTCTGACTGGTCTGTAACTTTGTATACAAGGGTCCAATAGCAAAGCTGCAGTTTTTGACTGTAAGAAGAGTGAAACTTGTACATTTACAAACATTCTCTAGGTCTCTGGCTTGAGCCACAGGTGATAACCAATGGAGAACACTCTTGCAGAATGCTTTAAACTTTTGAAGAACATTGATACACAAAGTTAAGGAAGTTGCCTTGAAAACACTTTGTTTTTGTAGAACTTCCAAATAGTGAACGTCTTTCTGCAAAGTTCTTTACCGTAGCACAAATCGCTTCTGCAGGAAAAATTCAGTACATGACGGTAGTTTTCAAATAAAGTCTTCCATCTAAAATAAGAAAAGAAATATTTTCTTTAAATATTCATTCCCACACTGTATCAACGTAAATAACAGTTACTTTGTAAAATGGATAAAATTTCATGCACTATAAAGCTATTTTAAATGAGCAATGTTATCAAGAAATCTGTTGACCTTTCACTGATGTAGCATCACCTATATGAATTCAAAATTAACTCCATCGACAGTTACATACAGTTTGCAAGCTTTGGACACTGCAACTAATTCTAATACCCGTAAAGCTTTTATATATGCTGCATTCATATCAATGCACAGAGTAGGAAAGTGGGTGGAGCTTCTGTGCATGTGTTTTTACTGATATGCAAACTTAACTGAGTACTACTGAACAGCAATTACTTCCTTCATGGCTACAGAGCAAAAATATTCCTGCATGCAACCACGAGTATTCCCATCACTTAAACGCATAAGCTTATAACTTATGCTTTAGCTGTGTTGTTAAATATACCATGTAATGCATTGTGCACATTTGTAGCTATTTATATAGAACCCAGGCTAGGGTATTTAATCTGTATCAGTGAGCCTTTTCTCCCATAAGTGAGATTAACTAAACCATTACTATGTTAAAGATGCAATCATATCTCTCAACTTTTACCATCCAACAGAGAAACAGACATTCAAGTGGTGGGGAACCATGAGTAATAAATAATAAATTATTTGAGTCAGTAACACTAGAAATAGAAGCACTGGGATGCATAGAGCCTTTTGCCCAAAAGTATTGTAACCTGATTTATAAGTATAAAGCAAAACCTCCTGCTTTATGAGTTCAAGATGTAAAATATACAGCTCTATGTATATGCATATTTCAAAAGGGGAAATACACAAGCTCATGGGATCATTCTTACTATGATGTCCTGTGTGGTAAAAAGTGCAGGTTCTCTGGCTCTAAACTACTGAGATTAAGGCAAATTGTGCAGCACATTAATCATGCACAATGGATAATTATAAAACACCCAACCTTACCATGAACCTCAGAGCAGTACGCTACACATCTGTATTTGAAGGCACATGCAGCACAGAAGTTCTTTCGGTTCAATAGACCAACAAGTATTTGCAACATATTTTTCCAATTCAACCTGGTTAATCTGAATTAGTCTGTAAAGTTCACTTTAGGAAAAATTAAGGTCAACAATTCAGTGCAATGCAGATTTACTGATAACCAATGAAGTCTATTAAATGCTCAGACAATTGCATAAAACACCTGCAACAGTAAAATGATCCTACTATAAATACTGAGAGAAACAAAGAGAAGCTTCCCTGAAGAACAGCTGAAATTATAACACAAATGTAACTGACCATATTCTGTCCTCAATTACACCCCTTCTAACCCCATTGCCAAGCTTCTGTGGTGGCTGCACTCAGTACTAAAGATGTCTAAAGCAGTACTAAAGCTAAGTACCTCTGTAGGAGAATTACTCTATAGTATATACCAGCATTTTTGATCACTTGAATGAGTGCATACTAATGAGTGCTAAGCATAACTCCTCAGCCTAAACATTAAGGTAACCTAAATTCAGTGACTTATTTGACTATACTTGGTCTCTACATGTTTTTTAAATAAAAGGTTTAGTTTCAAATATTCTCAATTAAAATATGTCTGTAGGATGCTGAACTCTTCTACCGCTAGCATGAAACAAAGGATATGTAGACAACAGCGGTCCATTTAAAAAAAGCATTGCTTAAGGCTTAAGGCACTGAAGTCAATGGGACATTTTTTAAATGGGAGCAGGAGCAGCCCTTGCATTTTCCATCTAAAGTCAACAAAAGACAATATTGATGAAGGTCTTAAAAAAACTCTGTCTCCTTTACAAAGTCGAACACATATTTGTTTCTAAAACTTGCTACCTTCTAAGATTTGATGGATATGTATGATAAAATATAAACCTCAGTGTTCCTCAACCGGCCTAACAGTGGATCATGAAATGTGACGTTAAATACCTTTATATTGATAATGACCTTAGAATGCTA
The DNA here is from genome assembly GCF_965140295.1 of Lepidochelys olivacea. Classification (NCBI taxonomy): domain Eukaryota; kingdom Metazoa; phylum Chordata; order Testudines; family Cheloniidae; genus Lepidochelys; species Lepidochelys olivacea. The sequence goes on from NC_140411.1 coordinate 78,675,053, forward strand.
TATGTGAACTAAATATCTGATCTAATCCTATTGTTAGGTTCCTTATAATACACCTATATCCTCCATAAACTTGTTTGACTAATTCTCCTAACAGATGGACAAATATAGCAACCATTAAATATGTCAGCTGTAAAATATATGCCACCTGCCATGGTTACTGTAGATTAGGCACTTTGAAGATTAAATCATGCTTAGTAAGATTTTAGCCGTTTCCAGAAATTGCAAAATATTTTATTTATTTTTATAAAATTCATAAAAGAAGGGATAAGATACAAAAATGAACAATATTTTCTTTAGGAACTTCACTTTGAAAAATATAATACCTATGCCAAGGTACTCTTCTCAAGAGACTGCTCATGGTAAACTTACAAGCAGGAGAAAGAGAAGGAGTTTTTGTAGGTTTTATGTTCTTCTCCAAGTACACATGCTGTGCATAGCAAATAACCTCATGAAACTACATGTAAAGAACAAACAGGCAAATCACTCTCCACGTCAGGGACATGGTGACATCAAACCACAAGAGCAAATGTTGAGTGATCTGTCAGTTGCTATAGTTTCACATTATGATCTAATATAGCTGATCTAATACTGTACTTATATCCTCTTCTCCCCTTTCCTTTCCTCAGATTACCCCCTCACATCCCGCACAGGTCTCACCTCTCCTTTCTCCAAGCTCCTCTCTCTAAGCTCCAACTGAAGTGACTGGAGCCTACCAATGCTGTTATCAAAGTGATCTTGGCCTTATGAAGGTGCTGACAAAATTCCTGTATGGACCCCACTGGAGTGTTATCATTAGTACGGTTTCCTAACTCAGAGGAGCATACCACAAAACCCATAAAACCTGATAGCTTAACAGTGCCTTGCATGTACATTATAGTTTATTGATTTAGTATATGTAGATTTTATATACAGGCAAACAAAGATATTGTGCATATGATTAACACACATATATTATATCCTCCCAGAGACAAATATATAGAAATAAACTCTACCGATTTTGCTTATTGCTCTGTACATATCTGTAAAGATGGAATGTATTTTTGTCACTATGAATACTGTTTTCACAAGGTACTGCACAACACTAGAGATATGCATGATATAAATACACAGTAATACTTCCCACTCTTAATGTTCAAATATAAAATACAAATTAGGAAAACTGTGATAACTTGCTGAGTAAAAGCACTTATAATTAGCAAAATTTAACTATGTTTGAACTGGTCTCCTGTAAATGTCAATGTTCAGCAAGCTTGAGTTACAAAAAGGAGCTTGCACAATGTGAAAGTGCCCACTCTCTTAACACTCATATTTGTTTTTGTTTGTGGGGGATGTGACAGGAGTTATAGTCTGGGCAAGGAAGTATTTAATTGTTTTTAAAAAAATATTTTTAATTAAAATGCATCTTGAGGTTTTTTAATAAACACACCCAAATAGTTACAAGGTCAGAAATGTCATGGACAAAAAACAGTTTTGACCTAACACTTGAAAAGGGTGGAGGGTGAAAGGGGGGGGGGGGGTTTGAAGCAATACATATGCATGAAATGCATCCCCTTTGAGAAGTAAACTGGGGAACATTTACATTCACACTTGTGTAATGTGTGTAACATTTAGCTTCTGGGGCTCTAAAAATTTTGCTGGATAAAATGCAACTGTATTACAGTATTATTTCTGTTAACATATGCAACTGTAAAAATGTAAAATCTATACGACATTTCAAGCGTAGCTTTGGGTTGCAATGAAAATAAATAAAATAATCCCGCAGTTAAATCAATGTCAAGTAGAATGTAGTGTGCAAAAGAGAATGAACCACTGTTGGGATGAACCACCCAGGCTCTTTGAGACCAGAATCTATTGTGTATTACTGATACTACAGTGATGGCTGCACATTATAGAAATGTGCATATTAAAGAATGACCATCATTATTCTAGTAAAAGTACCCTGCAATCCTGGTTACAGCTGTGGTTTGTGAAAATCCATGAGTCCACATCCATGGCTCTGGTGCCACACCTGAACTCTGTGGATTACCAATCAGCCAATTATCATCAATAGAGGGCTACCAAGCAAACTCTTTTGTGGTGATAGGATGAAGCCTTTGCAAATGGATGAAGACTGTTCTGGCTATGGGAGTAGGCAGAAGATATCTACAGCGTTTGACCAGAGAAGACGTAGGATCTATTCCCAGCACTACCGCTCATCATCTTTGGACAAGTAATTTCATCTCTCTGCACTTCTGCTTTCGTTTAGCCTTCCTTTTCTTTTTAGATTGCAAAGAATTTGCGGGCAGGGACTGTCTCTTACTGACTCTGTACTGTGCCTAGCACAACAGGTCCCAGACCTTAGCTCAGGTCTCTAGAGAATACCATAATAAAAATAATAAACTAACACATCACCCTGATTCTATTTTAACTGAAATTATAGATTTTTCTAATAGTGCTAAAACAAAATCCATTTGAAGGCCACTTTCTTTAATGGCAGTTGAAATGAGCTGAGCTCAGAAAGCAAGCACAAGCTCTTTGCACGCCAAATACTACCATAGAACCACAGGCCCAAACCTTGGCTCTCATTGAAGTCACTGGGACTGTTACATTGAAGTTCAATGGATGCAGGATCAGGCCCATTGCAACTGCATTCTGAATACTTTCAAAAAATGTCAATTTTGATTCTAGCCAGCTGATGTAACTACAATACATTTCTCCCTCTCTCTACAAATAAGGCGGCATGCAGGCAAATGAACTATCACACCAATATAAGTTAATGTAACACACTTGTTGTGACTTAAGAGTCATTATGGTTTTTTTGTCCCCAACATTTTATACACTGCAGTACTAGACTGCAAAACATCATGATCCATCCTCAGTTCAATATATTAAAAGAAATAAAATATTTGTGGCATAAACTGGTGCTACTTTTATTTACATAAAAGAAAAGATGCTCACTTGAGCTAAAGAACATAACAAATTTTAATTCCTGTTAGGAAGTAGCTTTATTGAAAATAGCAGCTATTTTCTCAGAAGTTATTTCCAGGGACCTGTAATTTAATGAGGTTTATCCCTTTCAAGGGACAGTTGTACATGCATGCCTGAATGCACACAACCTCTTCAGCCCAGAGCTGATAAAAGCACCAGCAAGCCACAGCTCAAGCACTTTTAAATTATATTACTGTTTGGTTTATTTGCTTTAATAAGATGGGGCAAATGAGAATCACAGTGTACTTCTAACCTTTCATTCAACCTGATGTTTTAATCATTTGGAGGAAGAAGTAATAATAATAAAGAACGGCAAACAAATGGTAATGATTCATGTGATGTTTGACAAGAAGGCAATGGTAAGTCAAAAGAAACACAAACATATTGCAACAGATGGAAAGGATCTGAATCAAATTGTAATTCTTCTTTGAAAAACTTAAAAGGAAGCAGGTAATTAAGGGTGAAATCTAGTTTTGCCTACTCTTCATATATTTTATTTAAAATGCAGACAAAATAAGATGTATTTACCATAAAAGCAAGAAGGCCCCAAAGTGGGAGTCTGATGGTTTAACCATGGGGAAACCATTTATGATGAGAGTGATGTTCATTCAAAGACCACAAAATCTCACAGAGAGTATAATCCTGGCGTTTCTAAAGTGAGTTCAGTTCATCATATGTGGCTAATTATTAATCTTTACAAAAATAACATGCCTAGAATGGAAAAGACTCCTCATGGGTACAAGATCATCAATAACACTGAAGCCCTTCTATAGGAATCAGGTGGGGGTCAACTGAGGGAGCTGAGATGCAGGTCGTCACACTACTGCATGCCAATAAGGTGGTCTATACGCTAACCCAAAATGGTTGGTGAGGAGACAGGCAGGTCAAAGATTGATGTGCTGATTACACAGCATGAGTACCCATGCCCTGTCAAGAAAATAGGACTGAGGAAAAGGGGGCAGGGCCAGAGTGTAGCCTGCTCAAGAGTTGAGGCTGGTGGATTTCTCTGAAAAAAATCAATGTTTTCCCAGGTTTTATGCAGAGATCAGAGCTGGCAAAAGGCATAAGTAGACTGAGCAATTGCTTAGGGCCCGGAGCAGCTCAAGGTGGTCCCCTATTAATTATTAGTATGTGTTTTGTCTGGGGAGACCCCAAAATATTTCTGCTTAGGCCCCGCAATGGGCTAGTACAGCCTCTGGCAGAGATAGATTATTTTCACCCAGCATGTTCAATAAACTCATGCAAGCATGAATGTACTTAAACATACTGAGATAAATGCTACCCCAATTTGCCTTCTGTACAATGCCACTGAATTCTATACATTACTTCCAAATTTAGCCCTTTGCATACTGTGAGTAATGACATATTTTTAATTTTTCTCCTCAACATTCACTTACAGGTATCGTTGTGCTACCATTTCATGTAAATATGCAGTTGAGTGAGATTTTCATATTTATCTTTTTGAACTAAAGATTTTATGCTTAAGATGTTTAAATTTTGCATCCAAATTGCCAGAGATTAAAATACAAAATGGAAAAATATCCAGTGAGCTGCCTCAGTGTTTGTAGTTTCTTTGAATATTAAAGTGAAATCTCCAGTATTTCAGGATCTTCTCCTTTCAACAGTTTTCCCATATATTTTCATTGTTTATATTTTTTTCAATCACCTCATAATCACATTGGATATTATGAGAGCAAGCAAAAGGTCAAAAGTCTGATTAGTAAACTAACAATTCCATTAAATATCTGCACATATCTCCTATTATTTAAAGATCATCCAGATGACACAGATCTTGCATTTTAAGTACACAAAAGACCCTGATGTGGCAAAGTGAGAAATTTGTTTTTTAAAAAGAAGATACAAAGCAATAGTACACTATCTTATTATTGCTTTGTGAACTCGGCTGCAGTTTTTCTGTTTGTATAAGCAGAAGAAAAGGACTTACAGGAAACAGAAATACAAGAGAATTAATTACTTTCAATCACTGAACCTGCATCTCTAGGCACTACATTCTGGTCACTTCTCTTAAAAAAAACCCAACACTGAGGAATTCTCTGTAAAACCCTGTAATAGCATGAAGTTAATGCTAACTATTATAAGTTTGTGACCCTGCACAGCTTATTGTGATTAACTCACTTTGTGTCACAGTGGAAATAATTCTTATGCTGATCAATTTCACAAAAGTTCTACATGACATATATTAGTCAGATTTAAGTTCCAGATAAACAAATGCCTTACTTGCTATGATGCTTTCAGAAGTACAAAAGCACAAAGTTATTTTTAGCAGAGCAGCAAGCAATCTTGGACTTGTGACTATTAGATGCTGAAAAGTCTGAGCATCAGAATGGGTCTCTGTCTGAGGCTATGGGTATGTCTATACGACCCATCGGATTGGCAGGCAGCGATTGATCCAGCAGGGGTCGATTTATCATGTCTAGTCTACACATGACAAATCGACCCCCGAGAGCTCTCCCATCAACTCCTGTACTCCACCGCCGCTAGAGGCTCAGGTAGAGTCAACGGGGGAGCGGCAGCTTTCGACTCACCACAGTAAAGACACTGCGGTGAGTAGATCTAAGAACGTCAACTTCAGCTACATTATTCACATAGCTGAAGTTGCATAACCTAGATCGATCCCCCCCTTCCCCAGTGTAGATCAGGCCGATGTCTCCACTACTGCGGGATCGATGCTGCTTTGATCTATGCACCGGGAGTCGATTTAGTGGGTCTAGTGAAGACAGCCTTAAGCCATCACCTGCCTTAATAAATCCTATTGCTCCAAAACCTAAGACATAAAAATAGATCTTGAACCAGGTCAGGAGGTAGATGCAGGGCTGGTGGGTTAGTAACAAGGCTGGAGCAAGGTTAAAGTAAACAACAGACAAGGCTGGAGCAAGAACTGGATCAAGGGCAGACTGGAAGCCTAGGGAGTCTGTCACACTGTGAGGTAGCAGGAGGGTTCCTAGCCTAGTTTGTGTTGTTGCACAAACTATCTTGAGGCTCTGGCCAGGTCAGAGAAATATCTGTGCCTGGGAGTCACATGACCCAGGCCTGGCACAGGGATAGACTACTTCAGCATGCCTGAAGGCTGAGTCACTGCAGGAACTGTTGGAGGGGTGAATCATGGCACCTACTGAGCATCTGGGATCCTCGCACCCACCCACATCAAAAGCCCCTCCCCCAGCCTAAGGGGAAAAGCGATGGAATCCAGAGCTCAAATGAGTTTGGGGGACAACTCTGCTTCTCAAGGCATCCAGGAAGCCGGAGGAAGTCTGCCCAGATACATGACCGACGGGAGGAGCAAAACAGGCCTCACAGTCGCCGAGCACCTCCTCGTCCAACATCCTCCTTCTGGTATGAGGGATGCCCAGCATCAGGAGAAGGTTGATGAGAAGGTTTTGTGACTTCATGGGGCCATGGATGAGCTGTGGAAAGAGCAGGAGGTGCAGGGAAAAGTGCAGCCAGAACCTAAGGAGAAGGCTCTGGAGGAGCTGGAATAGGAGCTGCAACCTGGCACACTCAAGGTAGAAGTGCGCAAGGGTCTCCTTCACACCACAAAAGGGGCAAATGTCAGGGGAGGGGGGTGAACTGAGCCAGGTACATGCCCATGCTCATGGTTCCGTGGAGAAGCCGCAAACTAATATACCTGGTAGACCAGGGGACCAGGGTGGAATACGGACTGACCCACCAGGGCTCCTCACCCTCCACTGGTGGTGGGAGGTTCTGCCACTTGGTGTCAGGGTAGGACATGAGGGTCAGGAAGTGAAGGGTATGGAGCATGAGTGCGTATAACTGTTTCCTAGAAACAGTTTGGAAATGGACTGGCTACATGTCACGCAACTGCTTTGGCTGCTCTGGAGGGACAGCCAGGTGGGCTCATGGGGCAGGAGCCCGACGGCATGAGTCATGGTAGCTGAGTGAGAAGCCCTGGTCTGGCTGTGGGTTTGCCTGGTTTGTATCAGGACTCCTGATACTGATTTGGCTTATCTATGGACTCTGACCTCAGTTCTGACCCACAGCCTATCCCTGGACCTGGCTCCAGCACTGCCCTTGGCTCGGACCCAACCCTATGTCCGGCTTCGACCACCACTCATGCCACCAGGTCTGATTGCCTGGAACCACAGCTTGACAACTAACCCCTGGAACTGGGTCCTTCAAAGTAACCAAGCAAATCTAAAAGCGTGTGATACAATATATAGTAAATACCATTAACACCATTATCTAAGAGAGAAACTACTGTTTTGATAGTTTCAAACTACACTCTTTCCTTAACACAAAGAACTGGGGCACCAACAGGATCATTTTCCCACTTTCTTTCATGCTCATTTATTAGGATGGCATTGAAAATTCTCCATAGGTTGATGCCCATTTCAATAGGATATAGCTATTTAAAGAAGGATTTAACTTTACTGCTCACACTAGCTGTTGTATATCAACTGTGACGCAAGCAACCATATTCTGACATCAATACTACATTAGCACAACTGTTTTCCTGAATTTACAACTATACTTGCTTTCATTTGTGTGCCAACAAATAACTGTCCTATATAAAACATGGAAATAGAGTCACATTAAGTTGTAAAACAGATATATTGCATTGCAGGAAGCTTATGGAAAATCCATTAAGGTTGCATGGGATGTCAAAACATATGTGAAACACGCATGCTGCGTTTAGATATTCTGTATGAAAAAAAGCTTATGGAAGACAATAGCAGCAGGAAATCAGCTCCAGAACAAGAGTCAAGGTGACAGAAACCAAACTACAAGTCATGCCCTAAGAAATGAGCAATGAACTAAAGTCACCCATAATCCTGACTACAAAATAGAAACACAAATAGATCTTAATCAAGATCCTGGGGGTCAGCATGCGCGACATAGCTGAAAAACTGGAAAAAACAAAAACAAAAAACAAAGCAGCCCATTAATCCTGATGAAGGCTTCAAATTGAAAGATGTGTGTATGGTTTAACTTGGTAGTCAAGCCATTAAGCAAAGCGTGTTTCTTTTACTGCTATATTGAATGAAAAATTCTACATTTCAAATTGAAGGGAACTATTATTTGTCTCACAAGTGCTAATGCTGACCCAAGTGGGTTGTTTTACAGTTCCTAATGCAGACTGGTTTCCCTGATTGATTGATGCGCTTTCATCTTGGGCACTTCTTTACACACGCACTTCCATACTTCAGTGATAGCTCTACCTTCTTTCCCTGTCCCTTTCCAGTGGCAATACTCTTCAGGGTAGATATTGTAAACATTCTTCTTCTCCTCCATCTCTAGCAACAGCCTAAACTGGCCTCATGACAGAATCAAGTAGCCTTTATGGTAGACCCTACTTCTGTCTCATTTGACTTTGGTGCTGTGTGAGACTTCACTAGTAGTGGTGACCCAGAAAACACAGCACGTCATGAAGCCAAGTTTTTGTACACTGTGTGGCTTCTGAAGCATACTGTATACAGTGGGTTGCTGTTATTGGTGAAGTCCCCAGAACACATGGAAACAGCACCCTCGTACCAGAAAGAACACAATGCCACAATCTGTAAACAAAAGGCCGGGAAGAGAACAGGGCCAGATTAAAGCACAGGCATTCAAGGCCCAGGCCTAAGGCACCAACTCCTGAAGACACATGATTTCATTAGCTTTCTTTCTGTGAGTAGTTTTCTACCCCTTATAGTGACAGAGCTAGCTGAAACATTTTCCTGCTTGAAAATATGATTTTGTCAAAAGAGAAAATTTTCCACAGGAAAATGTTGGCTTCAATTATTTTTTTTCTATTTTCCAATCAGAAAAATGAATTGAAAAATTTTGTCCCAAATCAACATTTCAAAAGGAAATGAAAGTTTTTGTTTCTTTTCCATCTTAAATGCTGTTTCATTTTTATTAGGTTTAGGCTGGACATTAGGAAAAACTTCCTAACTGTCAGGTGATTAAACACTGAAATAAATTGCCCAGGGAGGTTGTGGAATCTCCATCATTGGAGATTTTTAAGAGAAGATTGGACAAACACCTGTCAGAAAAGATCTAGATAATGCTCAGTCCTGCCATCATTGCAGGGGACTGGACTAGATGACCTCTCAAGGACCCTTCCAGTTCTATGATTCTATGATTTTCCATTTTTTGGTTTCTAGTTTTTCCTTCCTTTGTCTCTCTTTTTTTATTCCCCTCCTCTTTTTTTTCATCACTGTCCAAAGGAGGCGGGGTGGGAGGAAGAGGGGCAAGAAAGATTAGAAAAGTGTGAGAAAAACCAAGTTTTACATTTGTTATTGTTTTCCAACTGGGCAAAGCTTGAAAACTGTAAGAAAAGTGTGGGAAGTGAGTATATCTTAATATGAAGTAGTCCAACAATGTACCCAAAGGCTGGGAAATGAACTTAACAATGTAAAATTTAAAAGAGCCACCACTCTTTAAATATAAGAAAGGCTTACAGAAAGTGATCTACATCTTTATCATGACTTGGCCAAGTCAGACTCAATACAGGAATTATTTCCTGCATTGGATGCTTAGGATTGGGCTGTGGAAATGTTTCTTACATGGGTGAGCCTTAGCCTGATGAGTAGTCTGAATTGAAGCTAATGGGACTATTTCTGTAAGTAAGTTCTCACTAACATAACTAAGGTTTTCGGTCGCATCCATAGTACTTAAAATGGCATAGTTTTGTCCTAGTAGTTACTGTTTTGTGATATCAGCAGAATATTATAGCACATAAAAAGGCATGAATTTGAACAATGACCTGACTCTCCATTCAATTATATCAGATTTAGATGGTATCCCATCAATGAAGCCAAAATCAGGTACAATTACTGTAATTTTTACTTTGAATTCATCAACATGCAAACATACTGCAAACATAATCACTACAATGACTGTGAATATCTATGTGACAGAGTGAAAAGCGGAAAGAGAGTAAATGATTGCTTCTCTTTATTTTATGTTTGTATTCAATATAGTTTGATTACTTGAAAGGACGTGTAGCCAACACACTGCAGTATGAAACAATATCATGAAAAATACATGTCTCTTAATGCAAAAGTTGCACTGACAGTTTGTCATAGGCAAAATCTGCAAAATCAACAAAGAGGCTAAACAAACAAGTCAAACACTGGACTATCTAATATGGCACTGTATATTTTTAGCTATCTCTATTCTAATGTCATGTACATAAACCAGTACTGTAAATTTTTTGGTTCTGGCTTTATTACACATTTTTTCCAACGTCAGTTCCAACCCTTTGTGATCCATCCTTTATGACTGCCATAACAAAACCGCTATTATGCCATTGCTGTTTTTTCTAAGCTATTAGAAACCACATCACTTTTTAAACAAATAAAGCTGACAAGACTATAATAGAAAACAATGTTCCTTTTACCATTACTGATACACACTTTATGTTTTTCAACTAGGAAAAATAAAACAACATTGCATTATCTTTATATATGCTCCTCTTTCCCCAGATGTCCTTCAGGTGTTATAGAAACCTAGCATCCTCCTTATAAAGAGTCAAAAAGCTAGTTTTTAAAGCCAGTGGCCTATTCTATACAACAAATTTTCCTCTTTACTGGCCACCTGGCTAGTTCACTGAGAGAAGAATATGTATTATAGATATATTCGGACAGTACATCCTAACTGTAGATGGAATGAGATGCTGGCCGGGTATCCTTCTAAATGCGTTAATTGTAGTTCTACTTCCTTTACACTTTTATTGATTGAATGAGTGATCTTTTTAAAAGGAGCTATATTTTCAAAAGATATCAAGTTACTACTAGAGAGGGGGGTCAAATCAAATCTGTGGGAAAGTCTTAGTACTGGAATAATTTGTATAAGAATATCCACTGCTAAAACGTGTACCTTCTAAAATTAACATGATAGCTTTTGGCATATCTCACTCAGTCAGTCTGAAATGAAGCTTTTCTTTGTATTAATGACTTTAGAGATATTCAAGCATTTGAGTATTTTAATATAAAATACCATGCAAGGGAACTACAGTGTGGGAGAGGAACGGTGCTGTGTGCTTACCTAAAACAGGTGATGAATATTACAAGAGACATGTAAAAATGTCCTCTCTTGCTCTGTCTCTCCATCATGCTGGCAAGAAAGTGCAATGATGAAGACTCATGAATCAAGGTACCCATGAAGTCATCACCTTTGGATACTTTAAAGTTAAAGGAACAGATTACAGTGGTCCCTTCTGGACTTGAAGTCTATGACTCCTCATCAGGTGTAACTTGGCAAAGCTCTCATCATACTTGGCACTCTCTTAGCACACTTCGACTGATAAAAGAATATACTGGTTAAATGAGGTTTGTCCTAACCTAAGACACACTAGGAGTATCCTTACAAAAGTGTAGAAAAAGCTTCTCTTTTACAGCCACGAATTTTGAGTTTCTAAACAGATTTTTTTTAATCCATTCACTAATTGTTCGAGGTTTTGCTTGGCTGATAATCTTTGAAATTCTAAGACCAAAACTCTCTTGTTGCATATGCACTCCATATTTCTTATCCATCAGAACTGAGTGCTGAGCTCCCACTGATGCAATAGAAGTTCTGTGCATGGAATAAATTCAGAGTGCACAACAGAGATTGACATGCTGGTTGGATAGGAAAATACTGCCACTGGAATTTAGCACTCGCTGGTTTTACCCAGGCCTAACAAAAAAAAAAATCAAATAAGTCGGTTTAGTAAGATTTTCCTATATTGAAATCCATGCCGTCTGGCTTTATTCAAATTAGTACTGAAAACTATTCCCTTTCTAACTCCTACAAAATAGCTCCTGGTATACCCCATACTAGCTGTCAAACAAACCAGTCAATAATTGATTGTTAATAGATATAAATTGCTGGTTTTTGTATCATCTCTGTTTGTCACTTTCTAATCCCTGGGAATCTGATCAGTCATCAAAGAACAAAAGGATTAGTTAAAAATAACAGTTGCATTTCTATAGTGAAATATGGAAGCATTTGAGCTGCCATGGACAGGTCAGCAGATAAAAGCTCTATGCAGCTGGTTCCGGTTATGGTGTAAGTGACTGGTTGAAAAATTAAGAAATCATGCAAAATTATATTATAAATCATCTTATTATTCAGCAGACCCAAAACATGCAGGTACCCTAAACAGCACTTTCCAGTGAAAACTGGCTCTGAACTGAAATCATACAATTATTTCTTTCTGGATTCGAACAAGGACCGTGCTTCTACAGTCTATGCTTGTCACCCCTGGCCTATCACTAACTGTATCCCACAGTCCACTAATTCATACCACCTTGATTTGGGTTTGGATGAGATATGGCCTGTGCATGCACTATTCCCAGAAATAGTGGGATCAGGATCCCATTCAACATAAAGCTATGGCAAAAGGACACAAATACCTATCATGATAAATTTTAAAAAAGTAACCATTTCCCTGGCATTGTAGGCAAGCCAAAACCCAGTAAGCCTCCACTAGCCAGCTTCAACTAACAGATACATAGGTACATAAGGGAAGGTGAAGAAAAACAGGCAGAAAAAACAGCTACCAAGCCAATCTGTGATACTGGAAAAATTCTTTCCTATCTCCATATTCACATAGACAGCTAGTGGCAAAGCTTAAATTAAATCCAGACCTCCTCACTCCTGGTCTCTCCCTCTAACAAATTCAAATGTTTAAGGGCAAGTTGTTTTCTGAGTTTCAATTACTAATTTACTACAATTTCTTTTTTTCCCCCTTGGATTTTATTACATTTCAAGCATCTATATTGACCCCCTCCACTTTGTTTCCACACATTTTTGTCCTCTTTTTTATTTGTCTTTGTACTTCCCTTTTTGTGTTGTGTGTTCAGCTGCACAGTGTTAAATCCAGGCAAACACTAAAGCTATAGGGTTAATGATCTTTTATTAGCAGAGTTCCAGCAATCTATTCTATGCTAACAATTCATGCTCTAGAACAACTTCCAGCATTCTACAGGTGATCAGATTATAATATGCTGTGTTTAAAGGGTCACATCCTTACACTCAGCAGCAGAGGAGAACGATCATGTATGGGGATTGTTCCTGAAATGACACACAATTCCTAGCAACAGCAGCTGCAGGAAACTGGGTAAAGTTCAGCTACTACAGTCAGTTTCATATTACAGCTGCTCCAATGTTACCAGGCAAGCAATGGAGCACAGACACAACCATGGACATTCTACATGATTCTCCAGTTTATTTGCTGTAAAATATATAGGAGAGAGTGTGGGGGGGAGGGGGGGATAAGAATACCTTGATACCATACACAATTTAAATCACTTAAATCTACCTTTTCTTAATTTCTGCCTCTCCTTTGTCAGTAAGTACAGACGCTTTAAGGTTTCTTTAATAGCTTCTACTTTTGTATTCATAAAAGACTGATTTTCAATGCATCACCTGTCTGTCATAGGAGTAAAAAAATGCATTTAGACTCATTAATGTGTTTTCAAACTCCTGTGCAGGGATTCAAGCACACAGGGCATATTAAAAAACGGTGCAAATCTGACTATGCATTTCCATTGTATAAATTCAGTTTCTTTGTATTCTAAATCCCCAATCATTTGCTTGGTTCAAGTATACTTTTATTATTCCAGTAATACTGTACTTATCCTTGAAAACATGAAACTTCAGTTCACAGATCTTATTATGTACAACGTTAGATTTTGTATAGCAGCAATTTTGTATTGTAACCACACTTTAGTACCACTACCCGCCCCTTCACTATCCCCTGCAATATTAGCTACCTGATACATTACCTTGGGATCTCGGTGGTCCCCTTCTCAAGTAATAGCCTTAACCTTTGTCCCTGAAAGACTAATCATTGCCCTTTTAGATCCAACCCTTTTATAGAAATTGCTTTCTGCAAAATGCTTCATCACACTTCATCTCCTAACACTTCTCCATTCAGATTTTGCATTAGAACATTAACATTCTTTGCACTGCACAGTCTCACCCTCTGAATTCCCCTCTGTCCTGGATGCTACCTCAGACTTGTTCTCCACAACCTTTACTGTACCTAATTCCTCTGTAACTACTTTTGTCATTTGGTTTATCCCATGTTGTGTCATTAACATTCTCCACAGTAACTCACCCAGCTAGTTTTCCTCTGCTGTTACTGCAGTATTTTATGTATTGTCCTAAATCCCAGCCCTTCTTTCTAAATCAACTATTGGATCTAAATGTAATATCAGAGCTGTTAAGTATCACAAGTGAATGACAATGCTCACAAAAATGCGTATTTGCCTCTTTAGCCCTAATAACAAGAGTAATATATCAAACAAAAAAAGCAAAGAAAACTTGAGATTGCACTCATTGAAAAGCCCATGAAAAAAGTGAATATACATTTTCAAATATTAAATGTTGCTGTAATCAAAATGATATAGAATGTATAATAATGAGTTTGTTTTTCAGATGCTATAAGCCTAAAGAGATTTTTTGAATACTTCAATTATAAAAACATTTAAAGCATACAAACTTGTGCAATTTTTATTTTAATGAAGATGAGAAGTTCATTAAAGAAGATAAATATTTCATTAGATGTTAAATAAAACAAAGAGATTTTTTGGCTTCTCTCAGCACAAAATTCCTTTGAAAGATTAATTAATACATGCAAATTATGCAAATTAGACCCATGCAAATATTTTATGAAGACAATTAAGGGAACCATTAATTACTGCTTTTTTTGCTTCAGTGAGATTCATTCATTTAATTTTAATTTCACTTTAACTGTTTTGATGTATAATCTTGCAGCTAAGAACTTTATCTTTCCTGATGGGTCACTTAAACTTATAAATTTCATCAAGTGAGCAGCAACAGAAATCTGTACAGATATTCTCTGGGCTATGTTTAGTATCAAGAGAAATTTTTGACAATGCGCTTCCAGAAACTGGAAAACTGAAAGAGAATGTGAGCTCATTCTTGGACAAGGTTCAACTGCTGGAAAAGCAATTAATTTGCTTTGGCTGTGCTAATATAGGGGAATTAGAAAGTGTGACACAAGACAAATAGAAATAATTAGTTCTCCAAAATGATGTTCTCATTAATATGGTTTGAACACTAGAAATAAAAAACATTATTGTGGCATGTCTGCATTCTGTCCCTAGCCACAGGAGGTAGAATAATGCAAGATACAGCATTTTTAACCTTTATAGTCCATGTGGTAATGGTGTTTATTTTTATTTTTCATGTTGATGTATCTCAAAAAGCATATTATGGACAATCCAGCAGTCCTGCTGAAAGTGCCTAAGGATTGCAGGATCTGGCCCTATGTGTCTAAGCTGTTTTCTGCCTGAGAAAATATGAAGCTCTACATATAATTGACTGGATTTTTAAAACTATACACTCAAAGTGCTAAACTGAAACCTGGATTTCAATATTATGCATTTAAATCATATTTTATGACATGCAGTACACAATAATGTATAATGTGCTTATACTGTAGCTTAAGCTACTGTGTAAGTGTAACATTATCCTATCAAAAGTTTTTATAATGTCCTCGTCTATATTTGATAACATAAAAGTTTTGTTTTCTTTTTACTTAAACATTAGACATACAGGCATGCATTTGGTACAGTACAGAGAGAAGTAAATTTCTTGCTGCTGTATCCCCTAATGTTTATTCTTATTCAGACCAGGTAAGTGTTTGCTATTATATCAAGTAGTGAAAATGGCTAGTCAGTATTCTTCATAGAAATAGCCCATTACAAAGGCTGTTAAGAACCCTACTTACTGATAACACATATTTCTTGGATCTCTACAGAATTTAAACTTCAAAGTAATGCTACAGTATATGAGAGTTTGTACTCTCAATTTATTATAAGTTGCAGTTTTCCTTCCAATAATTTTCTATGCCTTGCACCTGTTCTGCCACTTCCCCATGAAGGGCATGTGTGTGTATGTGTGTGTCCCACCTAACAATGTTCTCCCATGTGCATATTGTTAATCTGAGGTCAAATATTAAACGGTGATACTCTTGTTTAATTCGATTTTTCTTTCACGGAACCTGAAAATCTAGAGTGTCTGACTGACATTGGGACCGTTCTGTTAGAATCCAACAGGAGGAGTGGAAGTAGAAATGGGCATGCCTGGTTACTGCTTGACATTAATGTAGGAGCTTCCATTAAGGAGACTGCCTCCAATTATCACACAGTTCTGCCCAGAAAACCTAAGAAAATATTCAGGGCTCATACGATGAAGTCAGCAAAGGGTGTTAAAACCAGTCCTGTCTAAACAGAAGGCTGTCATCAAGGAAACAGTTGCCAAGGGAAGTTGGGAACAAGGACTTTGCCCTGCAGCAGTTACAGGAAAGCATGGATCTGTCTTATACCTCACATAGTCATTTACACCTGTGGAAAGTGGACATAAAACTGCTAACATCCTGATTTGGAAGGTGTTTGTACCTGCTTTTCACACACCTATATGACTTCAGGGCTAGGTGTAAAGAATGAGGCTTTATGTCTTTTATGTTTTCCCTGATGACCGCTGATACTGTTACTTAAATTAGTCTATCATTGCACTAGTAAGCATATTTGTTAAAATGTTTTATTATGCATCTGTGCTAATGAATTCTGTCTAGCCAAAGATCAAAACCAGTGACTCCATCTTCATCCTCCTTGAGATATCAGCCACCTTTGACACTATCAATCATAGAATCATAGAATATCAGGGTTGGAAGGGACTCCAGAAGGTCATCTAGTCCAACCCCCTGCTCGAAGCAGGACCAATTCCCAGTTAAATCATCCCAGCCAGAGCTTTGTCAAGCCTGACCTTAAAAACCTCTAAGGAAGGAGATTCTACCACCTCCCTAGGTAACGCATTCCAGTGTTTCACCACCCTCTTAGTGAAAAAGTTTTCCTAATATCCAATCTAAACCTCCCCCACTGCAACTTGAGACCATTACTCCTCGTTCTGTCATCTGCTACCATTGAGAACAGTTTAGAGCCATCCTCTTTGGAACCCCCTTTCAGGTACTTGAAAGCAGCTATCAAATCCCCCCTCATTCTTCTCTTCTGCAGGCTAAACAATCCCAGCTCCCTCAGCCTCTCCTCATAACTCATGTGTTCCAGTCCCCTAATCATTTTTGTTGCCCTTCGCTGGACTCTCTCCAATTTATCCACATCCTTCTTGTAGTGTGGGGCCCAAAACTGGACACAGTACTCCAGATGAGGCCTCACCAATGTCGAATAGAGGGGAACGATCATGTCTCTCGATCTGCTCGCTATGCCCCTACTTATACATCCCAAAATGCCATTGGCCTTCTTGGCAACAAGGGCACACTGCTGACTCATATCCAGCTTCTCGTCCACTGTCACCCCTAGGTCCTTTTCCGCAGAACTGCTGCCTAGCCATTCGGTCCCTAGTCTGTAGCTGTGCATTGGGTTCTTCCGTCCTAAGTGCAGGACCCTGCACTTATCCTTATTGAACCTCATCAGATTTCTTTTGGCCCAATCCTCCAATTTGTCTAGGTCCTTCTGTATCCTATCCCTCCCCTCCAGCGTATCTACCACTCCTCCCAGTTTAGTATCATCCGCAAATTTGCTGAGAGTGCAATCCACACCATCCTCCAGATCATTTATGAAGATATTGAACAAAACCGGCCCCAGAACCGACCCTTGGGGTACTCCACTTGATACCGGCTGCCAACTAGACATGGAGCCATTGATCACTACCCGTTGAGCCCGACAATCTAGCCAGCTTTCTACCCACCTTATAGTGCATTCATCCAGCCCATACTTCCTTAACTTGCTGACAAGAATACTATGGGAGACCGTGTCAAAAGCTTTGCTAAAATCAAGAAACAATACATCCACTGCTTTCCCTTCATCCACAGAACCAGTAATCTCATCATAAAAGGCGATTAGATTAGTCAGGCATGACCTTCCCTTGGTGAATCCATGCTGGCTGTTCCTGATCACTTTCCTCTCATGCAAGTGCTTCAGGATTGATTCTTTGAGGACCTGCTCCATGATTTTTCCAGGGACTGAGGTGAGGCTGACTGGCCTGTAGTTCCCAGGATCCTCCTTCTTCCCTTTTTTAAAGATTGGCACTACATTAGCTTTTTTCCAGTCATCCGGGACTTCCCCGGTTCGCCACGAGTTTTCAAAGATAATGGCCAATGGCTCTGCAATCACAGCCGCCAATTCCTTCAGCACTCTCGGATGCAACTCGTCCGGCCCCATGGACTTGTGCATGTCCAGCTTTTCTAAATAGTCCCTAACCACCTCTATCTCCACAGGGGGCTGGCCATCTCTTCCCCATTTTATGATGCCCAGCGCAGCAGTCTGGGAGCTGACCTTGTTAGTGAAAACAGAGGCAAAAAAAGCATTGAGTATATTAGCTTTTTCCACATCCTCTGTCACTAGGTTGCCTCCCTCATTCAGTAAGGGGCCTACACATTCCTTGGCTTTCTTCTTGTTGCCAACATACCTGAAGAAACCCTTCTTGTTACTCTTGACATCTCTGGCTAGCTGCAGCTCCAGGTGCGATTTGGCCCTCCTGATATCATTCCTACATGCCCGAGCAATATTTTTATACTCTTCCCTGGTCATATGTCCAACCTTCCACTTCTTGTAAGCTTCTTTTTTATGTTTAAGATCCGCTAGTATTTCACCATTAAGCCAAGCTGGTCGCCTGCCATATTTACTATTCTTTCGACTCATTGGGATGGTTTGTCCCTGTAACCTCAACAGGGATTCCTTGAAAGACAGCCAGCTCTCCTGGACTCCTTTCCCCTTCAAGTTAGACCCCCAGGGGATCCTGGCCATCCGTTCCCTGAGGGAGTCGAAGTCTGCTTTCCTGAAGTCCAGGGTCCGTATCCTGCTGCTTACCTTTCTTCCCTGCATCAGGATCCTGAACTCAACCAACTCATGGTCACTGCCTCCCAGATTCCCATCCACTTTTGCTTCCCCCACTAATTCTACCCGGTTTGTGAGCAGCAGGTCAAGAAAAGCGCCCCCCCTAGTTGGCTCCTCTAGCACTTGCGCCAGGAAATTGTCCCCTACGCTTTCCAAAAACTTCCTGGATTGTCTATGCACCGCTGTATTGCTCTCCCAGCAGATATCAGGAAAATTAAAGTCACCCATGAGAATCAGGGCATGCGATCTAGTAGCTTCCGTGAGCTGCCGGAAGAAAGCCTCATCTACCTCATCCTCCTGGTCCGGTGGTCTATAGCAGACTCCCACCACTACATCACTCTTGTTGCACACACTTCTAAACTTAATCCAAGAGGTTTTTCTGCAGTTTCGTACCGGAGCTCTGAGCAGTCATACTGCTCCCTTACATACAGTGCTAAGGGGCGGGGATTTGCTGGGGGGGCAGTGTGAGAGCCTTTTAGGGAGCAGTCATACTGCTCCCTTTCATACAGTGCTACTCCCCCACCTTTTCTGCCCTGCCTGTCCTTCCTGAACAGTTTATAACCATCCATGACAGTACTCCAGTCATGTGAGTTATCCCACCAAGTCTCTGTTATTCCGACCACGTCATAGTTCCTTGACATCACCAGGACCTCCAGTTCTCCCTGCTTGTTTCCAAGGCTTTGTGCATTTGTATATAATACATCCGAAGAATCACATTATTCTTCTTGAAATCTTGTCCTCCTTTGGCTTTCATAATTCTGTCTTCTCCTGGTCATCCTCCAACCTCTAATCACTCCTTCAGCATATCCTTCAGAGGATCCTCCTTAGCCCCTTTTGGGAGGGAATTTCCACAGGGCTATGTCCCCTTCTCTTCTCCCTCTACACCTTATCTCTGGGTAATCTCATCAGCAAACACAAATTCAATTACCATATCTATGCTGACTTTTCACTTATCTACCTCTCTACTCCAGACCTGTCTCCTTCTGTCCACATGAAAATCTTGGCTGGTCTCTCTTGGTCATCTAGTCCTCTGCTCAAGCTCCACATGGTTAAAACAGAGCTCTTAACTCCCCCAAAATCCTCCCTCCTACCATCTTTCTTGATCATTGTGGACAGCACAACTATCTTGCCCGTCACTCAGACCTGTAACCTAGGCATCATCTTCTACTCAAATTTCCCTCTATGTCTTAATATCCAGGCTATGTCTAAATTTTGAAGATTCTTTGCTCATAACTTCTCTAAGATGTGGCCTTTCCTATCCCTTCACGCTGCTAAGCCTTGTCTAAGCTCTCAAAACTGCAATATTTTTTCTCTCTAGCCTTGACATATGCAATCTGGTCCCCTTGAAAACGATGCTGCAAAGATAATTTCCTAGCCTGTCACTCTGACCATGTCACTGTCTCTTTTCATCCCTCCATTGATTCCCCCTCCTCTATCACATCATAAATAATGACTTGTCTTCACATTCAAGGCCATTCATGGCCTTTATCATTCTACCTATTCCCTCATTCACTATTGAGATGTCAGTTCCGACTTCCAGTTGGCCCATCGTGTCAGCCTCCATCACTCCCACTTGTTAAATTTTCAAACAAGCACCTTTGTGCTTTCTACAGCGCTGCCCCCCATGCTTGAGAGAATCTTCCTGTGAACATCTGAAAAACTAACACATCCTCCTCCTTCAAAACGCTCAGGTGCTGTAATGCCGATAAAACACATGACAACAACTGGGCTGCTAGTGCACTTATACCACAGAGTCATGCTGACCAATACAGTCTCATTGTTTCCCTGTACTTCCCTATCTCTCTGTCTTTACCCATCTGTTGTCTCTTATCTTATACATAGATAGTAAGTTCTCTGAAGCAGGGACCATCTTTTGCTCTCTATTTGTACAATGCTTAGCACAACAGGGTCCTGGTCCATGACTGGGGATCCTAGGCAGTATGGTGCCACCTATAAATAACAATAATCATAAGTAGTAATATAAATATGGATAATCAAGCAATTTTAATGGACAAATCCTGCATAGAGAACTGAGCCAGAAGGCTGCCATAGAGAAACTGCACATAAAGGAGCTAGAAAAAAAAGAACGCCTTATCATGGGGAAACCATACAATACAGTATATTGTGAACTCTCAATTCTTCTAACCTTTGTCCCGATTATCATCAACAAAGCAAAGATATTATATCCACCACTTTGGCACCTAAATACCTAAAAGAGTTTAAGATGAAAATAGACAAATATATTTTTGTTGTTCTTTCTGCAAGTACATAGACAAATATTTATAGGGGAAAGCTAAATTGCAAAGATGGGGTTCCCATTTCGTCTTATTATCATAAGATCCACAATAATTCTCAGCTCTTGAGGGAGTTCCACATCTGCAGACTGTTAGGATATAGATATTCAGGCCTGTCTGTAAAGGCCTGTACTTTAAGAATTTAGGTGTATTCTTACCTCTTCGCTAGTTAGAGGTATAAAAGAAAGAATCAAAATCACTGTCTGCCAGTGTAAGGTCCTTTTCTTACTGTGACAGTCTGAGGCCCTGTTCTTAGGCTAAGGCCTTTGGCTAAGCGACAGAGGCAGCCATAAGCTGGGAAGTGAACGGTCACATCCTCACATTCCAAACTAGTCACATTGAAATCAGGTGCTATTGGGCTGTTAGGAATACAATCCTGTCCTGATAGTGCCTATCACCTCCAGAGAAAGGGAAGTGCCTAGAAGATGTAAAAGGAAATTTAGGGTGATAGTTTTCTGTCTGGTAAGAACTCACTTATCAATAGACACAGCTGGGAAACTCTTATGTCTTTACAGATGTAGTTGTGAAATCCTCACTTCTGTATTGTTTTGTCATTATAGTTCCCACTTTGCTATTGTTTATTGGCATGGTCTCTGTCTGGTTCTGTGATTGTTTCTGTTACTGTATAATTAATTTTGCTGGGTGTAAACTAATTAAGGTGGTGGGATATAATTGGTTAGCTAATCATGTTACAATATGTTAGGATTGGTTAGTTAAATTTCAGTAGAATGATTGGTTAAGGTATAGCTAAGAATATTATTATATAAATTAGGGGCAAACAGGAAGTAAGTTGGGATTCGAAAATAAGGAAAAAGGAACTTGTATTTAAGCTTGCTGGAAGTTCACCCCAATAAACATCTAATTGTTTGCACCTTCAGACTTCGGGTATTGTTGCTCTCTGTTCATGCGAGAAAGACCAGGGAAGTGGGAGAGTGAAGGAATAAGCTCTCTAACAAAGACAAGCTAGCAAGACAGCTCCATTCTAGGGACTCAGATGGCTCTGATGTTGAAGTAGGACTTTACCCAGTGCAAGAGGCAGTCTTTAGAGGTAGCTTTGACCCAGTCCCATTGAGGGCCTTAATGATCAGGACCAGGATTTTGAATTTGATCCAGTATTCAATGGAGAGCCAGTATAGTGTGGGAAGCATCAAGGCAATATGCATTGCTGAGAGGGTGGGCTGCCATATGAACTAGCTGGAGCTTTTTCAAGGATTTTGTGTTCATTCCCAGATACTGTGAATATGTTGCAGTAGTCAAGTCTGCAAGTGACAAATGCGTGGATCCTGTGACCATGTCTTGATACATTAGGAGCCTTCTAGCCAGCTATGGGAGAAAGAAAAGGTTTATATCAGCCATGGTTATCTATGTATACAGCAGCAGTGAGTAATCTGGGAGGCCGTTTGCTGTTTTGACAATTAGAGGGCACGTTCCCTAAACAGGAGACACTAGCAAATTCCTCAAAACATTCCCTTCATCCTGCCAACTATCTGGATTTAGTTTCAGCCAGTTTCTCTTCATCCAGTCACTGGCCTTGCCCAGGCATCTGGACAAGTGAAGGCTACCTGCAGTACATATAAAGGATGGAGGTGGGTGTTGTCTGCTTACTGCTGGCATTTGAGTCCATGTTGTTTCACAGTCTCTTCCAAGAATTTTACATAACTGAAGAGAGGGGATGAAGATGTAGCCTGGCTCTCTACAGGTGAGATCCCTGGGTCTGCAGGTGCAGCTGTTCACCCCAACCTTCTGAGATTAGGAAGGATCCAAGCCAATTCAGGATGCTTCCACTGAACCCTGGTAAGTCTCAGACATGTGAGCAGCTTTTCATGACTCACTGTTGAATGCTAATGAGAGATGTAGGACCATGAAAAAGGATGCTGTCCCACATCTAGGACAAGGAGATAGTCATCCATCAGTATGACCACTGTCATTTCAGAGTCACTGTCTGGTCTAAAAATTGATCATGAGAATTCAAGTTACTGATAAAGGTCTGATGATCCCAGATATATTTCTTCATTAATTTCTTAACTGTCTTCCAGGACAGGAATGGGGAGATTAGATTCCAGAAAATACTAGATGATGTTGATTGTATCAAGCAATGGTTTTATGAACAATAGCCAATCTATGTTTAAGGGTTTGCAGCAAACTTCTTTTCTTCAAAGAATGCATTGAATATTTTTGTTTTAGTTAGCAGATGACTAAAATACTCTTTTCTAGCTCTTATTATCAAAGAATGGCACAGGGCACAGTTGCAGATGGTGATTCAAGTTTCAGTTAGTGCTACATCTTGCTTATGAACAAACCAAAATCTGAGAAGAAAGGTGATGCACTTGGGATTGTGTGCATAGTCTTTGAATCCTGGGATTCAGAGAAGCTATGCCTGATTTAAATATGCTTCCTAAAGAACAAAAATATGGTAGGACCGAATTCAAGGGAGTAGAAAAAACAAATTCCACAAAGCTTTGGGTATTTGAGAGCATTGTAGATTCCAGGTTAGTTAAATAATCCACACTCTCTTACTTGACTGAGAGATTGAACTTTATTCCATTGTGACTTCACTTCAAGAGCTTTAAGTGTCATTATCCAGGACGTTTGTTTCGCCTAACTTATCCTCTTTATGGAGTTCATATTATTAACTGAATCTAGGGTTTATGTCAGCCCATTTTTAATAAGCTGAACATCTAGGGACAGTTCTGCACCTGATGTAAATCAACGTCTCTCCACTGATTTAAACTGAGCTGCACCAAGTTATACCAGTTGAGAATATGGCCCCTTGTGTGAAATTTAGATTCTGGTTGTGGGATATGTAAATAATATTGGAAAACATTATATAAAACATATAATGTTGGTGCATTTTCAAACCTATGGTTAGCAAAGAAAAGACTTGACCAATCCTACCAGAAAAGTGAGTGTGTATCATCATTATATTGACATTCACAGTGGTTAACAGGCAATCTGAGCAGGTGCAGGTGGTAATATGTTCTGTTCATCCTGCTAACATGCAATCCAGGGACACAACCCCTGCCAGTATTAATGTGGTGAAATTCTATTTAATTTTGTGTACCTGGATCAGGGAGTTTACATAAGCAGGTCCATAAGGAAATTGGAACACAGAGGAAGGATGGTCCAACTGGTTAAGGAGCTAGCCTGGACTTGGGTTCAATAACCTGCTCGAGCACAATCTTACCATATGACCCTGTGGAAGTCACTTAGCCTCTCTGCACCTCAGTTCCCACTTGTAAAATGGGAATTAGAGTACTTCCTTACCACTCAGGGTTACTGTGAGGATAAATCCATCAAAGATTGTGAGGCACTCAGGTACTATCACTATAGTGAGAGTGGCCATGTAAGGACCTAAAATATATAGAACAAGTGACCTACAGACTGGACCCTTGAAAAACAATTTAATAATTCTCTTCTCTTAAAACATTTAAACCCTTGCAGAAATCAGTTGTACTGCAGGGAGTTACCCTCAGAACATAAATAATACTAATTTAAGAGATCACTTGAGGCCTAACTAACTTTGGGAGCTTTACAGGGTTAGTATTTTCTTATGGATAATCTGTCCTTAAACAGTTTCTCAAATGAATTATGCTTTCCTTCAGCATCAAGCATGCATGTTTTGGTACCTCCTTTTTTTCAACATACATATTTACTCTAGCAATTGCAAGGGAAATCACACTCTCTTAACATTCTCCAATCTCTCTCATCGTACATAATTTATTCTTCTTGTTTCTTCTTCATACAAAGAATTCCTGAAAGCTTCACAGTGAGAGTCAGTTTTAAACTAAAGCAAAAAAGGAATTTAAATAGTTAAAGTAATATAGAGGGAGTTGGCAAACATGTTCCAAACAAATGAGGGAGCAAAAGTAAAAGAGTGCTCTAAGGTATGAAGAATTTCAGGGCGAAAAGGAGAGGACCCCAAGAGAGAAAAGACAATCTTATGGTTAAGTCAATGGACTCAGACTCATGAGATCTGGATTCAATGTCCAGCACTGCCACAGAATTTCTGTGAGAATTTCTGTGCCAGGTCAGTCATGTAGAGTAAAAATTTCAAAGCAGCCCAAGTATCTTTGAAAATTAATGTGACTTGCATGCTTTTAAAAAAATTGCCCTACATCTTTTTACCTTGATAATAGTTCCCTACCTAAGAAGCAGATTGTGAGAATGTCCAATATTCTGCCGATGGAGCCATATAAACAGATAGACTGGAGCTGTGAAATGAACGTACAAGTCAGTTTGAGGAAAAGTGGCCAGAAAGACAAGAACATTTCTGAAAATCAGGTGAGCTCTTTGGCATTGTTTCAGAGGCAGATGGGAAGTCAGTAAAAATGATAGAGGAAGAGAGTGACATGGTCCTTCCTCTTGGAGTAAAAGTTTGAGTAAATACTTTTTCACACAGTACATAGTAGACTGTAGAACTCACTGCTGTAGCACAATTAAGAATTTATCAACATTCAAAGAATTTTACATTTATACAGATCACAAGATTATCCTGAGTTATAATCATTAATGCTAAAAAAAAAGAGTATTGGAAAGGATATACTCATGCTTCAAGGGTTAAAACAATTTCTCGCTGTTAGGGATTAAGATCAGACTTTTGTGGGGGAGGGGGACACCTTACCCCACATCTCCCTGTTGTGGAGTTTCCTGAACCTTTCTCTAGAGCATCTGGTGTTGCCTACTGTCAAACAGGACACTGGATTAGATTGACCATAAATCGGATTCTGTATGGAAATTCTTATTTCTCTACTATCTAGTCTAGTTTAGTAAATTTCAGGAGGTGAATTTCTTGAGAAAATTATAGAATACATCTTGCTCTGTATTCAGCTATTTCTTTAATGGAATTCCCCTTAGGTATGCTAACTGCATGGAATAACTTGTAACATTTACACTGGTATAACAAAAGTTCCTTTTAGCAGAACTGAGAATTATTATCCTTAATTCATCATAGAGTAAATGGGGTATGCCCTGTCCTGTATCTCAGTAAAACTAGTAACAAGGGATAAGGTGGCATCAAGGAACAACAACATTAGAAGCATCTGCAAAGATTGTGTGCATTAAGGTCGTTCTATCACCCAATTGCCATGAATATATGCAAAATAAATATACCCTCAGCATTAACATTGGTGGATGCAGTTTCTTTGTGGCAGCATGCTACATACATAGTAAGTATTGTGCATTTTCACTCTTCTCTTGAAACAGACAAAATTCCACAATTGCTCAATTGGAAACTGAAACTCATATGTACCGTTGTTTCTAAACCCAGCCCCCAAAGTACATTGTGTGTGGTCATGTAACTATGTCTGAGAGGATATTAGTATCCATTGGGGCCGGTAATAGAACTGAATTTGGTTGAGAAAGAAAGTTATGGGGCTCCAAGGAGAGAAGCCAAGTTTAATGAACAGAGACCTCTTCAGCCTCCAACCAAAGCAGCCTGGAGTAAGTATGGGATTAACGCAATTTTGGGAAGGCTCAGTCTGAGCAGGAGAACAAATTCTGTGAAGGGACTAGAAATCTGCTTGCTTGTTTTAGTTTGTTTCATGGTGGGATTAAAGGCACTTTACCAGAAAAGGGATCTAGACTGTGTCTGTTTCTGTTTCTGTTTAGCAGGCTAAAAAAAGACTTTCAACTCCTCCCACAGAAGGAAAAGGCATTAGACAGATTTTTGCTTTTCAAGTTGCTGAAAATACTTTCACTGAATGCTCCAGCCACAGGAGTTCTAGAATTCCGAGTATTTAATTTTGCCATCCTGCTCAGGCTTAGTCACCCATAGAAGGAAAGGATGCACGGAATGTGGTGTTTATGGGGAGGTCAGTGAGCTAGAGTCCTCATCTTTTCCAGGTACTGAAGCACCTATAATGACCCAGTGACACTATGCATATTCTTTAGGAAAGAATACATCCTGCACACCCATCATTCCTCACAGAAGATCAACAGGGGGGGAAAAAAAGATGGATGCAAATAATGCAAGTCAAACCAACCCTAAATAGTGCCTTAGTCTCTTTTGTGCACATTTTATTTAATATTCTTATTGTTCTGAAGCTTTGCATTTGACTGTGTTCATGCTTAGTCATTAATTTTACACATGGTACTCTCATACAATTTCAGAATAACTATGTTGGGAAAAAGCCTCTGATTGATTAATCATTTATCTCAGAAGAAAGGCCATGAACATATTTGATTTCAAGCAACTCCACACATACACAGCTATAAAACATGTTGTAAATGGCAGTACACAGCCATTTTAAGTGGATTGTGAAAAAGTTTATATCTGCAAGGCTGAATGAAGGGGCTCTTTTAGAATGCATTGCAGCATATAAGTTACTGTGCATTAACTAAAACCCGAGCATTTGTTTTCTTCAGTGATAAATAACACAATTGTCTAGTTTAAAGTTTAAAGGTGTAGCTAACAATGACCTATGAACACTATGAAACAATAGCCTATTTATAGGTTACTGCCTGCAATCAATACCACCTTTCGTTTAACTTAATCAATGTTGTTTTTAATTGATTAGTTTGAGTTGAAGAGCTGCCAAAATACCAGACTGCTGTGTCAGGGGAGAGAAAAATGTATTATTGTTTGGTTTCTGTGTATTGTAGGATAATTCCAGTATTTATTCTTGGTCAAGAAAAAATGCTGTATGTGAGGTAAAGTACATAATTACTGCATTTTTCCACCCTGACTGTTCAGGGATCAATGACAAAATACAGGCAAACTAAAAAGAGATTTCTTGATCATCTACTGTATTACCTCTGTTTAAAATTTAAGCTGGAGAGAGCTGTTCACTGGGAAGGTGGAGGTGGAGGGAGAATCAGGTGAACAAGGACGTTGAAAGCTCATGAGCCAACTGATATAGTTTGTTATGCTCACCTTTTCATTGGGAGTCTAGAATTACCCATTAGGATTGGAACAAAGGTTGAGCACTCCAGTAACTACAGTGACAATATTTAGTTTCAGGGAAATTTCCACTGCTGCACATGAATTAATTCAAAGTGCTGTACTGAGATTAATGCTGTTATTTATTATGATGCATATAATTTCATTGGGTGCATGGCACTATACAGATGAATAATAAGAGCACAACATTAATTCAAACTCTTGCACCCAGCAGACAAAAGGCAGTTGAAGTTTAAGTTAATAATCAAAATGAAATTAAAACATTATAAGTATATTTCACTGCATATGAGATGCAGGCCTGATCCTCAAGTACTGTAAGAAGACTAAACACAAATACAAAAGGATCATGTGGGCTGGAACTTTCAAAGGAGCTAAAGGGATATCAATGGGATTTGGGCACTTATCTCCATTAGACTCTTTTGAAAGTCTCAGTCTTTGACATAAAAACCTATTTTAAGATATTATGTCTGCCATTCAGCATGAGAAAGGAGAGAAGAGAGATGGAGAGAATATATTCATCCTTCTGCCTCTAGGACTCAGTGGGGTATGTGCATACATTGCCACAAATCCACCAATTTGTCTAATAGACTTTGGCATCAGTAACAAGATAGCAGGTATCTCTCCCTAAAGGGCCACTGTGACGGCTTTGCTCCATTCTGTTCCCTTTTTCACATTTCCCCCACAGCTTAATTCATTGTTCTCACATAAAGATGCTAGGACAACACTGGAGAACCCTGTCAAGCTACAAACTCTCTCCTTTTGATTTCTATAGGTAATTATAAATGTAGGCATTGAGTTCAGTGATCTCTCTGAACTTCGGAAATCTGAGAACCAGTGATAGGAAGAAACCTTAAAGTCAGGCTGGGAAGAACTGCCCGTCTATGTCAGCTTGTTGCCAAAGAGTCCTCGCTATGCTAGGATCTGATGTTCCATGCCCAAGAATTTATGTTTTCACTGCTGGATGGATAGAACTGAAATCTCCTTCCTCTGAGTTTCTGTCACATGTGTTTTTAGCTTATGTCCAGTTGAAATTCTGAGACACTGGAAGAACCTGCTGAGGAGCTTCCAAACCAAAATTGAACTTCTGTGACAAATTCATCTTCAAGAAGAAGCCATCCACTATTTTGCCTTTGCTTCATCGGAAACCCTATTTCTACCTGCATGGATCTGGATGAGTCAGCTATTTGTTTCCACAAGCAGCCATGGCATTAGAAGCAGTTGATGATTCCTTGGGAAGTTATCCACGACATCTACACAAAATTCTCCTGTTCTGTCTAGGCTTCTGAGAACTCTGTTTCCAGATACTAGTTTTTTTCCCTTCTGAAAGGCTCAATTTCTGCAATCCCCAGTGTGGCACTCTGTACCTCAAAACAGCACCCTGAAAGCCCAGTACTCACCACGGTCATATAATTATGATATGTTTTGTACAAAGTATGCCTTCTGAGGTATCATTTTAAAAGTCTTGATCTGTTGAACATTAATATCCAATTGGATTGTATGTGCTATCATTGTATGTTGAGTCATGACATTTAGCTATGTGTGTGTTACTGAAATATGTTGTGAGATTAGAAACACTCACAACCAGCCTTTCAAGTATAAAAATGGAGTAGCCAGATGTGCTGATAGCCCATTAAAGGGGAATCTACTTGCCCAGCAACCATCCCAGAAGACTTCTCTGAGAGAGCACATAGACAATGGAGGCTGCGTGACCAACGGGTGTGGACCTCCATGTCACAAGCATAGATCTTTCCAAAAAGCTGGAAGAAACTATAAAAAAGGGGAAATTACATCATGACTTGACCTCACTCTCCCCATCCCACAACTCAACACCTGGAAACATGTCAGGAGGACAAAAACTTTGAACTGGGGAGGGTGGTCCTGGGCTCAAGGAGAGGTTTAGCCTGTGTATCGAAAATCTGTGACCTGTTTATACCATCTGGGTGAGACATTGCTTGATTCTAATCCTGTTTAGTTTATAGAACTCAGATTGCAAAAAAATATTTTTATTTCTTAGGTAAGCAACTTTGATCTCTTTGCTTAGTACTTATAATCACTTAAAATCTATCGTTCTGTAGTTAACAAATCTGTTTTATATTTTACCTAAAACAGTGTGTTTTGGTTAAACTGCTTTGGAAATCTCAGCTCGGTTTATAAAGGCTAGTGTGTATCCTCTCCAAATCAAGGGAGGGGTAGACTTGGTAATGAACTTCCACTGGTCAGGCTTCTGACCAGGGCAAGAAGGTACAAGTCTGGGAAATTAGGAGGAATTGGCTGAAGCCTTTCTATTGTCGGTTCATGAATGGCTGGGAGATGCATTCATCTAACTCAGTTGAGTTTGTCCTTGCCTGTGGATGACTGTGTAAGTGCAGTACCTGCCAGAGGTTTGTAGCTTGCCAACAGCATTACACTATCATAGGGAGCCCAGGTTGCTGAGACAGAGGACTCAGCAGTCCCACAGTTCAGGTTGCACCCTGGGAACCCAGTCGCACTCAGACAGCCCCAGCCGCTCTTTACTAAAAGTCCATACTGGTTGCCTTGAATGAATGATAAAAAAACTTGTTGTACTTAACAAGTGGCAATACATAGGGCACAACAGCTTCCAGAGCTGATGAGGAAGTGTCAATTGAATACCAAAGCAAAACTTTAAAATTATTTATTTGAGATATATATTTACTGTATCTGTAAACTGTTGGTAAGAGAAAAGTCAAGAAAGACTTGGAAAAAAGTATAATAAAATAATCAGATTTTTTTCTTTCCTTAGGGAGTAATCAATATCACAATGTACATACCATTATTGGCATGTGTGGTACTATACAGATGAATGACCCTTCCTCAAGGAACTATGGGAGCAGATGAAATTGCTCTTGGAATTAGAGAAGAGGAAGAAACTGAGAGGAATAGAGACAGTGACCTGAGACATATCAGAGCAGCAGAGAGAGAAGAAAGAAGAAGCGCCATCAGAAGAAATGCAAAAACAGTGACTGTTAGCATGGGAAGTTAATTTATATAAGGATATCACAGT
Source organism: Lepidochelys olivacea (assembly GCF_965140295.1). NCBI lineage: Eukaryota > Metazoa > Chordata > Testudines > Cheloniidae > Lepidochelys > Lepidochelys olivacea. The sequence continues at coordinate 78,706,064 of NC_140411.1, forward strand.
CACAGAAGCCCAGGGAGAAGAGGGTTTTAATGTAAAAGTAATTCATGGTGTTGAGGGAAGTAGACGATCAAAACATTTTAAAGACAAAGCCCTTAGATTGCCAGTAATTTCAATAAAGATTGTGGACACCATAGATGAAATGATGGAAGAAATAGATCAAAGGAGGATTTTAAGGAAAGGCATTTTAGTTAAATGTCCTATTAGAGGAAACTAGTAAGCAGTGAGACAATCAAAGAAGGAGAAGCCCCGTCACTTGGGACATTTAGAACTAGACTTGACAAATCATTAAAACAATCTTGCATTGTCAGGAGATGAGATAGGTGACCCAGAGTAATATCTGTGATAAATTACCTACAATAATAATCTTTTGTATCTCAAACATAAAATTGTGTACATACTGTATCTGAGCAGACTACAGAGATTTAAATTAAGATGTACAAATTTTAGGAAGAAAAGACTGGATCTGTAGATTGAACATTTGAGATTAGTGATCAGGTAGTGCTTTGAGGTGGTTCACTAATCTGAACAAAATATGAAGATAATTCAGATCTTGCCATACTTGCTGTCCATATCTAATAGGTATTTCTTGTTATAAGAAACTAGTAATGTGTTGCAAACTTTGTGGATAATAAAAACTAAACACTAACATATAGAAATCTCAGTAATTTTTATTCTTTCAATGTAAGCTGATTTTAAAACTGACCTGGACAATGCACTAGAGAATACATGAGAGGGACCAATCCTGTGATGATGGGGGGTGGACAAGATGACTTAATATTGAATGTCTTGGATATCTCTAGTTCCTAAGATTCTAATATCACATTATAGTGAATCTTCCTGTACCTGGAGTTCTATAATAAAAGATTTGACTGATAGCATCACCCATTAGTAAGGTTGCCCAATACAGCCTAATGTAAGGCCCTATCTTCAGTTGCTTATCACTTTGCCAAACTCTACTCAATTGGGCTGAAATTTTCTATGCTGAGTGTCTGCAACAGGCTGACTGACTGATTGATTGATGTTATATTAAATTCCAGCCAGAATGGTTCTGCCCATGTCTAAGATAGAGAAAAATACATTTCTGATTACCTTTTCTTTGAACAGCCTTAGTACCCCCCTTGCTTTGGGACTTGAAATTTGGCAGGGTGTCAGGATTGTGTCTCTTGCTGTCCCTATGAAAATCCACCCAAATTTGGTCAATTTATAAGCCTCTGAAAAATCAAATGCTCTGCAAAGACTTAATAGATGTTAGGAGTTAAAATATCCGCAGATATCATCCTCACTTACCATGATCGAACCCCTCATAGCTCCTAGCGTTGACCAAATTTTACAAGGGTCATCCCTACAGAGCAAATGAGCATCTCTTCACAGTTCCTACATGGGACCACACTGCATATGAATCCTCCCTACAGAGTGATTATGCATGCCTCAGCCTATGGCTACACGGGCAAAGACAGACTTTCCCTGTAATGACTATTCCCAGCTGAATCAGGCTGAGTTGGGGACAGGCACTGGAACTGAGAGTAGGGAACCAATCTCTCCTGTGCTCTCAATGAACTTCCTGCTATCACCCAGGCAGCCTGGAGCAAGAAGCTCTCTGATTCGAAAGCAGAGGAGACAAAAGCTGGAGAAGGGGGAAGGGAAAGGAGTACATTGAGTCAAGAAGTCTGGTGAGACTAGAATAGGAGGGCAGGAGAGAAACTGGGACTGGGATTTGGAAACAGAGACTAGGACTAGCTGCATAAGGAGACTGATACTGAGAGCTGGGAGGAGAAAAGAGGCTGGGACCATTTGGACAAGGTGACTGGGAGCTCTTGAGGGGAAATAAGGGGTGACCACTGTGATGGAACAAGGAGCTGGGGAGAGGCAGGAGATTGGAACTGACTAATCAAGGAAAATGGGACAAGGAATGAGTAGAGGGAATGGGTTTCAGGGAGAGGGGAGACAGATCTGACAAGGAGCTGAGGTGTGTGGTGAGAACTGATAGTGGCTGGGCAAAAACACTGAGACAATCAAAGACCTGGGCCATGGGGGTTGGGGGTGGGGGTGAGTGGAGGGAGAATCCAGTTGAGACTGAGGTGGGAGGAGAAGCCTGAGAAGTGGAGACCACGGAGTGGGTAGGCAAGGAGAATGGAACTGGGACAAGTAGCCAGTGGTGGGGAAGAGACAGGACTGGGACTGGGATTGTTTGAAGGGATGTGGCAAAAGTGTTCAACCTTGAGTGGACAGGAGTCGCTGACCATTAGTACACACTCTCCCCTAGAGCTGGAATGGAATCCACGTTTCCAGAGTCTCACCATTCCTGTGCTGTCAGCAAATTATCTGTGAAACCCTCTGGCAAAATGTGCCTCTTGCCCCCTCTACTGATGGTCCACATGGAAGATGACAATCTATTATTCCTATCCATTACTCTATTAGTTGAAGTGACATGGGTCTGAGTTGTGGATCTAAAGGTTCCAGCTCTGCTGATGAGCCACGCGAGTGTCCGCATCATGCCACATGATGACACTTCTGTTTTTTCAGTCTTCCTTTTAAAAACACCTAGGAATTTATATACATAGAATTATGTTAAAAGACTATTAAGGTTGCAAATTCAAATGCTCAAAGGTTGGGAAATGCCAGAATTAAGGTTAAGTCCTGGAAACAAAAACAACAAAACAAGCAAAACAAAACAAACAACCAGGGATAATAATACTTACCTCCTTTGTAAAATACTTTGAGACCTTCTGATACAAATTGCTATATAAGAAGTAGGTATTATTTTTTCTGTTAATAAATAAGGCACAGAGCCATACACTGAATGATGAGTATAAAACAAAATACTGAATAGCTGCTCATTAAGTGAGAACTCTCCATCCTGTGCATTGCATGAGGCCAAGTTTCTGTGGAAATAATAGTACATGATCAGCCAATTAAAGGCTATATCAAAAATGCTTTGCACAAGGGGACTGAATTAAGGTGGCACAGACATCCTTAATTCTGGCATTTCCTAACTTTGAGTTCTTGACTTTGCAACCTTAAAAATATTCTTTGAACATGGTTTATGTTTGTTATAATAAATGCAGTAAAGCACTGAGAAACGCGCCTGCTCAAAATTTTTACATCAGATATACAATCATGTGAATGTGGTATGTATAACAACACAGTATTTTTTAAGTACACAGGTATCTCAGAAGTGTACTTTTCAAACATTAGACAAGTGTATTGCAAAAGAATCAAACATAAATGCTCATTTACTGAGATTATTACACTCATTTTCATTGTTTAATAATAGATTAAAAGAGTTTCAGATGATTTCAGAAAACAATTCACGTTAGGTTTTCAGTCAAGAGACTAAGAATTTATCTAAATGATTCCCAGTAATGTTAGTGGCAGCTGCTAGCAGAGCCTGTGCCCCCAAAATCTGCCCAATATTTAAACAGCAAAGTGCATGTGTTAAGTACCTGGGATATGCATAGCTAAATCACCAATAAATTAGTTCTGTCAGATGATGTGTATGGAAACACTGCATGGGCACTGCACTGCACGGGCTTTGCACTGCATGGGCACTCACAGGAGCCTTCCACCTTGTGCCTCCACAAATGGACATGGTCCTATGACCCTCTCATACTGGTGGCATTACTCAAAACCGCAGTGGGCCCAGAACTGACTGAGAAACACGTGACACATCTGAACAAAGGGTGCAACAGGAGCCATACCCTCTCGGTGCTCTGAACAGTATTGCGCCTACCTAAGAGTAGATCAACCATGTACATTGCTCCAATATTTCCTGCTGGGCCCATCAACCTCATGCCACCCCTATTGCCAGCTATGGCTTAAAACCACAGTGCAGTCCCTAATGTGTGTTACTTAAAATTATCAATCTGCTCCTAGCAAAGGTTTTGCTCAGCATTAAGCTCATCACGACAGGGAGATGGTAGGAGGTACTGCCTTCCCAACTTCTTCCTGACTGCCTGCCCCATAGCCCTGAGAGCACTACTTCCTTGTGTGACTATGGAATGTGCTGAGCTGGAGATGCTTTCTCTGCTCTGCTGCAACTGCTCGGTATTGCCCCCCCTCCCCCCACTGGCTACCTGTGGGACGAAGACTCAGGTAGTTTCCCGGACAGGCAATGAGAACCCCACTGTGGTTTCACGGGGAGTAGGATAGATGCTCTAGTGAGCCAGTGCACAAGATAGCTCCCCTTCTTACACAGGGTCAGAGAGTAGTTAGGACCATTTCTAGCATCCCTTCACCCATGGTCTGAAAATCAGCCTCCAGATATGTTAGAGAGCCTGGATGAAGGCAGATAGAGGCGATTGGTTTGCTCGGAAGGATTGGGGAAACACAGAATTGATTTGCTTTAGGGGATGAGGGGAGGAAGATGATAGGTATGCTTGATGAGAGGCAGAAGATCCACTGGAAGGTAGAGAATTGGTCTGCTGGGGGGCAGAAGGTCAGTTTGCTGCAGAACCAGGAGATGGAGCAATGAAAAGACTGGCAGCCAGAAGAGGGATTGGAGCATGCCAGCATCAGAAGCTGGATTAATGGAGGAGAGGCTAGACTGAAAAAATAATTGAGGCAGGGAAGCCCTGGGGATGAGCAGAGGGCAAAGGAGGGACTCAGGAAATGGAATGGGGTATCTGGAGACACCAGGGAAATCATGGGCCTGAGACTATGGGACACCAGGGTAAAGAGGATGGACTATTGGCAGAGAAGTGCTTGAGAAGGCATAGGATCTGTATGGAGTATAGCATCTGCAAATGGAAAGGATGAACTGGGAATAAATGGTGAACTGATGGAGGCAGTAGAAAATGGGAACGATATGGAGAAGGCAAGAGAGAGAAAGGAGCCTCAAGGGCAGGTGGCAAGTGAGGAAAGCTTAAAAAAAGCAGGAAAGGTTTGGGAGAGAGGACAAATAATGGGATCTGGCTGGGGAATAGGAAACCAGACCATGTGAGACAAAAAGGGACATGAAGTGAACAGAAGGGGGTGAGAGTTAACAGGGAACCGGTTAGATAATGTATAGTGAACAGGTTTTAGATAATGTATATTGGAAAAGGTGAGGAAAGAGAACTGGGACAAGCTATGTGTGAGCTGGATGGGAATGGAGGAAAAGGGTGGGGGAAAGAAAGTTGGGAAAGGAGAGATTTATAGGGGTAACAGATGCTTTAGAGGGGAAAGAGGCAAGCAGAGAGGGAAAGAAACTCTAGTGAAGAGAGAGATTTCTGAGGAAGAACAAAAAATAAGGGAGTCAGTAAATTTCATTGTTCTATTGTTTAACAAAAGGCCTGGTAACAAAACATTATATAAAAGTTAAACATTTTTCTGTATGGTACCTTTTTGTGTGGGATGAGGGGGTCTTGGGAGACCTGGTTGGGAGCTAGGCATAGGCATCTAGTGAACCTACAATATGTATGGAGAAGAGGATAACCTGCTTTATTATTTGTTAAAAATAAAAAATAAGAAAGAAAACACATAAAACCAGTGTTGACACCAGGTTTTCAAAAATGTTTAATATGACTGTGTGTCATTAGGAAATATATGTGTGTGTTTGAGGCCCATGGATTTCAGTCCTTATTGAAATCTAGACAAAAACTAAAAAGCTAATTAAAAGGAGTGTTAAGTACTATACCTGCTTTTAATTTCTTATTCCAATTTTTGTGCTTTTACATTCATACTGTTTTTTAAAATGTTTTTTCTTTCCCCTGTTGTTATGTAAAATAACCCACATAAACAAGAGTGTGAAACTGACTAAAGGTCACCAGTGAAAAAGATTGCGGACAAATGAACTGATCTCTCCCAGTTAAGGTAATCTCAACAATGACAGGTTAAAAAAAATCAGGTTTAAATGTGATTCTTAAAATGACAATATCCTTTTATTAGGATGCAATTAACTGTCAACTTATTTTTAGAATACGCAGCAATTATTTTATTTATATTTTAACTTATTTTTATTTTTTGCCTAAGTTCTTGGCCTAAACTTTTTCTAAAATTGCACTAGATACTTCAAAATTTGTATTAGCTTTATTCTTGCTTCCTCATAGAATACTCCTGTTTTCAGCATATTCAATATTGAAAATTTAAAAGATTAATGACTGTTGATAAATAGACAGTTGTACCGTCCATACTACCAAGAGCTGGACTGGGACAGGGGTGGGAGACAAGAGGCAGCAGAGGAAATAAATTGGGACAACAAGCCCCTGGGGAAGATTGGTACTGGGAAACATTAAGATGGGTGGACACTGGGAATGGCTGACCAAGGGAGGCTGGAACTTAGAGGTGGGATGGGGTGGAAAATGGGGTCAGAATGTCACTGGAGGGAGACTGGGAGACAATGCAGGGAGGAGATACCCTGACATGAGACGAAGAGCCAGATGGAGGCAGGGATGCTGAGACTGAGATCAGGAGAGGATCCAGGGCAGGAGAACTGGGAATGGGTGGGCATGGAGACTGGGAAAAGGAGCTCTTGTGTGGGAGGGAAGAGATTGGGATTGGCTGGTGAAGGAGACTGGATATGAAGGGAGAAGGAAGACTACGATGAGGAGCTGGGGCAGGGAGAGACAGGACTGGCAAAATGAGCTAGAGGAGACACGGGGAAAAGGGGTCAAGCTTGAGGGAAACAAGAAAGGGCTGCAGAGTGTCATTTAAAGCATGGGCGGGGGGTCAGATGGGTGGTGGTCAGGGTTGGGTCCTGCCCCCAGGGGGTGGGACACCCCAGGGGGCCTGCACTCATACCGCAATGGTTCCTGTCCCATAGGGCTAACCCATCCCCCTGTTCAGCCCATTGTCTCTTGCCACAGAGTGCAGCTGGGCCCCTCCCAATGCAATGCCCCACCCCTGCCCTCTTCCTGTCCCTGTCGCTACCAGAGCACCTGCTCCAAGCTGGGCTGTGGTGGGCCAGGTAGGGCCATGGCTTGGGTGCCCTCCCCAGGCTCTGCAGCCAATGGGAACACGGCAGAAGTCTGTGTGATCATGATAGAAAATTCCCCTCCAGAACCTGGAATTGAATCCAGTGGGACACAAACCAATGATTTTTTTAAAAAATAATAATTGATTATTAAAAATTAAATCAGATGCATTCAAAATTAAATTTGAAATATGACAATCTATGTTAAGACCTAAACTTATCATAATCTTAAAATAATTTAAATTAAATACAAAAATAATATTAAGTACTACATATTTGCTGCCATGTTCTAAAGAATGTCAGATCGCTGAACTAATGGTAGTTATTGGCTAAGTACCTGGAACCAGAGTTTGTTGAAATGCTAAGCCAGCTTTTGATAGCAGACCCTCTTCTGCATGTAAAGAGAGATTTTTTTTTCACTTCAGTTTATTCTACTAGTTCAGTTCAACTACAACTAGTTCAAAGTTAAGACCAAGTGGAATTTGAAAAAGCAGGAAAGCTTGTTTTCGTCATCCAATCTACTAGTAAAAACTAGGTTCTAAAATCTTGAAGGACTTGGTGACTAGAAATAATTAATTCCGTTCACTAACTACAGATCTTTCTTTGTTTAAGAAATCAGGTAGTTTTAAATTCCAAATATGTTCTGATAAACTTTTTACAACACTTTTTTCCTTGTGGTTCCAGCACATTTAAGCTAGTTTTATTTAATAAATAAATGTTAAATGCTGTTTTAGTGCATTTTAATTGATTTTGAATTTCCATCCAAATAGAACTTGACACAAATTGCAGAAAATCATCATCATCATCTAGTAAATAAGAAATACATCATTTGCCATTTTTTAAAATAATTAAAAATGTGAATATTAAGAATCTGAATAATTGTATGTTAAGCTATATAATTGCTTAAATGAAAGTGTACAGATATAGAGTATCCTTCTGGTTAACTAAAAGAAGCACCAAATGTAGTGCAAAGTTCATAGGTTCATAGATTCCAGAACACTATATTTAGAGCAAATCAACATGTTTTAATGGTTGTAAACCAACCTTTCTTTATGAATAAAACATAAAGTGCAAAAATTACTAAAATCTATTATCTAAATCAAAGTTTCCTGCATGTTAATTTACATTTTGATTAAAACTGGTGATTTAAATCACTTTGATTTAAATCAATCCACCCCTGATTGAATTGAAAATTCCTGACTCTGAACATTCCTCTGTGATCAGTAAATATCTGTGAAACCTATTGGCAAAGTGTATTGTTCATTCTTCTCTTGTTGTAGGTCCACATACAGGATGACAATCTACTACTACAAGCAGTTAGCTCAAGTAGCGGTGGATCTGAAGGTTCCAACCCCGCTGATGAACCATGTGAGTGCTAATGAGATGCCACATGATGGAACTTCTGTTGTTTCAATTTGCTTTTTTAAAAGCCTAGGAAATTACACACAAACCTACCTTCTCCCTCCACTATTTAAATGAATGTCAAGGGTGCAAAGTCAAGTACTTAAAAGTTAGGAAATGCCAGAATTAAGTGTATGCATTATAATACAGTCTTTTATTACATGATCACATACTAGTTTTATCATGGGACTCCTTCATTCAGTGCACAGGTTAGACAATGTTCCGGGGAAGAGTCAATGTTCTGTACTAAAGGAGGCTGCTATTTGTAGGACATCAGCCTTGTTTACTGCAGAAGTTAGAAAATGACAGGGAATTGTTGAAAGAAAAAGGATGAATTAAAAAAATTTTAAAAAAAATGAATGCCACCCTGGAGAACAGGTTTCTATCCCTGCATCTGCCATAGAGTTCCTATATAATGTTGACAAGGCTCTTAAACTAAACTATTCACAGGTGGCCATTAATTATATGTTCTTCATTTTATGTATGCCCAACTTGATATCTCTGGGCTGAGCGCCCCAACTACACCTCAAGTTAATGGAAGCTGAGCTTTGAATAGATAAAGTGCTAAGAAAAACTGGAGTGCTCTAAAAAATCACACACCATTGTATCAAATGGGGAACCCAAAACTAGTGTACGCTTAGGCTACAGCTACACTAGAGTTTACAGGGGTGCAGCTGTGCTGCTGTAGGCTCTCTAATATAGACTCTCTAAGCTGACAGGAGAGAGCTGTCCCATCCGCTTAACTACCTCCATCTCTGTGAGCGGCAGAAGCTATGTTGGCAAGAGAAGCTCTCCCAAGGACACAGCACTATGCACACCAGCGCGTACGTCAGTAACTTATGTCACTCTGAGGGGTGATTTATTCACTCCCTTGAGTGACACAAGTTATTCTGACATAAGCTAGTATAGTATAGACAGAGCCTAAAACTTTATGTTCCTCAGCTCGCCATCTCTATAATGGGGATAATATAACCCCTTCACCTCACGGGGGAGTTGTGAAGGTAAATCTGTGAAGCACTCAGATACTATATTGATGAGCATGACAGAGAAGCCCCATGAGGAAATAAACAATACTGCCTCCACAACAGGTTTTGAATAGTGTGCAGTAAGTAAGATATGGGGTCACATGTTGCAAAATGAGGATAACATAAAATATTGAATACCTGCTCTCTGAATAAGCACTCTCCATCCTGTACAGTGAATGAGGCAAGGGTTCAATGGAAAATACAGATTTTGATCATGTTAAAGACTGTATCATAATGCATACACACAACAGGGCCCAATTTTACTTCCACATGCAACTTTAACTGTGGCATTTCCTAACTTTTGAGTGCTTGACTTTGCAACCACAACTTTTAACAGTTTTTTGTGTGTAATATGCATATACATTTCTGTAAGGACTTCCTGTCTGTTTTAAATTTGTTTGAACTTGTTTTATTAATTTAAGCTTTCTTGCCTTTTGAACATAATGCCAATGCCTTCTTTGTGGAAAGTTTGCCACAACCCTTTAGGAGTTAGAAAAAGTGATTAAAATACAGACAAAAAGATGTCAAATGATATAGTTATGATGATTGACTTTAAAAGGCAAAATAAAGGCAATTTAGAGAGAGACTACTGCAGCTAATCATTTTAGGCTTGCCTTTGAAAAATACACCTTCATTTAAACAAATTGAAAACAAATGCTACTTCTGTTGTTTAGTATTCATGTTGGTAGAGTTAGCTTACTGACTATAGGATGACATTATAACATAAATGCTACCTTCAGAATTTGTTCTTTACTAATATCTTGCTGTTTGCAATATATATATATATATATATATGTATTTAGCTTCACAGAGGAAGTAATATGGCTCCCTTTAGTATTCCAAGTATAAATTTACTCAGCAGATTTGTTTTATTAAAATGCAAATAATGGGATATGGAACATTTGGCAAATGAAAAATCCAAGAGGGGAATACACAGTTTTATTTATTGTTAATGTTTGGAGTAGCTTATTGAAACACACTTTGCAGTAACTGCCACTGAATATTAGCTATGAAGTTCTCATCACACCTTGAATATTACCCATAGGTTAATCCAGGTTTTCACTGGTATGGTTAAAAGGCTCAGAGTGTTTCAAATATACCTTAAGAAACATTATTATCCTAGATGTGACTATGCACATTCACAAAAAATGAATTCAGTGTGGCTAAGATTCAATCCAGCATAGTTTCAAATTAATTATTCCTCTTCACTTGCTTTATATAAACAGAATTGACCTGTTAATTTAAAGAAAATCTATCAGCACAGAATGAATTCTCTCTTATAAACAAGCAAGATGAACTTGACCTTGTTTGAACTTGTTTTGATGTGGTCCAGATGGTAGGCTACATGCTTGAATAACAGGCTAAAGTGGAGGAAAAACTCATATAGTAAGATCTAGATTTATAGCCTTTTGCAAATGCCTACCTTGTATTGTCCTTTCAGCATCTGTTCTGCCCCCGCTGCGGTCAGCTTCTATCTCTGGGGTCAGAGAGTCTAGAAGCACAGAAAGGTAAGACTGACACATATTTTATTTAACTCCTGTAGCCTTTTTTACAACCTGTTACTCCAATGCTGAATTACAATACAATCAACCTTTGTCCCTTTTTTTTTAATGTTGAACAATGCCTGGAGGCCAGGAAATTTTTTTTCTAGACTGGGAAGATTAATGAGGAATAGATTTTTAAGCAGTGAGAAAAGCAAAGAATTGACTTCTCAAGCTAATAATGTAAAATTGTTCTAGTTTGGGCATTCTCTCCAGTGAAGTAATATTTGCTCACACACACTGTACAAAAAAAGCATCACAACAACTAGAGAAGCAATGAAATGGAGGAAAGCAAAAGGTAATTTTTCCCTGTTGCATCACAAAAATAATTGTGACCAACATAACAACTGATTTCACAACTTGAATTGAGGGTTAATTACAGAGAAGCAAAAAGCTGACTTCTTACCATTTAGGGCCCTGAGACTGTCTGTTGAAGTTGCCTGTTTCAATGTCTGTTCTGCTTGTTCCCGCCGCTTAGTCTCAAATTCAAGCGCTTCCTGCAATTTCCTCTTTGCCTTCTTTTCTTTCTTTAACCTTTTCTGAATTATTGCTGGGGGAGAAAAATCAGTGCATTCACATTTGGTTCTGAGATTTTGGCTACACAGTTACTACTTATTATGGGTTCCTAAAAATAATATAGCTGGGTCACTATCATCTGTCTCCTCCCTTACCACTGATGCCCTCCCCACCCCAAGAAAGAGGGTGTGTAACACACTGAACCTAAATTCTGCACTGAAGCACCCTGATCTTTGTTGCATGTCAGCAATGGGATAAAAAATCTAACTGACTTCAAGATCCTGTAGTGAAGTGGAAATTAGGTAACTGTTTGAAACGTATGAAAAAACAGAAACAAAATAAAGGGTACTATGAAATTAAACATTAAGATCCCAATCCTAGGAGCCCTCCACACCTTCAGCTGGAGCTCTGCATGTGATGGGCTTACAGAATTAGACCTTAAAAGTACCACACAATCAACACTTTTACATAGAATTCAATAAAAATCCTCATTTTCTCAATGTTTCTAACCAGCTCACATTCCCAGAGTTTAAAACCAGTGTGCCACAGAACTCAGGGAGCCTGATACTGGAACTGAGGTCCCAGTTGCAGCAGAGTAAGGTGCAATGAGTTCTGTTTACCAGTCCAAGCTACAACAAACCTCTGAAGAAGTTGAGAACAGTTCTGCAACACTCTATATCTTGTGCAGCATCAACTACACAGTACCATTTTTAGTATATACCACTAATACATGAGAATAGATTTATCATCTTATGATATTGAAAATCTGAGCTAAATACATCTTGCGTAGTTTAATGGTTTTAATATTTTCATTATAAATAGTTTGCAAGTGCCTTTCAAACATCATGGCTGACACAGTGTAGATGTGACCATAGCAGACAGAGACAGAATTAGCAAAGTCTTATTGTGTAGTTACTCATAAAAGTGATATTATCCTGGTTTTACTACCTGATCAAACACTACACCCAGAGGAGTGACTAACTGGATAACATACAGATTGGAAGGATAGGGTACAGTAAACAAGACAAAGAAAATAGCGTCACTGCATTATATACAGCAGCAGCTCAGTTAACTGATGTTCCCAGAGACACCTACAATATTTAGATCAGTGGGGATAAAGTAAACATAGGTTTCTGTCACATTAACCCAATCAACAATAGGTAGACATTAGAGGAGGTTGCCTAACACTGAAGATCAAAAAAATTCCTTCCTGACCCCACATGAGGTGATCAGTTAGACCCAGAGCATGTGAGCAAGAAACAGCCAACCAAGCACTGAGAGGGAGAATGATCAATACTCTGGCTGTCCATGTCCAAAATCTCATCTTCAGCTGTAGTCATCTCTGATGCTTCAAAGGAAAGAGACCAAAAATATCCCCCAGAATACACCCTGAGGTAAAAATCCCTTCCTGCCCCCTCCAGGTGACTGAAGCCCCAAAGCATGAGTATTAGAAACATAAGATATAAACAGGAAGTGAGACCCTACTGTCAAAACCAACCCCATCATACAAGAGCACTTATAAAACTGTTCTGTTCTGTCTTAAAACCAGGTATGTTGTTTACCTCCACAACTCCTGTTGGAGGCTGTTCTAGCACCTCACCCCTCTGATGGTGAGAAACCGCCTTGTAAATTCCAGCCTGATTTTTTTCATGACCAGCTTATACCCATTGGCTCTTGTACCAACACCATTCTTCAGCTTGAGTAGGTTTCACTCTCAGTGTTGTTTACTCCCTGATGTATTTCTAGAGAGCAATCATATCTCCTCATCCTTAGGTCCAGCTTCTTATACCAGGTGAAATAATGTCATTAGAGTGGTACAAAGTAGAAGAGTATGCAGTGCACAGTGCTGACAATACAAGTCATTTTTTTCATTACCTGGCACAAAATCAGGGCCTATCATGTAGTTTTCCTCAGTGTCTAACTTTGGAGAAATCACTTAACCCCTCTGCTGTGCCTGAGTTTGCCTATCTGTAAAACAGGTATACTATCTACCTCACAGAGGTGTCATGAGGCATAGCACTGGCTAGTGTTTATAAAAAATATTTGAGATCCACTAAAAAAAGAGACCTATTTAGTATTAGTCCTGTAATTGTATTAATTGAATTAATATGCCAGTCAATAGTCACAGTGAAGATTCTATGCACACTCATGATTATTATTAATAGTTATTGCCTACAATTATTTATTCTCCTCTGTTTAAAAGGGAAATTCATGGTGTAATAGTTGCACCCTCTAGTGGAAAGAGGCATGAAATAAGATTACAGTGATACTAATGGGATTCACAAAAACAACAAGGAGTCCTTAAAGACTAACATGGGATTCAATTTAGCTCAAGGTATAAAAATACTGATTTTGAATCCAAGTGTCCTCCGTTCAAGCTGCTTCAAAGAGATTTCTTATTTTATCAGCTGTAAGTGACAGAGGAGGAGAAAGAGCTGGGGGTATTGGTCCATAATAGGATGACTAGGTTCCGCCAGTATGATACAGCCATGAACAAAGCTAATGCAAACATAGGATGCATCAGGCAAGATGTTTCCAGTAGAGACAGGGAAGTATTCTTACCATTATGCAAGTCACTGGTTAGACCTCATCAAAAACACTGTGTGCATTTTTGGTCTCCCATGTTTAAGAAAGATGAATTCAAATTGGAACAGATGCAGAGAAGGGGTACTAGGATGATCAGAGGAATGGAGAACCTGCCTTAAAAAAGGAGACTTAAGGAGCTTGCCTTACTTAGCCTGATTAAATGAAAACTGAGGGGGAGACATGATTGCTCTCTATAAACACATCAGAAAGATAAATACAGGGGAAGAGTTATCTAAGTTAAGGGTCAATGTTGACACAAGAACAAATGGATGTAAACTGACCATCAATAAGTTTAGACTTGAAATTAGACAAAGGTTTCCCAACCATCAGAGCAGCAAAGTTCTGGAACAGCCTTCCAAAGGGAGCAATGGGATAAAAAACCTAACTAACTTCAAGACTGAACGTGATAAGTTTATGGAAGAGATGAGAAAATGAGACTGCCTACAATGGCATACGGCTAATCCATGACTGCTATTAGCAACTATCTCCAATTGCTGAAGATGAGGGAAGACTCTGTTGCTACTGAAAATTCTTTCTCAGGAATCTGGTGGATGGGTTTTGCCTACATGCTTGAAGTCTAACTGATCGCCATATTTGACATCAGCAAGGAATTTTCCTCCAGGTCAGGATGGCAGAGACCCTGGAGATTTTTTGCCTTCCTCTGTAGCCTGGGGCATGAGACACTTCTTGGTTTGAACGATAGTAAAGAGTAGATTATCTGTAACTTGAAGTCTTTAAATCAAGATTTGAGGACCTCAGTAACTCAGCCAGAGGTTATGGGCCTACGACAGGAGGCGCTGGATGAGGTACTGTGGCCTGCAATGTGCAGAAGGTCAGAATAGATTATCATGATGGTCCTTCTTGCTTTAAAGTCTAGGATTCTGTCTATATTGCAATAAAACCTTAATTATATGTAGAAACAAAAGGGATTCAAGCAAAGAGTTGAAAACTGGGAGGGTCCTGAGTACAAAGCCCGCTGTGCAAAATTAGGGAAGTCACATAGCTTCCTCTATAAAATGAGGTAAAAGAAGGGTTTTGCTCAAAACTAGGTTCTAATATATTAGAATTAAACTTGGATAAATAAATTATAAAGAGGTTATGTCTGCTTATAAAAAAAAACTCAGAACATTTCTAAAATACCTCTGTTCTTCTGTTCCACAGCCAGCTGTTTTTCCAGAGTTTCCCTCAGTTCTCGTTCCCTGAACAACTCCATCTTCAGCTCCGTCTTTTCCATCTGGACCTGTTTCTCTTGAGCTCTGGCATTGTCTATCGCAACCTTTAATAGGCCCTGTTCAAAGATGAAGTTGAACATTGCAAAGTTTGGGAATGTAAAACAGCAGACATAATAAATGAACTTCTTTTGTATTTTCTTGATTAGATATGAGAGATTTTAAATAAAAAAATAATCCTGCTGCCAGGTCACGGTTATATGGGTGCACATAACAGCTTAATAAGCCTTCCTATTATCATCAGCACCTTTTTTACTGAAACACATTCAAACAGGCAGACAAGCTATATGTAAAAACACATGGGGCCAAATTTTCAAAGGCACTCAACACATCCTTTGTGTGTACAACTCTTGATAAAGGTTATAGAGCTAGATTTATTCTTCCTGAAGATTAAAATGTAACTGCGTCAGCCCACAGCAGTGAGGGGCACCATTCCCAAAGGGGAAGTTGACTCAATGTTCCCTTTGGCTTTTCTTCCAGAAAGTGGCTTCTTTAATTTCTGCAATAACCTCCATATAAGCTGACCTGATGGGAGCTCTAGTAGGGATGTAATGAAGCAGCACATCACCCATACACCCTGCTCATTACTGTTATTATTAATAATAATTATATGTATTAAAATAGCCCAGTTGAGATCAGGTCCTGATTGTACTAAGCATTCTATAGACACATAGTGAGAGACAGTACCTGTCCCAAAGAGCCAACTCCCTGGCCAGGCAAAGGACAAACTGCAAGCTTGGTCCGCTAGCTTTTCCATTGTCAGAGTCTATCAAGACCTCCTTCAAATCCCTCTTTTAAACACATTTTAACAGTCCATCCCATTTTCTTCTCAATGCTCCTCATACCCACTCTTACCTAAACTGTTGTCTCATGTCTTGTCTAATTCAGGGCCTAATCCCTCATGGTATTATTGCACTCAACTCCCACTGAAATCTGCAAGTGTTGAGAAAGCTCAGCACTTAATGGGAGGTCCTCCAATTGTAAAGTTCTCATAGTAGGGAACCTGATGCACTTTATGGGAATGTATGTTATGTTATTTGTGCACACACATTTGTTTAGGCACAAATGCAGGCCACATTTTGAAAATTCCTATCAACCTAAAGATAAAATTGCATAAAAATATGTTTAAAAGTTGTAACAGTCCACTTGAAAAGAAGTTAAAACCATTCAAAAATAATCTACAAGATAATTATGATTGTACTGTTAAATTTGGAAGCTACCAAACAAAACTCTATTGGACTAAATATAAAACTACATAGGAATGTTCAAAATTAAGTACAGTTTAAAATAAAACAAACAAACAAACAAATAAAGTATTACTAATAGTAATAATAAACCCTTTCTAGAGTCTAATTTTTAATTTTTTAACATATATCTGGAATTTTTTCCCAATTTTTTAAAACAAGTAATCATTTTTCCTTCAGACAACCAGTTTTCACATGAAGGACACTTCTAGACCAATGAAAAATTCAAATGAGGCAATAAACAAGAGGTTTGGGGTTTTTTTGGATCCACGTTCTCCTCTTACTTCAGCAAACAGTTGAAATCTAGAATATTCCTAATTCCTCCCGTTTATCTCCGCCTAGAACATGCAAATCACTCACATCACTCATAAGTCCAAATCAGGTGAACTTATACAAAAGTTCCTTATCTGATGAGGTTCAATAAGGATAAGTGCAGAGTCCTGCACTTAGGATGGAAGAACCCAATGCACAGCTACAGACTAGGGACCGAATGGCTAGGCAGCAGTTCTGCGGAAAACGACCTAGGGGTGACAGTGGACGAGAAGCTCAATATGAGTCAGCAGTGTGCCCTTGTTGCCAAGAAGGCCAATGGCATTTTGGGATGTATAAGTAGGGGCATAGCGAGCAGATCGAGGGACGTGATCGTCCCCCTCTATTCGACACTGGTGTCATCTGGAGTACTGTGTTCAGTTTTGGGCCCCACACTACAAGAAGGATGTGGATAAATTGGAGAGAGTCCAGCGAAGGGCAACAAAAATGATTAGGGGTCTGGAACACATGACTTATGAGGAGAGGCTGAGGGAACTGGGATTGTTTAGTCTGCGGGAGAGAAGAATGAGGGGAGATTTGATAGCTGCTTTCAACTACCTGAGAGGTGGTTCCAGAGAGGATGGTTCTAGACTATTCTCAGTGGTAGAAGAGGACAGGGCAAGGAGTAATGGTCTCAAGTTGCAGTGGGGGAGGTTTAGGTTGGATATTAGGAAAAACTTTTTCACTAGGAGGGTGGTGAAACACTGGAATGCGTTGCCTAGGGAGGTGGTGGAATCTCCTTCCTTAGAAGTTTTTAAGTTCAGGCTTGACAAAGCCCTGGCTGGGATGATTTAATTGGGGATTGGTCCTGCTTTTGAGCAGGGGGTTGAACTAGATGACCTCCTGAGGTCCCTTCCAACCCTGATATTCTATGATTCTATGATTCTATGAAAAGGTCTCCCCTTGATGCAAAATAAATAGACAAAGAATTTCTAAGGTGCAGACAACTCTCTCCCTCACTGTGACAATTCATCTTGTTTAACAATAAAATCTAGCAGCAAAGGCAACTGCCATCTTTACTCAATTCAGCAACATTCATGTACATGTTTCTTCTTCATCAGGAACAAACAATTAGTATCAAATGAAAGAGATCATTACATCAAGTGCCCTTTTAGATCACCCCAATTAAAACTTTAGTTTAGCTGTATTTTAATTCTAAGAAACCAAATTCTAATTTTCTGCTCTGATTGCTCTTGTTGACTTATCTTTGAAAGATGTACTGTCAGTGCAAAGCCTAGAGATTATTTAGCAAGATGCCAATGTTGGCACCACTTAATGTGTTGATTGGTTGTATTATCCGTAGCAGTTTAAAATAAATTACTATTACACTATCATTGTCCTTGGCTGACAAAACACAATATTTTGGTGTTCTTTAAATATGAAACAATCATTATGAATAAACAAGGAGAATAACGCTAAATTGTCACGCTGATTGTGTAATTTTATATTAAGAACCTGTGCAAAATATGAAGCTGCTAAGAGCATATTACATTTACACTGAATTTCTGCATCACACCTCTCCCCGACTCCCCCCCCCCCCCACGCTGGCTGCTAATGTATCTAATCGCAATACATTACTTTTTGCTGCTGATTATGTCTGGAAAATATTAGCTTCTTTTGGAGCCAAGACCCACTAGGGACTACTTATAAGCTATACAAAATTAAGTTCCATTTTTAGAAGTTAAATTAGTGCACATCAGTAGGCATCCAATGTGAACAAAAATCTGCACTGGAGCCAAACTGCTGCATATGCAAAAGTGCTGCTGCTGCCAATGACAGTTTTAATGCAAAAATATCGGAAACATTCAATGTCTGCCTTTATTCAATGCAGCACGGGGCTGGGAAAGGCAACTAATCAGTACTGTATCTAAAAATCATCAAAACGCCTTGGAGCCAACAACTGTAATAGTAATTTCAGAGTTGTGTGGAATCCTGTGAATTCTCCCAGTGGTTCATCTGCAAAAGACTACACAAAATAAAATATGCCCACCTTGTATTTGCTATGGGTAATCCTCTAGCCTGACAAATATCAATGGGATGCCAATTACAATGTGAAATACAGTGAAACACAAGACATGACTTAAAATATTTTTCTTTAGGGAAGGCCAGTTATTATGGAGGTTGGATAATGATAATTGTAGCGAACATGTTCAGGTTTCAAATTTGTTTTTAATACAGTATGGAGGTAGTGAGGATAAACTGGAGCAAGACTTCTAACATAGAGTACAATTCTTCCCCTTTAGGCTACTGTTAATAAATTTTCTAACTTTAATGTAAAAATGCTAAGTGTTCACAAATAATTGCCTTTTCTCCCTGGTGATTTATAAGCCACCACTATTTGGTTTAATTTTTTAAAAATATTTCCCAGTGATAAATTCTTCAAGAAAAATGCTCCAACAAAAATTACTAGTTTAGGTTTCTTTCCTTTTCTAACTAATATGATCCTATCGGACAACTGAGTACATCATCTTGCAAGGACAGGCTACAGTTCACATAATATATATTGACCATAGTTTTAAGCCATAAGGCCAAAGTCACCCATTATTGTTTTTCAGAAAGCACTAATATTGTGTTATCAATTCTGAAGCTGGCATAAACAAAATTATATTACTCTTAAAAATAACACCCTCTTAGTAGAAACTGAAAGGCATGCTCTTTGTATCTATACTCAGATCTGCTATGTTTTTAATCTAATGTATCTGTCTTAGGATTAAATATGACACAATTACATGAGAGCACAATTCAGACAACCCACTAAATGATGGAAAATATAAAGTTGGAGCGTATACTCCATTCTGAACTTGTGGCATTGAGCATAGAGGTGTGTGAGCACCTGAGACTTTATACTGACACACGTGATTGTAGCAGAGGCTGGGTGAAGACAGTGAACAATTTCTTCAAAGAACTTTGCTCCTTTTTTAGTCTGCAAATTATCCATGAACAGACCTTGATTTTTACATGATTGTTCATTATTAAACATTATCCGCTGAATGATTTACAAAACATATATCTGCCGTTGGATTGCTTGCTAACTATTCAACATGACTAATGCTTTGGGTATTGACTATTTGTAATTCACTGTTCACTCTGTTTGATTAGTCACCTAAGTCACATGACATTTTTTTCTGTGCTCTTTCAATAGATGACATGCAAAAGAGCTTTCTTTGAATAACTCCAGCATGAATACATTGGCAAATGCATATTCGTACAAGTAAATGTGATTTTCCCTTTCCATTAATATCCTTGTGAAGAAAATTTCACTCTTTTGAATTTTGCACAAAGCAAACAAAAAGGGCTGCAAAAGCTGCTGAAGCAAAGCTGTGGCTTTTGTTTGATGTAATGCTTGCAAATATTTTTCTGTAATATTGACTCATATTTATTTGCAGTGCAGAAAACTTCCAGGTGTATCACCAGTCTTTTATTTTGTTTTCATAAGTGAGTTTATCTTGCAATCTTCTCTTAGATTTCTATTTTAATTGTATCAAGAGAATATTTAAAAGCCATTTTGCTCATCTTTAAAATGGATTCTTATCAACAAGAGTGCTACTGTATGCTACAGTTACAATCAAAAGTACTAAATACGGGGTGCAGAATCAGATCCTAAAGCTCAAAATAATATTACTATCACTGAAGATTATTACAATATTGTAATACAGCATTGCTCTGTGGCCATGTCACTTAATTTAACTTTCAAAACATAGTTTCTAGTGCTTTTAGTTGTGGAGGTATCCGTCTGAATGTGAACTGATGAAGTGCTGTCTTCCTATTTCTATACACCAAGGGAAAAACATTAGCTATGACAGAGGAGTGAACTTCCCCATTCATTACAATGGGATGGTTACTCTGGCACCCAATTAGAAATTTAAACATCAGCATTAATTTTCCTGAGTATAATATCAGCAAAAGCATCACACTCCTATGCTTTATTTGGTGTGTTTGATTCATTTGAAAAGATTGACATCAGAGGAGTGAGGTTACACATTTAAAGATCAAAATAATGGAATGTTCTACGTAATATTTTTGGATAAATCCTCACCCCTTGGACTGGCCCCTTTGCATGGCTTCTCAGAAAAGTTGCCCATGCCCACAGTAGGCATCTGGGGATTTCCTGGTGTAGGAGATATGGTGGAGGGGTAGGCCCTGTCTGTGATTCCTGAATGTGTAACAATAAAAGATTCATTGAGGCAGGGCTAGGATAGAACCATGGTGACTCTGAATTATGATTCCAGGATCAAGGGAGTACAGATGTGAGTTAAATCATATTATCCCACCCCCACCCTCAATCCTGAAACAAATGTTGCTTAGCTGCACACAATGATTTTTCCCATGTATTCATTTATTGTTGATGGTCCTTAACATTGGGATTGGAGAGGGAGGACAAGAGAAAAGATCATTCTGGGAGGGTTGAGGGATCCCTATAAGAATAGAAACATGAAAAACAAAATGAAAAAGTATCAGAGGGGAAGCCATATTAGTCTGTATCCACAAAAACAACGAGGAGTACTTGAGTTTTTTGCCCACAAAAGCTTATGCCCAAATAAATCTGTTAGATCTCTGACATATATGATGACATATATGATGGCCTGGTATCAAAGGTTTTATTTGCATGAGTTTGGGATGGCTTCACTACTCACAAGCGGTGAAGCACTAAGAAGGTTATGTAGAAGGGATTATGTCTTCCTACGTCTTTGTACGGTGCTTAGAACAATGGGGCATGTTATTGTTTATTTTATTATTGCTATAGCTATTTATTGTTTGCATTACAGCACTACCTCTTCAGAACTGAGCCCTTTTGTTCTAGGTGGTGTATACACATGCAAGTAATTTATAAGAAGAAAACACTAAGAAAAATGTAACTTTTTTTGTTAATTCTTCCACAATGATGCAAATAATTAAACATTTTATTTATGTTTCTGTAAGTATTTTGCAAGACCTAAAAAGACAAAACAAGATTAAAAATAAAGCTGCAGATTTAGAGACACAGGAAAAAACAAGTCTGCAAACTTCAGTGGCTGCTTTGATGAGTAGGCCTACCTTGCATTCATTTAAAATTATGGGCCAGTAGAGCTGCACTGATTTACATCAACTGAGGGTTTGGCCTGTTTCTTTAAGTGTAATATAGAAAACCTGCGTTCAGTTCCCTAGTCTCTAAACCCCTGTCTACAATACAATAATCACTGAGCTAGGAAATTACTTTTAAATATGTTTTCAGTAGCATACTTGCCACCACCATGGACAGAATATTACATAATTAAAATGAATTTTAGGCAGTAACTTAATCTTGATAATGGATTTTCAGAACCATTCATACTTTTTGTATGGAGGTGGCAAATATATGCTAACTGAAAATTGCTGTTTTTTTTAATGGTTTCCTACTGGTGCATTTTGGGTAGTGTAAATCTAATACCTAGCTCTTAAAAAGCGCTTTTCATCAGTATATCGAAAAGCAAGATCTTTATAAAGGAGGGAAGCATCATTTTCCCCATTTTCCAGATTGGAAAACAGAGGTCTAGACAGATGAAGTGACTTGTCTGAGCTCACCTAGCAGAGCAGTAGCAGAATCAAGAAAAGAACCCAGTTCTCCTGAGACTATCCATTAGGCTGGCCATGTTGCCTGTACACTGTGTAGCCAAGGATTAAACCTGGAGAAAATGGAAGGGTGCCTCTGCCAGTGGGGTGAATGAGAGAGCTGATCAAATCCAAAAGAAGTCATATTCAGCCTTCTTAGGATAATAAACTGTTTGACATAATGTGGGGATTGGACATAAAAAGTAGGGTCCCAGAATAGGAAAAGACCTGAACAAAAGTCTGGATTCTTTGCATTGTGGGTTTTTTGTACCAGTCTACCACGGGTAACAACAAGTAAAATAATCTGAATTCTGCATTTTCTGAAAGACAAATCTGAATGTATTCTCAGAAAATCAATCCCTGCTCATATATCATAAAGTAGTACAACACTCTCATATTCAATCACCAGATCAGCTAACCTGTTGATACTGAATGCTTTACTCATTAGTTTGCTGTCTAAAGACATCAGGCACACACATTAATTAAAAAAAAAAGTTACTAAGAATTTTACTATACATCAATGCTCAACTCGAATATTTATTCTCTGTATTTATTTGTTGCCTATTTTTACTTACTGTGTGTCTTAGCCTGAAACAAAAGAAGTACACTCTTTTCACTCTTTGCAACTTTGTTAAATATATTTACCTTGTATTATAGAAATATTTTTTTTCTGTTTTATTAAGTGTAGTAGGCTCCAAACTCAAAAATACCATGTTTCACATAACTGCACACTCAAATAATTCATGTGCAAGTAATAACACTTAGCTCTTATATAAAACACTTTTCATCCATAGACTTCAACACGTCTCAAAGGAGGGTAAGTATCATCATTCCCACTTTACAGATTGGATAACTGAGGCACAATAGTGAAATGAGCTGCCCAAGGTCATATAACAGATCAGTGGTAGTCCCAGAAGTAGAATCCAGATTTCCTGACTCCTAAACCTGGACCCAGTCTTCTGGATTATGCTGCTTCTTAAAAGCATTTTAACCAACATCCTCTCAGTACAACATCTGTGGATTATAGTGAAAGAAGGCATCCTCCCCCACAAATCGTGGACTGGCAATGGAGCTGCTCCATAGCCACTATTCCAGTGTAAAGATAGAAGTAGTTTCTGCTATGCATATGCAGGGGAAAGGACCAGAGGAGATGCATAGCAGTGTGAGAAACTGCCTGGCTTTTGCCCTTTTGTATTTCTACTGACCAACTGTGTGTTGATGCACAGTGAGGGGCTGGCCATAAGCCGGAACTCCTGCCTCTTGGGCCTTCCCATGAATGTGCTCAGGATTTTCCCCTTTTTGTCAAAGACCTCTGCTTCCACTTTTTTATGTCTAGTGTGATGGGGCAAGGCCAGATGGCTATAGGAAAGTAGTGAGAAACAGGTATGTTAGCCCCCCGCTAAACAAATCTCTGTTACCATGGTAACCAAATGGCCATTGTTCCAGGTTAATCAAGACACCTCTGGCCAATTAAGATCCTTCCGGAAAGCAGTGGAGACAGCTAGGTTGATTGGGATACCTGAAGCCAATCAGGGGCTGGCTGAAACTAGTTGAAAGCCTCCCATTTACACAGGTGGGGGGGCAGGGGTGTGTGTGTCAGGAGCTGTAGAAGCGAGCCATGCTGCTGGAGAAACAGAGCAGTACAAACCTTATCAGGCACAACAAAGGTGGACCTGAGGTAAGGGTGACAAAGATATTGAGGAAGTGGGGGGCTGCTGTGGGGAAGTGGCCCAGGGAATCGTACTTGTCCTGTTTCCAAAAAGTCAGCTACCAAGAGCTGCTACTATCAGGGTCCCTGGGCTGGAGCCTGGGGTAGAGGGCGGGCCTGGGGTCCCCCCTCCCCGACTAATCACTGAGACTGGGAGACAACATAGACTGTGTGAGGGAGGATAACTCTTCCTCACCTCCCTTGCTGGCTTATGATGAAAATGGCTCAGTAGGCTGTGAGCCTTGCCTCTAGAGAGAGAAGGGCTATGTGGAGGGTCACAGTGAGCCTCTGGGGCTAGCATAATCTGCCAGGAAGTGCGGGACCCACTGAGACAAGATTGGAGCTTTGTCACACTAGCCATGTCTGTGTGTATATTTATACAGCTATATACCTGCATTACAGATGCAAGGTTTAGAGGCAGATCTGAATTCCCTGGGGGTGTTCAGATATAGAGTTTTAGTCTGATCACCTGCCACTCCCCTAGGTGTTTACTAGTAGAGTAAAAACTAAGATAACCCTTATTAGTGAGATGAGATAATAAATTAATAGATTTCCTACATTTCAAAAGGCAAGCCAAAGCCTTAAGTCCCATTAACTTCAGTGAGACTAGTTACAGAAGTAGCATTGCTATAGACTTTGGTGATGAAAATACAATTAATTTTCTCTGTATTTGCAGTGGATGGTGCATTAGTAAAAGAAATGTGATGAAAGATTATATGTGGAGGTTTGTTGCTGTGCATACAAAGTACAGCTGGAATGAGCATAATAAAGCTGTACTTTCCTGCACTGCCATTTTGCTGCTGCATGTGATGCATAACCATGTTGCTGCAAAAATTCCATCTGTTGACCACAGGATCACTGCATGTGTGGGCAAAAAAAAAACAAAAAAAA
Source organism: Lepidochelys olivacea (assembly GCF_965140295.1). NCBI lineage: Eukaryota > Metazoa > Chordata > Testudines > Cheloniidae > Lepidochelys > Lepidochelys olivacea. Next base: position 78,730,971 of record NC_140411.1, read on the forward strand.
GTCTCTCATCTCAAACACTCCTTGTCTCCATGCTATATGCTAGTGTAAATCTTGAATAATGTTAGAATTAGACTATACTGTACACACAATAGGCATCCTGAATACTGCATAGGAAATCTGCAGAAAATTTGGTAATGCCCTTTTAAGTCTATTCTTTGAAGATAATACATCAGCAGAAATGAGCTTATTTGTTTTAAAAAAAGATTTTTGTGAATACCTTTGCCATTAGCCATATTTTAAATAGCTTAAGATGTCATTTCTATCTTGACACTCTAGCAGTTTAAAGTAAATATTTATTAAAGAAGTTTTTGTCTGTTTAGTAAATGAGATAAACTTAAACAGTAAAATACATCTCATTAGCCAGTAAAAAACCTGGCATTTAAGATGAATGACTTTAAAAATACTAATGTCACTTTCATCTAAGTCTCTGTTATGGTTTCATATACAATCTATATTTTCATGTACTGGATCTGACAGTTTCTAAAATCATTTGACTGTTGTGGTTCCTTTAAAACCTAAATTACTACAAAGTTTCAGTGTATTAGTTGATTCAAATAATCTTACAAACTGATTACTCTAAAATGGCTGTATCAATTTAGACAAATATGTCTCCATCTCCGAAAGCTGATCTATAGAAAGGCCTACCTGGATGTTAGTCAGAAGGGTCTCTATGGAGGACAATCCATCAGGGAACAGAAAAGGAGATGGAAAACCTGGAGGTAGTGGTTGCCCATGCCCAGTTAGAGAAAGTTTGTCAAGGCTGTCTCTTGCGGTTGGTGTGGAGAGCGGGGTCTCATCTGTATGTGATTGAAACAAAAATATAGAACAAGTTACGCTTGTCTGTTTTTATTAGACCTCAGTAATGGCTTCCCTAGTGGTTTCCAGAACATTTATTGCAAATTGGTTCCTGCTATCAGGAGAAAATGCTTTCTGCTGAATTTTCTTTAATGAAAAAGCTGTGGAGATACAACAAGATAACATTAATGAGTAACTTTATAAGCCTTTTAAATGCAGTCTCTAATGAGACTGAGTTTACAGTGCCATAGAATCTTTTTAAAACAAATATTATCTCACATATACTTATGATAATATATTCAGGCTGACTTTATAGGCACCTTCCAAATTATCTCATTTTAGTTTGTGTTCTATTTGGATTGACAATAACATATTTTCAAGCATGACATATATTTTGTATACGAGTAGCATTTGAATACAGGCAGCCTCCCCATACTGTTAATTCTTCTTACTCATGACATATTCATATGTGACTTTAAAGATCCTGCAAAACAGGGCAAAACTACAATCCTTCATGCAGGGAAAGTACACTTGATTCCTACAATTCAAACTTGCTCTAAACAATAACTGAAATTAAGAGTATGTTTACAATCATTGGCCTTATTTTTTTAAACATGGACATCTTTTAACGATTAGTGCTGGACTCCTGAGTAGAATCTTTGTAATAATGAGAACTGATTACTTGTGACATCACAATGGGAAAAACTGCCACAGCTAGAAGACTTTTACGATTAAATTTTTTCTGATAATCTGTGAGTCAATAAAATAGGAACAGATGCAAAAACAGTATTTTACAGGAACTTCAATAGTCAAATATTCTTTCACAATTTGAAAATGTTATATTCTACTGTTGATATGTTATAGATATTGGGCCAATTTTATGACACCAAGCATTTATCTTGCCCCCTAGGAGAAAAAAATCTATCTATATAAATTATACTTACTAACGGCTTGATTACACCCTATTGAAAATCCTCATACAAATTAACCGAAACATATTGAGGAATCTCTAAACCAGTGGTGGGCAACCTGTGGCCCACTTCCCACAGTTCCCATTGGCTGGGAACGGTGAACCATAGCCTCTGGGAACTGTGGGTGGCCGTGCTTGCGGACAGGCAATGTAAACACTGTCTCGCGGCCCGCCAGTGGATTACCCGGATGGGCCACAGATTTCCCACCACCGCTCTATGCTACATAAGGGCAAAGGAACTTACTCCTGATACTGACTTTTTGCAGATCTTTGCATAATAATCTGACTGTGGAAGGGTTTATCAGATCTGCCCTTCATATAAAGATCAATATATGTGCATTTTCCCTTGTGTTGTACTTAAATTTAGTTTTAAGACAGCAGAGTCATTTTTTTCACCACTCAACAAGTACTAGCATATGCATTGGGAATTGAATTGCATAAAGTTCTGATACTCATTATGTCTATAATGATTTGGTGAAGAAGTGGGGACTTTATTTTCTTATGTACACATAATGAAGAACTAAATGGCAATATTACAATAGAAAGCCTTGGGGCAAATCAACAAAGTAAGAATTTGTTCCTTGTTTTCCCCCTTGCTCCAGAAAAAAAATAATCTGTGTCAACCTTTATCAGGTGAAGATTTCTTTCTATCTCCATACCAGTTCAGATGTGCCAGCCAGAACTTTGAGGGGGTGGAGACAAGGTTTCACCCATTATATGCCCCTGCATACTCTCTCCTGCCTAGCCACGCAGAGTAGGAATTAGTGGTCATATGGAGATTGCTCTCCCTGCTGTGCATCATAATGGAAGCAGCCTACATATGGGAATAAGAGGGAGCCTTATGCCTTCACTCCCTGTGCAAATGCGTGGAGCAAATTATATCTTCCCTTTACAGCATCATCGTACATCCTGCACGATGTGATTGTGTATGACATATTGGTGATGGCCAAAAGGAAAGCTTTCAACAGTAGTCATACAAGATTTTGTCACTAATCAATATTTCTATGTGTTTTCCAAGCACGTCACAGACAGGTATGAAAAGCTAGCTGCAGATTTTTGAATTGTTACCCATACAACTCCTATAGAACTAAAGTTGGCTCTGTAGCAGATGCTCTGTGGCTGTATGCTTCCCCTCACCTCCCTTCTTTTTTCTCCTTCCACCACCCCACACATCTTCTTCGCTACTTGGTGGGAACTGCATTGAGGGCTTGGCCCTAAATCTGGAAAATTTCTATTGGCCACCACCTTTACTATATTCTAGAAATAGTCATCACTTCCTTAGAAAAAATAAATGCTAGACACTGCAGCTGAATCCAGTGCTGTAAGAATTTATGGAGCAGTGACCACACACAGGTCAATTTTTCTCCCCAAATTCTTTCTAGTTATGAGCAATTATTACAGCATATTTGTTCCAAATTCCTGTCTGAATAGATAATTAAATTTGTTAATTGAAAAAAAAAATCAAAAAGCATCTGTACAATATATTGATAAAGGCTAATCAAAGTCTCATACAAGCACACGTTTTTAGAACCACTTATTTTTTACTTGTATTGCTGTAGAAATTCTTTTTCAGTTGCAAACTTGGGCTTTGACAAATGAATATTACACTGCCAAAATAATTTACAAAACTCTCAGCATTTGTTTAATCCTAATTTAAACTGCGTATTATTTATATACAATTCATATATACTTTTTTTTATTTTTTAATCAGTTCACTCTGTTTTAAGGGTAAAGTCTTGCTCATATGAGCAGTCCCACCAAGGTCACTGGGACTACCTGCATAATATGCCAAGGAAGATCTGGCCCTAACTATTCCTGCTCCTCCTCAAAACTGTGCAGCACAATAAATAAAATAACTTTTTTTTTAAAAAAGGATACAATGTAGAATGTTTCTACCCACGTCAGGAAGATGGGCCAGGAACCTTTTATACTATCTGAAACTGTATGGACTCTAATTAATAGTTTTGATTCTAGATATGTACAAACATATTAAAACAGTATGCACAAATGATCCACTGAAAGTCTTAGGCCCTGATCCTGCTGGAATATATAGTATTCCGTACAAATGCAGACTCCCCTGCCCCTACACAGTCGTCACTGGAGGATCCATATCCAAGGCCAGAGATTGTAACTTCTCTGTAATGTTATTACATTGCTAACCAAAACATAATGAATAATAGTTTTTTATATATTTTAAAGCTCTCTGTAATGTGTGTGGTCATAGCAAGATGAGTTTGCAAAGGTTTCTTAGAATTGTTAGGCAGTTTCCCAATATTCAAAATACTCAAAGATTTACAACTACATGGAATGTATTAGTTCTCAGTAATGTCCAAGCACCAACTTTCTAATAAATAACAATATCGGTTTTACACTGCAAGGTAGGACTAGAGATCTGAACTCACTGTGAACTTATTTTAATGAAACTTTAACTGAGGGGGAAAAAACAGACTAATGTGACTTTGTTTTCTTGATGTCCCATGTGAAATAAACTTTCAGTGTGAGTATGTCTGAAATAGAGCAAATGTACATACTATACACAGGAAGCATGGATATTTGTGGATGTGAGATAAGCGATGATTGAGAGAATCTTGAAAAAAATGTGTTTTTAAGCAAAACCACAATGTAAACATTAGCCAATTAAAACATAACCGCATCTCTTAGTAGCAAAATAATATGACCCCTGCTATTAAAGTATTTAAAAAATCGTTTAGTCCTGCAGGCCCTCTCATCACAATGCAATGATGTAACCTTGTTTCTCAAAAATCATTAACCCACCATCTTAAAGTGGACGTATACTCTTCCGCTGACAGCTATGTGATGGAAAATAAGGAAACGATTTTGCAAAAAGGTGCAAAGGACTATAAGTGCCCCTCAATCCACCATCTGGGGAATGTCTCCAACACAAGAATGCCTTTGCAAGAGCTAGACATCTGCTTTTCTGGTCTGCACCCACCAGAGAAGTTCTGGGGTGGGCCAGGCATTGCGTCAGGGGCAGAAGGAAAAGTGGAGCAATCTGGAACCCCCCAAGATTCTGAGTTGCTTCAATGCCCCCTTTAGGGTCCACGGCCACAGCGGGGCAAATTAGAGTAGCCCTCAGGCTTGTGCTAAGAACTGAACCAGTATAAATCAGCACATGAATAGAGATAGCACAAGCTACTTCTTCCTGTGGGCCTGCACAGGGAATCTGGCCACTGATATAAAAGTTACACCACTGTAGGCTCACTTCATTCACCCACTTAATATGAGTAACTAACATCACCTGTTTTTAAAATATCTGTACACACACATTTTTAAGAGACATTTTTTTCTTGTTTAATCACTTTTTCTATGTTTTGAAAATTCACGTGGTTTTGTTCAAATCAGTTTTTAATCTGACAACAACAGCCGGTTTGGGCCAAATATAACAATCAGCATTTTGTACTGCATTTGGTTTACTGCCATTCTGCTTTGTTTTCTCTCACCAATTAGCACAGAAACATTCATCCAGGAAGCTGTGATATTTATTCAAATAATAACAGATAAATAGTGGCGGTTACTCTCTTGTTTGTATCCTTAAAAGCAAGCGTGTCAACTTCAGCATTGTCACAAAATTAGACAACCTTGAAATGGTCAGACTTTGAGAGTGAGAGATATAATCAACTACATAAAATATCATACTGGGCATTGCATTTGCATAATCACTTACTTTTAATGCTTTTCTGTTCCACAATGAAATGTTTAAAACTTAACTGTTCTTTATTACGATTGCCATGATACAGCTCAGCTTAATTGCTGAGGCAGGGATCATTCTTTCAAAATATAAATCTGCTTTTTGTGTTTTTGCATAATAATGTATCCTGTTTTATTTAGTATGGTTTTCTGTGTACATGTTATGAGTTTAGGAACCTGTTTCACTACAGATGGATACAAGCTGCAAACTTTGGTTCTGGATCCAAATCTGAACTTTCCGAACATTAGACATGCTCAGATCTAGAGATTTAATTTCAGCCTTTCTCTTCAAATTGTGGAATCTGTTTTAATTAATTAGCTTGTATGTATTACTTTATAGTCTCAAAAAACCTTGTGGCTCCAACTGATCCACCAAAATGGTGTCTACCCAAGACAGAAATGTTCCTGACCATAACACTTTCCTCAGAAGGCAATCTCTGATTGTCTGCTCTCCAAAACCTTGTCTTTGGTAAAATCATAGACAGTCAGCATCAGCACTTCACTCAGGTGACCATGGGAACAGGGTAAAGCAATATAGGAGGATAAGAATGGTGGTGTTACCTCTGGCTGAACATTGTGCCTTCTGTCAGTTTTGATCTACTGATCTGCCCCTGTATCCAAACATCATAAATAAATTTACATTCTCGTCTCACTGTCTCAGCTAGGCACAGCTGACCAGAAATGCCAAATATTTTGAAACAAACAGGAGGCTGCACGAAAACTCACAAATGTGATATCTCCTAGAAAAATGGGAAGACGAGCAATTATACAACTGATGCATTGACTCACTGCTTTTTGTTACTGTAACTTTTCTAACAGGTTGGCCTACTTTTACTATTAGCTGCTTCTTTATGAATGTGCAAGTTACAACCTGAGGGGAACATGCTGCCCACAAAAATCTATTTCTTGGCCTGCCGTGCTTACTTGAGGGCTTACTGAATTGGAACTCACCGGTCTTGGAATGCAAATACAAATAGAAAAGAAGACATTGAAAGAACCACAGAAACCATGAATATATTTTCGAGATGGGCATGTTGCATATTGTGACTTGATTCTCCTCTGCTTTATACCTTGGGCTGTCCTCTGCACTTGCACAAAGTAGGTGCTAGGTGCTCTACCAAATAAGAATTCTTCACTAATTGACACCAAGGACAGCATTTTGCATATACTTTGCACACGTATAAATACCTACAAAAGGAGAGAAGACGTTGAGAATTTAGCCCTATCTGTCCATTCTAGAAACAGTATTATAGGCAGCCTGGTGGCACTGCCTACTAAGGTTGCCCAACACTTCCCATTTTAAGACCCTGTTTTCAGTTGCTTAGAACCTTGCCATACTTTAACAGTACAGGCTGAAATTTTCCCAAAACAGTCATCCTATGGTAGACATCTGGAAAATTTCAACCAAAATCAATTGGTCATTTCTAATAATGAGACTAGGGGGAGATACATTGTTTTATCCATTTTAAAATATCCTGAAAATCTTAAAACAAAACAAAAAAAAAAAAAACAGTCCTAGATACATAGATTCCAAGGCCTGAAAGGACCATTGGGATCATTGAGTCTGATCTCCTGTATAGCACAGGCCATAGAACATCTCCAAAATAATTCCTAGAACAGATCTTTTAGAAAATCATCCAATCTTGATTTTAAAATTTCCAGTGATGGAGACTCCACCACGACCACAACGTCCTCACCCTTTGGATCAGGGACTTGAAATTTGGCAGAGGGGTGGCCTTTGTATCAGGATTGTGGCTTTTGCTGTTTTTGTAAAAATGAGCCAAAATATGGCCAAGTTGTAGGACTCTGAAAAATTACACTTCGCACATGCTTAGTAGAAACTGTGAGTTGTCAACTAGAATCTCAGAACTTTCTGTGCTCACTGAGCATGCTTGACTTTCTCTCGGTTTCTAGTACCAACCAGACTACACATGTACCATCATCACAGAGCAACTGAGCATGCTCCAACCTAGGGCTATGTGGGCAAAGCCAGATTTTCTCATAAATGCTGCTCTGGGCTGGAGTGAGTCTGGACACTGAGAGCAGGGAGCATGCCTTTCAGGTGCTCTCAGTGACCACCTCCCCACCCCCTCCTGGCACCTAGGCAGCATGGAGGAGGAAGCTGTCTGATTTGTAGGCAGAAGGGATAAAAGCTGGAGTAGGAGAGGGAAAGGAGTAGGTTGAGACAAGAATTTTGGTGACACGGGGACTGGAATGTGTATGTGGGGGAGAAAAACTGGGATTGGCTGGGCAAGGAGACTGGACTGGGAGCTGTAGGGGAAGGGAGGCTGGGACTGGTTGGGCAAGAAGACAGGCTCTGAGACAGTGAGTGAAAAGGATGGGTGGGAGCTAGTTGGCTGCGGGGGAACACTTTGATAGAATGAGGAACTGGGGGAGACTAGAACTGGCTGGACAAGGAGATGGGGACTGCAGACCAGTTTGTGTAGGAAGGATGAGGGTAAGGCAGGGGACAGATCTGACAGGGATCTGGGGCCTAGAGGGAGTATTGGTACTGGCTGGATAGATACTGAGACAAGGACCTAGGAGGAGGGAATACGCCTTACCTCAAAGGGGTATTGTGAAGATAAATTGATTAAAGTCTGTGAAGCACTTATATACTATAGTGATAAAACCCAGAAGGAAATTAATAATTCTATCTTCAGAGAGGTATGAATAGTGTGCAGTAAATAACATAGAACAACAGAAAAAAATATTGAATAGACACTCATTAAGTGAGCACCATCCATCGTGTGCACTAAATGTGGCTAGAGACCTGTGGAAAAAACAGTATATGACGATGTAATTAAAGACTGTATCATAATGCATACTCATAAGAGTGGCAAATTTAAGGTTGCACAGGCATTAATTCTGGCATCACCAAACTTCTGAGTGCTTGACTTTGCAATCTTAATAATGCTTTTGTTTTTAATGGAGTTTTTTGTATGTAATTATTATTGTGCTATAAGAATTCTACTTGAACATCACTGACATTTTGTAGACAACAAGCTCAGGAGATATAAATTATTCTTCACAGTGAATATGTTTTTGTTTTGCTAAAGGACTGCTGGTCTTCTAATAATAACATCATTACAAACAAATAGTAGGGATTGGCAAAATGCATCTGAAAAGATGAAATGTAATTAGTGGTAGTGATCCAGCTGTGAGGATTTCTTCAGGCTTTATGTCCACAAAGAAGTTGAATTTATTCTTCATTTTACATGGCCCAAAAAAGGCCTTGTAGTCAAACATAATTTATACAATTTTCCATTTCAAAACCAAGATTTTAATAAACTCTATTTCTGACTAGACCTGGGCTGGATAATATTTACTGAATAATGTATTGTATGAATTTCAACAATTTTAAAATAAATGATCACACTTGTATGTCTACTAATTTTTGTCCAGTGCTAATACTGAAATGCCAGTTTTGTTCCTAGCTTGTATTATTTTATTATATTATATAATTCAGAAAACAATAATGCAATGGCTTATCTATCCATATAATAAAAACCACTCTGTGTGCATTTATAATTCTATACAAAAATGGTTCAAGTATAGAATATTTACATATTTTATGACAAAATAGTCAGAAATCTGATGGTCAACAATAGTTCCAAGAGATACCACTGCATAGATTTTATAATCACACAGTTCAAATATCTTAGCCACAACACAGTAACTCATAATAATTAATTCTTAAAGAAGAAAAATTCCTGTAAAAGTATTTTGAAATAAATGTTAACATTTGAAATTTGTGTGTTAATGTAAGTGGCTTTAGAACAAACTAATAAATTAAACAGTAATATGTTACCAGGACCAGATGCTATTCACCCAAAAGTTCTGAAGGAATTCAAATATGAAACTGCAATACTATTAAAATGTAGAATTTAACCTATCACTGAAATCAGCTTCTGCACCAGATGACTGGAAGGAAGATAACAGAATGCTAATTTTTAAAAAGGGCTCCAAAGGAGACCCTAGCAATTACAGGCCAGTGAACCCTAACTTCGGTAGCTGGCAAATTGGTAGAGACTATAGTAAAGAACATAATTATCAGATGAACACATTATGCTCGGGAAGAGCCACCGTAGCTTTTGTTAAGGGAAGTCGTGCCTCACCAATCTATTAGCATTCTCTGAGGAGTCAATAGGCATGTGGATAAGGGTGATCCAGTCAAATGCATCCGATGAAGTGAGCTGTAGCTCACGAAAGCTTATGCTCAAATAAATTTGTTAGTCTCTAAGGTGCCACAAGTACTCCTTTTCTTTTTCCAGTCGATACAGCATATTTGGATTTTCAGAAAGCCTTTGACAAATTTCCAAAGCTTCTTAAGGAAACTAAGTAGCCATGGTCCTCTCATGGAACAGTAACTGATTGAAACATAGGCAACACAATGTAAGAGTAAATGGTCAGTTTTCACAATGGAGAACAGTGAAAAGCAGGGTCCCACAAGGTTCTGTACTGGGACCTGTGCCGTTCAACGTATTCATTAATCATCTGTAAAAGAGGGTGAACAGGTGGAAAAGTTTGCAGATAATACAAAATTATTTAAGACAGTTAAGTCCAAAGTGGACTGCAAAGAGTTACAAAGGGATCTCACAAAGCTGGGTGACTGGGCAACAAAATGGCAGATGAAATTCAACATTGATAAGTACAAAGTAATGCACTCTGGAAAAAAAATAATCCCAACTAGATGTATACAATAATGGTTTATAAATTAGCTGTTACCACCCAAGGAAGGGATCTTGGAATCATCGTAGTTCTCTGGAAACTGCTAAACATTGTGCAGCAATAGTCAAAAAGGCCAACAGTATGTTAGGAACTATAAGGAAAGGGACAGAAAATATCAAAATGCTATTATATAAATCCCTGATGCACCCACACCTTGAACACTGTGTCCAGCTCTGGTCATCCCATCTCAAAAAGGGTTAGTGGAACTGGAAAAAGGTTCAAAGAAGGGCAATAAAGATAATCAAGAGTATGGAATGGCTTCTATATGAAGAGGAACTAAAAAGATTAGGACTGTTCATCTTAGGAAAAAAAACAAACACAGGGGGGTATGATAGAGGTTTATAGAATCATGAATGGTGTGGAAAGAGTGAACAGAAAAATGTTATTTTCCCAGAATACAAAAACCAGGGGGTACCCTATGAAATTAACAGGCAGCAGGTTTAATACAAACAAGAGGAAGTAGTTTTTTCATACTGCACAACTAACCTATGGAATTCATTGCCAGAGGCTATTGTGATGGCCAAGAGTATGCATGGAAAAAAGAACTGGATACGTTAATGGAGGATAGGTTCATCAATGGATATTAGTCAAGAAGGTCAGGGATGCAGTCCCATGTTTGAGCAACTTTAAACCTCTGACTACTAGAAGCTGGGAGTGGAAGACAGAGGTGGATCACTCCATATTTCTCTGTTCTGTACTTTCCCCTGAAGCTGTGGGATGGACCACTGTCAGATACAAGACACTGGACAATATGGACCATGATCTAACCCAGTAAGGTGGCTCTACTGTTCTTATTTTTTTGTTATATTTGCTTGACAATACATTAATATAAATGCAAGGCTCTAGGCAAGGATTTCACTTCATCTTAAATCCTAGAACTGCAAGCGGTGGGAACTGAACCCAGTAGTTACTGAACTCTTCTTATACTAGCAGTCTTCAGGTTCAGATTAATAGCAACACTATTTGGGTTATTCAGGAGAAAAAAAGTTTGTTATTAGCACAGCTGTTACATGTGCTAATTTGGCTGAAGTCCTGAGTGTTCTGATTAGTGCTCTGCTAGCCCTGTCTAGTCTGTCAGGCAAAGCTAACTGAGTGCTGAACAGAATGCTCTCCCCTTTGGAGCACTTGACACCAACTCATTTGGATGGAACATTAACTATGCATGTAAGTGTTTGCAGAATGAGTGGCCAAGCCAACATAGTATGAGCATGAATTAACTTCCTGAGCTCCAGCAAACTTTAGACTGCTGCTGGGTCCCAAAGTCTGTATCATGTATTTTTTATAGAACTAACTTAAAAACCACATTTCCAAAGTAATAAAGATAAATGTACACAATACTTCTGTACTTGCAGAGGTACTAGGCAAGAAAAATACCCAAAGCAAGCATATTTATTTTTGTGGCTGCACATTCCGTCCCTCATTTTAGCTTTATTTGTACAGTGACTTGAAAATGCAGAGATAAAATACACAAAATATTAAACAGCTTTTGCCAAATTTTATTGTGCAATACCAAGTGCAACTAGGATTTCTTTTAGGTTTAATTAACCTCCAGACATGCCTCATGAAGTTTAAAGAAACTTGCATTTTTTTTTTAAATTTAGAGTAATATTACAAATAAAATGGTGTTTATGTCATTGTCATCATAAAAAAGAGTAATTTTTTTCCCAAGCATAACCTTGGTGGGAAGGGAATTCTTGACTAGCACAGCTGGTATCTTGCAACTCTCAGATGATGAAGACATAATGCTAATACTTAAAACACTACTGCATTCAAGTTTCTTTTTTTTTTAATTCTGTTTCCGAACCTGTTCATTCATTCTCCATGGAAAAAATCAAGTTGACACCATCAGAATTTGTAAAATTGGTGGGTACCAGCCAATAGAAGATTTACAGCTTAGCTTGTTATATTTAAAGAAAACTGTCATGTGACCATTATGTCACTTATTGAAACATAACAGAAAGATGGTTGGTTTTAGATAAATATATAGAATGGTAAACAATCCCTCATTTAGCAGACAGAGAGCATATTTCAAAACATATAAGCTCTTATTCTAAGAAACTAGTATTTCTCTACATTATTGCTACAGCCATGAATATCAGGATGAAACCAAGTCTTGATAACCAAAATCTTGATCTTGACCATATCTATCGTTATCAGTACACATTCTTTATTTTTAAATCTTACGGGTCAGGTTCATCATTGCTGTATATGGTGTTATAAGTGGATCAGAAATCAGTGGGACTTGTATGTAACCTGAACGCATTTGGCTTTCAGTAGATATACAGAAGGAGTGTAACTTACACAGCAAGCATGTGGAAACCTGTATAAAACAATGCAAATTACAGTCCTTCCCATACTTCTGTTTTCTAACATGTATGTAAATTATACTGCCATTTCTGTCACTGTTGCATTTAGCCTGTGAGTAACTGTACCTACTTATATCTGTACTATATTATAATATCCTGGAATTGTGTCTTGTTCCTTTGCTAAATAAATCATATTAATGTCAGATTTGCTGCAGATGTCTTACCATTAATTTGTGCCAATTTTCTTATTTGGCAAATTCTTTTTTCCCTTTATTTAAGCCATTCCATAGGTAGCATACAAATATAATTTAATGGGAACAATAAGCAAAACTATATATCCCCAGGTATCCCCAAAAGAGCATTCAAATGGGAACTGATATCAAATAATTTGTGCATGTGAAACTGAGGCATAGCCACAGTGGGACTTGAAAGCTCTTTACAGCTTTGGTACCACACAGATAGTTGCAGTCTAAACTAATTCATACTAATTGCTAGCAAGCTTCACCTTAACCTGGACAGATGACTGTATATTTAGGGATAATAACTTTATTCAGTATCCAGACAACATATCAGTTCTCAGCCTAGCCTTGATCAGAGAATGATGGTTGCATTAAGCAGTGACTCAAATGACTAAGATGAAAAACTTACATTTATTTTCCTAGATTTGAGTGGGGCCACAGTGTCACTGATGGTGCTTTAACTAGTTACAATAAATAGTTACAAAGGCTAGTGCTTTAACTAGTTATAATAAATCTAAAAAGGTTCAGAGTCTGAGTCCAAGTCCAAGTCCAAGTCTGAGTACTTCTCCAAAATGTGTGCAAATCTTTGCAGTTCATCTCTATCCCTGCCACACTTTTCTCCACCTCACTTCTTCCTCTCTGCACAGTTCTCCTGAGCATTCTCTTACCTCTCCAATCCCTTTTTCTGTCCCACAGCATAGCCTCTCTAATCCTAAAGAGATCTCCTGATTCTAAATTCCATTTCCCTGACCTCCGCACATTTCTTGATCTTCCAAAATATGGGAGATAGCGGCCATTAGACCAGAGACGAACCAAACTGATGAAATCCTGATGTGGATTTAATAAGAGATTAGGGGGTCTAGGAAGAAGGGGAGGAAACTTATGTAAATCTAAAGAAGGGAAAATTATAGTTTTGATTTAGAATTAGTCTGGTTTACCGATCCCTGCCTTTAACAGTTTAGCTTTGCAGCTTCAGAATAAATTCTATGGGCCTGATTTTCCAGAGCCTTGCAATTTGTGTAGTCATCTATATGTGTGTAACCTTACTGTAAAACACTACCAAATCAGAGACGGCAGTGGAGAATCAGACCCTATATACACATTTTAAGATTTATGTTCACATTTTGTGATGCTGCTGGTAGGATCGTGGAATAGACTGTAGATTTTTTTATTTATTTTTAAGGACACAGTGTATACATTTCAGTGTAAGTAAATCTGGGATAGGTGACATTTTACCCAGTCATGAATTGTTTTCCTATTTTAGAGGTAAACAACAAAAAACTTTAATGGTCCTGATCTCCCATATGCTAGTGTAAACTAGTAATATCTCAATTCAATGGAGTTACAGCCATGTAAAATCAGCATAAGAGAGATCACAGTCAGATCCAATATTTTTCTTTTTTATCGTTCTTTTCCTCCAGAAATGTAGGTGTGAAAACTTTCTAGCAAAATCCTCAAAGGCATGTGTTCTAGTTTGCCTTTTTTTCCTCATAGGAATCCTGTTGTCTGGCTACGCTGAAAGGACAGGAGACATTTGACATGTGTTTAATCAGGCTGCAACTTTATTATTAGATGTCTGGGACTACCTGGCAGATAACAGTGTACAGTGCACGTAACCCCATATTCATTCCATAGTTACCAGCTCCCCCTCTTTTTCTCTCCAGGCCCTCCAACAAATCCATTGCCGGGACCTTACCATCCACCACCATCTCTTGTAGGAGGGTTAAGGTAGGCTATAAGAATGGGGGGTTGGCTCCCTGCCTTACCAATCATAGGAGTCCCCAGCCACCCCCACTCCCCATTCATTCCTTTAATGAACACATCTTTTTAAGTCCTTTTCCAAGCTATTTATCCAGTTACTGTATACCTTTCCTATGGAGTACCTGCACTGGACATCCACCCTACACTTAAATAATGAGTTGCAACATATGGTCTACCACCTGTCATGCCATGCATAAACAGAGCCCTTCCTGAAACCCGCTGTGGGGAAGGCGAAAAAACCTCAGCTGCATCCAGGTCAATATGGTGTAAGGGGAAAATTCCTTCCCATCCCCCCTAAGAAACTGGAGGCTAGCATAATGCCCACACACACAGCAGGTGTTGACCATGGCTGGTATTTTACCACCTAAAAGGGAGGGAGGGTGAGTCCATGTAAAAACGAAGGCTTGAGTCACCAAGCTGTCCCTTTTTAAACCCTGTATTCCTAGGGGATGAGTCAGCCACCACGCTGCCCCTTTCTGCAGCAGTTTTCATCTCCCCTCGCCCACCCCAGCCATAAAGCACTGTTCCCTTCACTTGGCCAGCCAGCCAAACAGCCCCCCTCTCCCACTTAAAGGTGCAGGGTGGTCAGTATCATATGTCCCTATCCTTTACCCTCTCTTTCTTCTCATAAAACATAAAATAGTTTGAAACAAGAAGGTTGAAATCACAGTGCTGCTGCATTTAGGTTTATTTTGATCAAGGACATGAAACAATGAACAATGCATGAATTTACAGTAACCTGGTAGTCTTGTAAATATGTAGTTAGTAGAAAAGAGATAGTAGGGAAGTAAGCAATATGAAACAGACAGCATATGTGTGATGCATGAACAGATCATGATCTGTGTAAAAAGGAGTTTCCAGAAACTAATGAACCAGTTGTAGAGTTTGATATGATGCAGAATAAAGGCCACATGTGGCAGTCTGTTTTAAAACGTGTATATAAGCTAATTGATAATTCTGTGCTTTGGATGCATGGTATATTCTGTACCCACCCTCTACATATGACTCTAACCAGTTTCATGTTGTTTAATTGTATGCCAATAAAGAAACTTTACTAATGAGGTCAAAGTCGAGCTAAGTTTTTGGGAACTGACTATATAAGATTTCAAAGGCAACTGAGTGAATAAGATCTCGGAAACCACCCCAACATACTCCTAAGTTAATAAAGTCTCAGAGGCTACCCTAACACTCCGATTACAATGATTTTGGATTCTTTCCCCTTCATCCACCTCTGAAAACTGATGTCACTTTACACCTTCATTATACCTTCTATGAAACAGCAGAGACATCAGACACCAAGGACAGATCCTCAGCTGGCGTAAATAAATCAGTGTAACTCTAAGGAAGTCAATGGAGCTACGCTAATTTATACCGATAGAAGACCTGACCCTAAAATTATTACTTATATAGTTTGCCTTATCACAACTAGCCTCTGATGTAGGAATCCTGAAGCCATTCTTAAATCCAGTTTCTTCTCACCTCATAAATACTTAGCCACTGCTAAACTTATTATTGAAAAGTTAAAAATCAGAAAAGCAAACTTTTTGAAACTATGTTTTAATCATATCTCTGCTTTTAGGTACTTTGCCTTAACACACTGTTAAGCATAGTATTGTACTATACAGCAGATGTTAAAGACCATATAAAATTGTCAGTAGTCAATGACTGATGATCCTCTTTCCTATTTCAAAATAAACGCTGATGATTTATATAGTTTGGACATTGAAAGCATCATATTAAATCTAAACAGTTGATCCATTTCTTAATGATTTCTGTATGCAATGTATTATGTATGTTTTATATTCTTTTGTGTAAAAGGCCCTGGTGTACAAGAAGTGTTTAGAGTTATGAGTGCTCTACCCCGTCCATATGGTAAGTTTGCTCTGTGTGTAAAGACTTACCTTTTTCCACAGGTCCATATGGCAAGCTTAGGTTAGCCAGAGCCCTCTAGCCTCCACAGGGGCCATACGGCAAAGAGAGCTCAGTGAACACTCATTTACCTTGTATTAATGTTTTATCTCTCTCTCTCTCTCAGCCCCTGAAAATGGGTTAGCCACATAATCGATACTTTTGTGACAGTGTGCTATGAGATGTGGATTCTGATATTCCATTTTTATTAAAAACAGAAAACTCAAATGAATAATTTATCAAATTATTTTATAAACTCATTTGATAGCTTGAGATACTTTGGCAGAATATTATCTAATTTCCTAACCGGCCGGTGGACATTAATAAATGTGACAGTCTTGTTTTGTTAGAACTTATACCATTTTAAATACATAGATCCAGACCCCCTGGATCATCCCATCTGTAGAGAGTACGCACATCAGTGGATACTGGAAAAAACTGATTTATGTTTATTTTTGAACTCCCCTTATACTGATTCTGCTCTGAGCAGGCCAGTTCCTCCTTGCCATGTTAGAGCAACCTGACAGCTTCTCTAATTTATTCCAGGCTCTTATGGTAACAGTAAGCCAAAAATATACCCAAGGATCAGTGTAGCCAATGGCGCTGGAACACTTTTTACAGTGGGGGTGTTGAAAGCCAGTGGTCCCCAAACATTTTACTTCGCACTTCCCTTGCCCCTGTCCATGCCCCCTCTCCCTAGAGCTGGGGCCAGGACTGGGCCATGGCTCTGAGAGAGAGGGGGGATGCAGACAGGGGTAAAGGTGGTGCAAAGTAAAAAGTTTGGGGACACAGCTGGGGCCAGGAGCAGAGCTCTGGGCACGGGTCCTGCAGCTGGGACCCTGGACGTGGGGCTGGGAGCAGAGCCCCAAGTGCGAGGCAAGAGCCACCGGAACCCCTGGTGTGGGGAGGGGAGCAGAGCCCTGGATGCAGGGCTAGCGGTAGCCAGGACCCCAAGTGCGGGACCGGGACCAGAGCCCCGGGTGTGGGCCAGCAGCACTAGGACTCTGGGCGTGGGGTTGGCAGCCGGGACCCTGCAAAAAACACAGCACACCACTTCACCCTTAGTTCCTGTGCCTATAGGTGTAACACAGGAGTATCCAGGCTACATCCTATTTCTTCCAACCACAACTTTACCAACAGGGAAGATGAATGGTTGAAGAGCCCCTGTATTGAGTTCTATCAGGGTATCATCCTTGCCCTGGCTCAATCTTCCCTAGACCAATGAAACAGCTGTTGGGCTAGATTATAAAAGGTGTATGGAGCAAAGGGGCTATATTGAACTGGAAGATCTAGGCCACAGACTTCAAGTCAGCCAAAAGGGGGAAAAAAGATGATTGTTAATCTAAATTATAATCCATATTATAGTAATTCCTCTAAAATTAATTCATTGTTATAGAATTTACAAGTCAACCCAAAGCTTTGTTTTTATTTTAAAGTAATTTAGGAGCCCTTAGCACTTTTGTTACAGATAGTATTTGTACAGGAAAGATGGAAGCAATTTGTAACAACAACACATTTATGGAAGTGTTATTGCAAGTGCAAGCTATCACCTTGTAGAAGATTTTTGATATATAACTATATATTATTTGAAACTCAGAATATGGGAGTATGTAATCATTTTAATAAATTATTTTAATGTGCAAGATTTATATTATCTGAATTTTCATCTTGTTTTCTACAGCATCGGTTTATCCAATAAAACTTCTAAATTGTCAAATGAATATTCAGGCAGCTAAAAGAACCGTCAGTGTTAATAACAAATAACACAAATAATTCAAAGTAAACATACAAACAGGTGTTCTAATTATTTACTTTCATAATTAGGCTTTATGTTTGATCCTGCAAACACAAACTAACAGTTGTAGTGTTTACTACCATGAATATTCCCACCGATTTCAAAGGATTATTTACAGTAGGAAGTAATACACTCAGCTATGTGTATTTTAAGGATATGGCCTCTAAATTGTTTTTTTTTTTTTAAGTTTTAGTTTACAATAAACAGGAAAGGGCCATCTGAGCCAACACAATATCACCGCCATGTTCAGAAATCTTAATTCCACCTTCCTGCTTTTTGAACATGAGATGGATCCTGTTCCCACTGAAATCAATGATAAAATTTCTGTTGACTTCAGTGGTTATAGATCAGGCCCCAGAATTTCTCACTTGCATCCTCCCTAAAAGTAAATCAGAGTAAGTATCTCTGGAACTCATGTATCCTCCTTGCTTCAATTGCTTTTCCTGGTGGTTTACTCAACATGTTTATTACCCTTTGTGTGAAACAGTTCTGCCTCTCTTCCCTATTTAATCCTAGTTTCTAATTTACAGATTTTGTCTCTTCGTTTTTGACAGTGATTTGTTTCGCTACATAGTTATTCATAGGAATACACATAAATAGCTCACTGTACAAACTATGGATTTTATTGAACACATGCTTGGAGAGAGACTAAATGATTTGGAACAGAAGAAAAAGCAGTAATATTTAAAAAATAAAATGCCATTTTTTTTTTTTTTAGGTTTTCCACCAGTAAACAGAAAGACTTATAGTGGACTTTACTGTGTAATAAGTAATAGGTTTTTGACCACTAAATAGAAAGAACTTAGTTAAGATGTTATAAGTAATGGGTTTTGTCATAAGTCTATCATACTGTATCATAATGTAATAAGCAATCATAATGTCTAAAGTAATAGGTTATTACAAAACTTAACTAAATTACGAAGAAAATATTATGAACTATGACATCTAACTGTAGTGTCATATACTTTAACATATTCTTATACAAATTAAAAAAAAATAATTGTATGCAATTATGCATCTTACTGTCTAATAAGCAATCATAATGTCTAAAATAATAGGTTATTACAAAACTTAACTAAATTATGAAGAAAATATTATGAACTATGACATCTTACTGTAGTGTCATATACTTTAACATATTCTTATACAAATTTTAAAAAAATAGTTGTATGCATTGCACATTTTCATTGAGTCAGCAGTTTTCTATTTTGAGGTAACATGTTCAAATTAACAGAACATCTTAACTAAATTCTTTCTGTATATAAAGAAGGAAAATATATGAACCTGAGTTCATAAATAATGTTCACTGTGATTTTGTTAAAGTTTAGAGGTGTAGATTTGTATTTGAAATCCCCTGAAGGTTACAGGGTGAAACCTTCCAACAATATCTCCAAGTCTTCAGGGACCAAATCCCATTATGTGGAGTTCAGTGAACGGGGTAAACACTACCATAAAGAAATACAAATTGCACATATTTCCCATTTAGCCAGTGTCACAAAAGTTCACCATTTAGAATTCTAACCAGTTAGGACTTATTCTTGGAGGTCAAGTACCTTGTGAACCTTGTCATCTCACCGATGACATCATTTACAATCCATCAGGTTTTTCAGGAGCATACTTGCCATCTGCTCAGTACTCTATAATAACTTATTAGACATATTCACTGGGTAACAATCTGTACAATGGCACTGTTATCTTAATGCTGGCACATACAAAAATAACAGCCATCGTTTCTCTGTCACAGCACAATTATTCTATCCTCCAACTTTAAAAGAGAAGTGATTTGGATATTTAAACATATTTTTGTCAGAAACATATTTTAACTAAGAATTTACAAAAGAAGGCGACGTCACAAAATATTAATTCCATTTTGCTTAATGTTTCTATATAACCTGAGATTTTCTGAAGTCACATAAGTTCCTTCGGTGAAAAAATAACTAATTAAATAAATAAATAAATTGTGATCCCGTGGAAGATAGAAACATAGCAGTGATATCAAATTTAATATTTGCAAACATATTTTACTTTCTAAAAATAAAAAATAATATTATTTCTCTTCCAGTCCTAAATAACTGCAACCTCTTTTCTTTATGATAGCATCTAATTACTTGAAGGAAAATAATAATACATCCAGAGAACTTGTATATGCTAAAATTTAATAATAGGACCTTTTGAAAACCAGACAGTGTAAATGATCATGGACATATATATATTTATATATATATATATATATATATATATATATATTAGCAGCTTTCTCAAAGCTATGCAGATTTAGCACAGCTGCTGTCACAGTACTTAGGACTTAATAAAGTTCACTAGAACACTCCCTGTGTATCCTCTTGAACTCAAAAAAATATTTTCATAAAAAAGGGCAGTATTTATTTTGCATTACACAGCATTCATCCTCTGTTCCTTCCTTTGGCTTGTCATTTATTCCAGCTTACACTGTGATCAACATTGTACTAAAATAAAGTCAAGTACAACAGCCGCTCTCTGCCCATCAAAACTCACAGACGTCTGCCAAGCACTTGTAACAGCTGGTGTTACATTAATTAGTTTAAACTATTTATTTCATCCATCTCCAGAGCAGATTGAGCAAAAACATTAGAGATTATTCTAGCATCTGTAAGTGCCCTGCAAACATTAACCAACCAAAGTTAGAATATTAGTCGTTAACTTATAATATATGTGATTTAAGACTGTATCATCATTGTAAATAATAATAAAAAATTCCACAACCAACTGTAGCCACAGTACGTTTTATTGACTGTCTTTTTACAAATCTAAGTTTTAAACTTATTAGTCTTTTGTGTCCACAAAGATTTTTTTTTAATTATTACTAGAAAGCCATAATAACTCCTGGTAGCATGGGTCATTAAGCAATATATGACAGGGACTGGGTGGCTCAGTGGATTAGTCACAGGTTTTATGTCCACTGTTGGAATCCAGTTCTAATGACAGTGGTCAAAACAGCCTTATCAAATGGCTGCAAAAATCTCAATTAAAATTACTTCAGTGGCCTCAACTAAGTTGTTAATGGATGACCCCATAAATCTTAATGCTATTGACAGAGTTCTTACAACTATATTTCGATGTTTCCTTTAGAAAGCTGAGTGAGCAGTACAAAGACTTTGTTCAATAAAGGCCCTGATCCTTCATTCCCTACTCAGATGGCTCTCTAGCTGAAGTCAATGGGAGTTTTCCACAAAGAGGGGATGGTAGGATTGGGCCCATAGCCAGTGTCAACAGGCTTATGCCTCCATAAAAAAATAAAAAGCTTCTCATAGTAAATGCATCTGTTTACTGTAAGAATACTTATTATTTAGCACCTAAGAGCCCCAGCTAAGATCAGGGCCTTGTACAAATTCATAAGAAGAAACAATCCCTCCCCACAAAAGTTTCCACTCTAAATAAAAGAGACAGACAAAGGGAAACAGAGGCACAAAGAGGTGAAGTAACTTGCCCGAAGTCACCCAGAAGGCCAGCAACAAACTCAGCCATAGACCCAATTTCTAGCCTGCTAGCCATAGACCCAATTTCTAGCCTGCTAGTCCAGAGACCCTGGCTCACATGGACTCTCAATACAACACCATTTTAGAACTCTGATGACTTATTCATAGAAAAAATGTAGTCAGCCAGGTTAACTAATATATGTTGATTGTGAGAATAAGACTATTCATATAAAAATCCTCTCACGCTTGATTGGCATTAATATGAGTTTATTTTTGTTATACCATAGGAATATGTAATAGTAATCATGCAATATAGTTGATTGAATTTAGCACAATATTTAATTAACTGAAGCTAATCCCCCCTCAAAGAAAACATTTAGTCAGTCAGAGAGTCTGAAATGCTATGCTGCTGTCAGAACACACAGTAGTAAACTTTGAGACCAAATGAATTAAAAGTTTCTCTTTACATTTCTGAATCCTACAGCTGAGGATGAAACACAACCTTATAGGTCCCTACTCCTCCAAATTGTTGATTCCCTTTAACTCTCACTGGCTTGCGATTGCTTGTCATGGCCTGTCAAGGGTGAGCGTGAATAACTGAAAGTGACAGCAAAATATCAAGGATTTTCATTTTCAGACCTGTACCAACTCCAATACACAAGACTCTTTCTCTTTGCTCAATTTACTCAACATAATGTTTGACATTAAAGAGGCTTACTACATCTTTTCCACCCACCCCACAGTGGCTTCCCTGAGTTATTCCTCCAGCCAGAAAGGGAAGCAAGCAGCTATTGCCAAAGTTGCTCCAGACCATGGAACCGAAAGTGCCAAAGCACACACAAGAGTGGCCTTCGCAAACTATACTAATAGATTGTTTTCATGCTCACTCTTTATTGGCCTTCACAGAGAGCAAGAGACACAGACTCTTTTCCATTCTTAATTCACACAATTTATAGCATGCTACATCTGCCACGTATCCGGAGGCTTGAATTGGTACTGCTGCTTGATTGGAAGGGGGGTGGGAGAGTGTGGGTTGGGTTTTTTTAGCATTAGGAGTGTTATTATGATAATTCATCATATTCTGTGTTTTCAAGAGACATCACAAGAATGTTTTTGTGATTAGGTGGGGGTTAATACTCCAAATTTCTATTATTCTCGGCAGAAATAATAGCTTAACCAGGTACACCTCAACCTATGCTATTATCTCGCAACTGAAAGGAACATGTTGAACATTGCCAGAGGATATTGAACCTCCAATTGCTTGGCTCAAATGTAGTAAATGATTCATAAAAGTCAAACTGTTTTATTCAATATTCTTAAGCCAACATTTCTGTATTATACATATGCTACTACATCAAACATACACACCTACAGCCAGAGGCTGCTTTCATTTACACCTCTGCAAAGCCCCATTAATTTGTGTGGTTGTAGAGGTGTAAACAAGGGCAGAGTCTGGTCCCTAACCTACAGAGCCTGCTCTATCAGCCAACTTACTCTTCAAACTCAAGTAATAAAATCCATTGGAAATCCTCTATCTATAAATGCCCCTTCCTCTACACACACAATTTTTTAGCTTCCAAGAAAAAAATCTCAAGAGAGTCACATACATTCAACAGGAAAGCGTTAACATGTTCCCAGGTCAATATTCCGTTTTACCTTTTCTATATTTAGTTTAAATGTCTATACCACTTATCATTTAAACAGTTAATTGTACTAAGGTTCCTGGCCAACTTATGATTTGTTTCCTCTATTTTTTCCCTGTGAAATTCCTCTTTATGCAATAGGAAAGTTAATTGTTAAACTTTGTGACAGAACCTTTTGTTCTTTCAGCAGTCACTTTGCTTGTCTCTCCTACTGTAAGGACACCAAATCCTAAAAGCTGGCAAGAATGCATATGTTTATTTCACCATTGCTCTGCAATTACTGAATGCCACTTAATTATAGCAACAGATGCTCGAGTGTAGGAACCAGAAAAATCAAACGCCTCATTTCCAGGTTATTTTTTTCCATTGCTTCTGCCAACAGCAGATGTGTGAGCCCCTTGTGCTCTGGCGTAAATACTTATCAAATCCTAACAGGTCACCTATGTCACAAACAACATTTCAGATGCAACTGTTTCACCTGATAATAGGCTCTGAAAATAAAACCGTGAGCTGTAAATACAATGTATTCGGAATGAAATGCCATAATGTGAAATTGCTTTTTCTCCAGCTACAACAGAAGTCCTTGACAGTTTTTGGCAGTGATAAATCACCCTCCCATTAATTGTCTCCTCTCTCATTGTGAGGTGAGCCGCTAAAAGGGGCAGTCAACAAAAATGACTTAAAGGACAAATTTTGGCAAAAAGACAATGAAGAAATCTGTCATTGCTCAGCCTCCAGCACACTGTCATGGAACAATCAAAATATATGTAGCTGAAGTATTTATGTCTTTGTTAGAAAGGTTGTAGGATGATAAGTTTATAGTTAAAACAGGGGACCTAGAGATACTCAGGTTGTAGGACCTTGAGTCACCACTTCCCCTTGCATTTTTTAAAATTTCATGCAAGTGCTATTAGTGCTTTAATTTATGCAATATTTGGTTGTCTAATCAACCTTCTGTTCGGGGGCCAAGAGAAAACAAAAGGCCACTGTGCATGCCTGGTGCAAGTTACAATAACCTATGGGCCGAGTCCTGAAATCTGCCCCGCACCCTCCATTCCCATTGGCATTTGTAGCAGCTAGGACATATGGGATCAGAATCTTAAATTCCATGGACTAGATCACTCTTCCCATTGTAAAATCCGCTGGGGTGGCTCAGCGGGAGGTAGTCTCTCTGAGATCCCCTTCAGAGTTTCCAGAATGGGAGACACAGTGTTTGCCTCCTATAGAACAAGCAGTATGGCCAGTCCCCAAGCCTGGAGAATCCCTACAGATCCTGAAGATTCCAGGAAAACAGCAGGATGCCCTGTACCGCTGCATCAGCACACCCCAACTCTCCCAGCATGGCTCTGTTGGAGCTGTGTTGTCAGAGATTCCCTCCTGCTTTGTGGACCCATGAAGGGAGACCTCCACTGCAAAGGGAACTTCATAAGAAACATAATTCAGACCCACATTGTAGTCTTTCTTTCCTTGAAAAGTGCAACGTGCAGGGAGTCTGGGATGATGTACATCATTATCACTCCCCTTCTCCTAACCAGCCTCACCCTCCATGGCATCCAGGGGGCAAACAGTGTCATAGAGGCAGCTAAACCTTTCTTCAGTGTAGGAGGGGAAGATCTGTGTGCACAGGGTGTCTGCCACACACATATCTTGTGGGGGCATGTTCATCCCTTTACAAACAAAGCAGCATGTTGCTTTGTAAAATCTTTTTTAGTATGTTGCAGCTGTGAACTGAAAATATTCAGTGAGGGTTTTTTTTAATTCCTGTTTACCAGTCAGTAGACAGTTGAAATTTACCCTAAAGAGGGTAAGAAAGTGTTTCATTACTAACGTGCCTGTCAAGGCCATCATTCCATGGTTGATTTTATATTTATGTTTAGTAAGAAAATTACCATAGAAATATAAATTAGACACATCAGGTATTTAAACTGAACAAAGCACTAGAAAATATACTGTAGTGAGCAATCACTGCACCAGAGGGAGATGGACTAGATGACCTAATATGTCTTTCCCATCTCTGATTTCCACAATTCTACATTAACTTAGAATGATTAATACTCCATTCCTCTTGCTGCTCCGCACGGTGTCTTTCTGCTTCCTGAGAGAGCGGGAGTAATAACAGCAGACTGTAAGGAAGTACTGCAGGGGCTTCTTCCCCAACATAGCTGAGATTGAGGGAATCCACTCAGTTGTCTAGTGCCTAATTGCCATGGCATGAAGAAGGCTGGCCAGTCTGCTTCCCTCCACCCACCACCTCACTCCTAAATAACTACTAAGACCTCGGGTTTAACACTGGTAGGTACCAAGGGTAAAAAATGGTTTATTAACATAGTTATCACACATTCTTCTCTGTTTACATATACAGACAGTACTTGTATTATAACATGATTGATCCATATCTACGTTTCACAATTATGTTTAAATCTGGATGCATTTGTGGATAAAACTGGGTTTAACAATGTAAGTGAAAGGGAACATATACTTTATCCCTAGCACTGGAACACCAAATGACCACACCTTACCTTTACCCAGCGGGGAGGGAAGGGGTGTTGTCTGGCTTGCTGAGGGAGAGGGAACAACACTTTACGGGTGGGGAGTGAGGCTCAGAAGCTGCTGCAAAAGGGGGAGTGGGTCACTGTGGCAAAACTCACTCACCCCAAAGGCCCGGAAGGGCCGGGAAGTTGAAAAGGGGCAAGCACGGAAGGAGATGTTCCTTTTCCCTGGACCATGTGGAGCAGCACCCACCACCTCCCACCCCTGAACATGCCAAAATACCAGGTTTGTTGAGGACCTGCTCTGGGCATTGCGCTAGCCGTTCCTTTCTAGGTGGGCTCTGGAAGAAATTTTTCCCTCACCAGAAGATTGGCCTACATGGAGTGCTTTTTTGTTTTGTTTTTTTTACTTTCTCCATAGCGGATTCAGGGAGGGCTTTGTTATGGTGAGTAGAGAAGGGTGTTAGGTTATGATGTTGCAACTCATTGAGTAAGTATGGGGCAGATGGCCAATGCAGGTACTCCATAGGGAGGGGGTACAGTGACTGGATAAATGGCTTGGTAAAGGAGGTGTTGGTTAAAGAAGCAGAACAGGGGAGGAGGGTGAGAGTTTGGGGCTCCTATGACTGGTATAGCAAGGAGCCAACCCCCTTTCTTATAGTCCACCTTAACCCTCATTCAGGGAAGGTGGAAGGATGGTAAGTTCCCAGCAACAGTTTGGCTGGGGGATCTGGAAGGAAAATGGGGGAGGGGAAGCTGGTGTAAATGCCTGGGTAGATATTGAATGAACATGGGGTTATCTGCACTGTTATCTGCTGGGTAGTCCTGGACATTTAATAATAAAGTTGTGGCCTGATTAAAACCATATTAAGTGTCTCCTCTCCTTCGTTCAGTATAGCTGGACAACAGTAATATGCCATGGAACATCCATCAAACCAACTTCATCAATAAGTCCCTATCAGCCTGGTTCTACAGTCCTAATGTAAAAACCCCTCCAGTCAGGGGTTTTGTCTAAGGCACTTAAAGTGTGAATGACTGGGATCCTTGTCTGTAATTATACTGACATCAATTTTAAAAAGTATACTTCAAAATTCACTTGGTATGAATATGCTGTTTTTTGCCAGGAAAATACATAGCAGAAGCATGCACAACTGGTGTTTTAGATTGACAAAAACACAGCAACAAGTGATTTGTATATACATGTGTCATATTATAAATCAGTGAAAAGCAAGAAACAGAAAGGAGCAATTTTAAGTAGCAGCACTGCCTTCCAAAAGACTGTCTAATCAACTGAGGAGAAAACTGAAAAATTTGAAAAATACCTGATCGTGCGCTTATTCGTCATTGAATCACAAGTGATTTATATTTTGATAAATGTACTCTGTGTACTTAAAAAGTCTCTTGAATGGCAGAAATGCAAAAGAAATGAAGGGATTGAAGTTTTTTGTTTCCTTTTTTGGTGATGAGCCAGTTTGAGAGCTTACTGTGAGCATATGGAGATAGCATATTTGCAAGTCCATCTCTGGAGGATTGCAAAAGGCCCTTAGCTTGTGAAAAACAGCAATGTTATTTTTTTTAACGTTCCCTATATTTAGAGATTAAATCGCTCACTGCACAAACCCATTTGGAACAGGCGAGAAGGTGAAAAGGATAATCAGTACAGTCACTGGTCCGTGTTTCCTAAACGCTTTTGAAAACATTACTGTGCGCAGGCATAAAATTAGCGGCAGGACCTTAAAAAGGCTGGCATTTAGCATGACTTTTTGGAAAGTGACACCCTCATTTTTTTCTTGTAGGATATCATTAAATTTCAATCGCCCTATGGCAGTGCCTTTCCATTAATAACCAATTCACTGTGTCACTTTGGCTCTCCTTTGAAATAATGAGCCTTTGCTTCGCTTTAATAAATTTAAACATATTCTCAAGGCCAGGGAAGATAGGAAACCGCAGATGGGCTGAGAAAAACACGATTCATAAATCCTTAACTGCCTGAAATCGTTGAGAGCAAAACAAAGTAACACTCGTAAAATATTAAACAATCCCAGCTGTATGAGTGAAGCTTCATTAACAAAAATGGACTATTTACTGCCTTCAACAGAGCCTGTGGGTGGAAAGACTCAAAGAAATCTTCTTTAGAAAAACACTATCATTCTCATTTTTATTCTTTAACCAACTGATGTCACTTATTTTGCTATTACATATGCAGAAACATTTTTGCAGAAAATTAATAACATTCTTATAATGTTAAAGGCCACTTCTGCACTAAAGCATTCTTTTGTCAAAGTACATAAGAGAAAGAAAACAAGGAAACTCAGCAGATATTGAAGTCTTGCAGTCTTTCTGTGCCATCAGAAGTTAAACATGACAAACTTTATTTAAATTACCAGGGACTTCTCTAGCACTGTAAGGTAAACATAGCAATATGAATAATGGCAGAGAAATCACGCAATGCCAATTGCTTTTGTTAGAAAGACTCAGTAATCTACTCTAAAATGTTCCAATTTTTCTTTGTAGCAACTCTTATTAGTATGCAGTTTAAATTGTTTGTATTCTTGCTTAATACACAGAGGAACAAATTCTTGCTTCAGCCATTCATATTTACTTAAGAAAAACTCCCACTGATCTAAATTCAACAGGAATTTAGCTTGATTAAAGAATGCACAATTGGAACCTTAGTCTTTAAATATACAGAGCTGGATTCCTCAATGCATCAAGTTAATTTTGAAGTACATAACATAGAGGAGTTGGTGTTCTGGATTTAAGAATTATCCCTCTGTAGGGAAATCCTTTTGTAAGCTTTGCTAAAAAGTAGTCTACAAATATTAAGGCTTATTCAATAATACAATTTCAGGAGATCAGAAAGTCAGCTCTGGGGATAGCCCATAAAATTTCAAGATGTTCACAGCAAGGATGATACATTTCTTAGTGTCATAGAGCTTTTTTAAAGTAGGGATTGCTCCTGGTTATATACAAGTTTGAACAAGAATAGAGATCAGTGTCAGCCTGTTAAATGCTAAGACCCTAGAAGCTGCAACCTTAAAGACAAGCTGACAACTGAATGGACAGAATGTCAATACTTCTAAACATTTCAAAGTTAAAAATATTGCTTTTTACAATCTGTCATATTTAATCCAAGAAACGAATTTGCTGTCAGCCATTTTGCCTTTATTTCAGTGAAGAGCATAAATATGGAGTATAGCACAAATATATATCTTTGAAAAAGGGAGCAATATACAGTTTGAGCCTATCTGTAAACTGTGAAAAGCCTAATTAGCCATACAGTTCTAGTAAATGCTAAAAATGTTTCATCTATGTCAGTATATTTCACTCATCTGTAAAAATAATTGAAATTGAAAACAATTTTTAAAACTTAGGAGGCATTTTGAATACAACTGGTGGCATTAACTTTTTGTGGGCCAAATCCTGAGTAAGTACTGAGTATTCACAGCTTCCACTGACCTCAGTGGGAGTTGCAGATGCTGACCATCTCCCACTGTTTGCCCCCTTGTGATGGTTAGAAGTGTTTGGGTATGCCTTCACTGCAGTTAACTCAAGTGGTCAGCTCCAGAGTTGAGTACCTGGGTTAGCCTAGCCTAAGTTCATACTCAACCAGACCGGACTTACTGTCTCCATACTGGCGTTGCATTTCCCCTGTGTATTGCTAGGACTTCTATGGGTATATTCCATGGTTCTTTGGTCTACCATAAGCAGAGCTGCTCTATGACTATTTCCCGTGAAATGCAGAAGAACTTTTCTGTTTTTCTTGAGCACATGGGGGAAACTGTGGGAAAACATTGGAGGACTATCAGCACTTTAGTATTTTAGCCAGTATACTCCCAGCAAAGTTGGGTGGAGGGGTTACAACCTGAATAAAAGTAGCACCCAGGCTTTTAGCCTATAGCACCAGATAAAACAGCTAGCCCAGGTTGAAAGTACAACTAAATACAGGCTTTGCCTTTCTTCTTCCCCCAGGGGTGATCAACTCCCACTCCACCCCAGACCCCACCCCTGCTCCACCCATTCCCCAAACCCCCACCCTCGCCACTTCTTCCCACCTCTGCTGTGGCCCCCACCCTGCCCCTTTCCGCACAGTTTCACCCCCTCCCCCTGTGCCTCTTGCATGCCACGGAACAGCTGATTGTGGTGGGTGGGAGGAGCTGGGAGGGAGGGCTAGGAGTTGATTGACGGGGCCACCTCTGGGTGGGAGGTACTGTGTGGGGGGAAACTGGCTGCTGGTGGCTGCTAAGCACTCCCTAATTTTTTTTCATGGGTGCTCCAGCCTTGGAGCACCCACGGAGTCAGCGCCTATACAACTAAACTCAAGCCAGAGGTTTGTAGGTGTGGACAGAAGAGGAGTCAGGGGCAACACCCTAACAAGAGCCCAGGTTAACTCTTTGGTGAAGATATACCATTTAGGTGTATTTCCCTTTCATATCTCTAAACTTCAAACTTTATTGACCCTCTACTAAATGGAATGGCAATGCACATTTTTGTCCTTCCACAATAAGAAACAATTATAAAGAAAAAAATCTAATATTTTAGAACATTTAAAAAAAATGAAATGAAAGAAGATAGACTATCAAAGCTTAGGACTCTTTATTTAGTGGACATTTACAAACTGAAGAACAAATGCCCCTTATTTATATATAGATTCATTTTAAAATGTCTAGTGCAAAAACAGATTTCCCATCTTGAAACATAAAATAAAAAGACAGGTGCAGGACAGATTTTCTGTTATATGATCTCATTTTTTTAAAAAAAAATATTGGTAAATAGTTAGTGATTGTGAATGTAAGTCTTACAAACTAATGTCTAGGGAATAAATACACCATCAACAATAGCAAAGAATGCTTCCTCCCATTTTTCTCATCAATGTGCTTGCCCTGGAGGGACCACTTCTAGGATCAGGAGGACATTTCAGTCTCTGCCCATTCACTACGTGGCCCCTCTGTTGAGAATGCCAGTTACCATCAATTATTGTGAAGTGGGTACCAGTCTACTGGCAACTAGACTGAGATCTCCAAGTTCATTTCTTACAAATCATCAAGAAGTCAGAGGTTAACTACTTTTTGTAACTTTCAGCTTGTGGTAGATTTGAACTGGCTACCTAAAATTGAAAAAGCCCTGTGCTCCATTGCCAGTCACAGGCACTTCAAGGTTTTGAGAGAACCAAAAGAATTTAGACCAGCATAAAAATACCACATTAATTCAGCAGTTAAATGGCTCTTTGAGAAGATTCACTGATTGCGGGGGGAGAGGGAGAAGCAGAGCTCTTTCTGAGCCCCCCTCCTTTTTGAGTCTATGTGCATTTCCCCTGAAAGTTATTTTTTTTCTCCAAACAGCCCTTTATCAGCTAATACATGAAACAATTGTAATGTGAGGCATGTGAGCAAAGTCTTTGCCACTGGGCCCTCATAAATCTTGCCAGTTCCCAGTGAACAACACCAAATATTTGCAGCTGAGGAACATTTGGTCTGGCTTAAATTAACATATCTCAGCAGTCAGAAGTCATTAAGCTTTGCCAGTGATTTGAAACCATTTTTCCATTTCAAAAGCGACACTGGCTGTTACTTATTTTTCTGGATGAAGAAGGTGGTAAGGAACAAAAGCAACAAAATGAAAATAGAAGATATTAATGAAAAAAATAATGATAAAAGGGCTCTGAATTGCCTTTAGTAGATTTGTTATTAAGACTCTCTTTAAATTGAAGAGCACTTATGTATATGATCAAATAATAATTAAAAATGATACATATTAATTTCAGTGACAAATTACGTGATTTAAAAGCTGTGAAAATGTATACTTATTTTCTTCCTTAATCCTTGTGAATATAGACACTATCAATTTTAAAAGCTGATGAAAGCTTTAAATGAAAAACAATAATTCAACCTTTTAAAATTAAAGGCTGCAAGTAGATTAAGCACTAGAGTTAAGAAATGTGCTGCTGTGGTCCACAAAGATCACATCTGATATTACTCCGTTCCGAAACAAGGGGCTGGGCAACCAGTTCAGGGCAATCCAAGGTTTACCAACAGAAAGGTTTGAAGTTTTAACTCAATTCACTGTATTGTAGGTGGAGCAGGGGTTCAGATTTCACAAACTGATACTTACATATTATCTATGTAGCATAATACTGCACTGCTGGATTGGTAAATAAAGTCACCAGTTGAGAAACTGAGAGGGCAACCCAGTGCATGTATTGTAAGAAAAAATATCCTGTCACACATGCAGTTGTTTACTGACCTGCAATTATCTAGCTCTGTGAAAAGCTGTGCATGCAAGGAATGGTTTGTTATGAACTCTGCAGGTTTCATTTGCCACATTTCTAAAAAGCTGAACATTGCTGAAGGATTTTGCTAAATTGCATATAATCTGATTTTGATACAATTATAACTTGATTTATTCTGGGGGAATAGTTATGAATGTATAAAACCATTCAACTTAATACCAACCAAGTTCATTATAATTTCCCAAACTCAAAATTAATAAATTGATAAAGCTTTAATAAACTTGAATGTGTAATTCACACATTTCTTTTGAAAGATTTGAGCTCATAAACATCCAAGCTTATGAGGCATGGGCAAAGGAAACCTTCCACTTCAAAAGTTTTGTGAGATTTTCAAATCTTTTCATAGGTCTCTGCAGCATTAGTAAAACCAGCTTTATGAAAAGAATCCAGTTACTGTTGTTCTGAGTTAATCAGATTCACTTTCCAAGTACTTAAAGACAAAGACTTTGATAAAGAACACATTTATTTCTAACGGTGGTATGTCAAGGTTACCAGGATATGTAGGTAATGTATTCACTTACTAGCTTTTTACTTCTTTCAGTATATATTTAAAAAAAATCTTTTGAAAAGCTCTTCAGAATGCAAGTAGATTGCATTACAAGCACTACTTAAAAGGAATTAAGCAGTTCTTGGTGCTTTATCACATACAGACACCAAACAGCATGGCATATGGATCCCGAAACAAAGAAAACAAGCTGAGAGTATTTGGCAATATGAAAGCATTAGAGCCAGTGTATTTTGTGTTCTTAGAAAAATGTATTTGTTTTACTTTTCCCACAAGGAAAAAAGTGCCCCATATTTATTTTATTCACCACCTTTCTTTAGGTCATGTTGCATTTGCAAAACAACTGAGGAAAGTGTTTATCACATTTCTTTTTACTAAACTACTGATAATGTTTATTTACTGATTTTGTGAAGGAATAAATTACCTCAGAAAGTTTACATCCACTCTTTTTCATTCTTCTGATATTTACTAAAACAGTGCTTCTCTCTCTTTCTCTTTGGGCCCAATACCACCCTGTTAAGGTCAATGGAGCCCCGCAAGTCTACCCCAACAAAGAATCTGGCCCTATATCTGTAGTCTCAAGCACCCAACACTACCAAAACCCGCAAATGCTGATTCCAAGTAAAGACCGGGGGATGGGAGGGAGAGAGAAACACCTCCAGATCTTTGGATTTGAAAGTCTGTAAAAAAACTAATGTAAATGAACTAGGGTGCCCCTAGCCTCTGTTTGCCAGAAGCTAGGATTGGGTGACAGAGCATGGATCACTTGATGATAATCTGTCTGTTCATTCTCCTGGGGTCACTTGTCATTGGCCACTGTCAGAGGACAGTATACTGGGCCTGATAGACCTTTGGTCTGACTCAGTATGGCCATTCTTGTGTTCTAACTCCCTGCCACCTACACTTGACATCCCCCTTTTCTGGATCTGATTCCTCATGATCCCAGTCAGGCTAGACTGACTGAAAAAGATGCTGCAGTTCAAGAATCAGAAGGGGAAGCAATATATCCCATCCTGTTTAAGAGTGAGAATATAAAAGGAACTCTCCTTGGGAAGTGGGGATATTGGTACAGAATCTCCTGACCATAGCAGCCCTAGAAAGTGACAAAACCTTGGCAAAACATGGTGTAGATTATTTTTTGTTGTTGTTCATATTTTGCCCAGCACTATTCTTGACAACTCATCAGCAAGTGATGGGGCAGGATGTCAGCACTGTTGAAAGGCCCTGTCATTGCTATAATCATTTTTGAAGTAGGGCTGCCAAGCCTCCAGGATTGGCCTGGAGTCTCCCGGAATCAGCATCAATCTCCTGGTGACCATTGAAAGCAATCTGGGAAATTTTAATAGGATACTTTAAGAAAATGACATCACGTCATGTTGGGGGAAAATAATTTCCTGGAATAGCTTCAGTCAGAGTTGGGAACCCTAGTTTGAAGGGTCCTCTTTTATTATCTTCTGGGTTTATGAGAGGAAAGAAAGGAGCACTAAGGGAAAAAGCCTTATAGTCTTCTCTCTGATTGAGCTCCGGGTGCTCAATGTCACTGAGGAAAAAAACAGTCCCATCATTCATTGTGTGGAGTAGTCTCCAATACCATACACTAACGTTTGATTTCCACAGACTACTTCTGGGAGTATATCTCACCTTACTGATCACTCTCATTATAGTGTGTATGGTAACACCCATTTTTTCATGTTCTCTGTATATATAAAATCTCCCCACTGTATTTTCCACTGTATGCATCCAAAGAAGTGAGCTGTAGCCCACAAAAGCATATGCTCAAATAATTTTGTTAGTCTCTAAGGTGCCACAAATACTCCTGTTCTTTTTGCAGACACAGACTAACACAGCTGCTACTCTGAATTCTGGGAGGAAGTGGCTCATGTGGCATTCCACAGCTGCTACCAAAGTAAAGTATTTCCTGTCTCTCCTCACTGTGTGAAATGGGGTCTGGCTACAAGGAAATTTGTATAGGTTGACAGGACCTATACAAAAATGTATAGGTTGACAGGACTTTACATGTCTTACTAAATATACTGTATTTATGTATATATGTCTCAAGCTACAGGTAAAGCATGAAAAGTTGTACGGTTTCATTACACATACTGAACTTCAAATACATCAAAGTATTGTTCTGTTTGTTTGTAATATAGTTCTTAATGCAGCAAGATTTAGATATGTTTCTATTTCTAGAATCCTAATAAACACCAAGCATAAAAAACAATCCTTGAGCTTCCTAGCTACAGAAAATATTTCATACGATTTATTATTGAATATGAATTTATTTAATGATAGAAATAAGCAGAGAAATAGAGGTTATGACTTTTTTTTAATCCCTTTAGAGACATCATAGCTATAACTTATGAGAAGACTAGTCTAGCGTGAATTGTGTCTCCATTATCACATGTGGGATAAATAAAATAATACTCTATTTAATAGACCTGACAATAGCTATTTAATTTACATCATGAGATTAATGCTACTTCTTTTAATATGAGCTTGGCAGAGCTGGAATTGGGAATAGTCAATATCTGAAATGTTCAAGCTTGAAAGAGAAAATATGGAAGTTCTGAGATTCGTAGCTCTTGTTCTAATTTTTGATGTCCTGTGGAGGAACTCTTTGTTTAGCTTTCAAGCATCTCAGCAGTAATATTTCCACCCGCCTCCCCCAGGAAAGAAAAGAGAGAAGGAAAGAGAAAAAATAACAGTGGTTAAATTCATGGTTTACAAGGTTGATGCTAGCTAAACAATGGTCAAAATCTGCAGTTCAACTTTGACGTTTACAATCTCTTTGGAGTTTTGCCATTTTAGACAGATGATAGTTGGTAGAGATAGTGCTTACAGAGTTCAGGCTTTTAAAATGTGTTACAAGGGGTGTTATTTTTTAAAAAGCCAAAACACTATGCGCAATAGCTCATTCGATTCAACAGAAGATTACAGCTGAAAATCTCTGAGAAGTAGAGGAGCAAATGAAGGAAAAGGCAGACTTGAAAAACTTAAACCACTTCTTACAAGACATTCCCCTCAGTTTTCTTATTTGGATGTCAACTATTTAAAATAGTTACTATGCCACTAAACCAATTTAGTGTCAACAGGAAATACGTTAGACAATCTTTAATAAACATATAAAGCAACAGCTCTATGGCTAAAGTAGTTTAATTATGAAAAGCTTGATCCATTTATGCAGAAAAAGAAACCATGAGAACTTAAGGGGGACAAAGTGCCTGGTGAAGCAATGGGAACCCCAGTGTGAGTGCACACATTTTGGTCTGTGATAATGCATTAATTATACAAATTTTGCTAACTGACATTTAATTTGCCATTATTGATATTATATTTGTGGAGCCTTGTTTATATAAAAAAAATCAGCTGAGCACTAACACAGATCAATGTTTCCTTTTGCTTTGCTAAGAATCCAACGTTAGACAGAATTACAAAAGTGAGAAAGAGGCACCAAGGAAATGATTTCTGCACCAACGCTAACTCTTCATTACAGCATAACTTCAATGGGAGTTTTGTCTATAAAAGGGCTGCAGCACTGAGTTTTCAGAATGTATGTGCCCTTCTACAAAACATTGCGGTGCACTGAAAAGCATGCATGATGAAATGAGATGCAAAGCAAATGAATAGAAGCTGCAATTCTTCTCTCACAATTGAGTAACTTCTGTGAGAATTGCTAAGGGATCAGAATTAGGTCCACTTCTTTTAAAGTTCCACTGCTAAGCCATTCTGTTCACTTTCTAACTCCTCTGTTACTGCTGTACATTTTCTCACATGCAGGAACAGTAAGGCAACTAGAAAAGGAAATAAAATACCACAAGCCAACAGAAGCAGCAACATTTCAACTTATCTATCAGAACAATTATTCTTCTTCTTTTGCTTTTTATGATTTCAGAATTTTCCCTCAGATATACTGGACATTTCTTTTAACCTTTCCTTTCGCTGTATCTGACCAAGAAGATATCAAGATTAGATTTTTTTTTTTTTTAAGTGGCAAGAGGGTCATTCTGATTTCTGTGTGGTAGCTGTGTTAGTCTGTATCAGCAAAACGAATGAGAAGTACTTGTGGCACCTTAGAGACTAAAAAATTTTTTAGGGCATAAGCATTTGTGGGCTAAAACCCACTTCATCGGATGCATGCAGTGGAAAATACGGTAGGAAGATATATATATATATATATATATATATACACACACAGAGAACATGAAAAAATGGGGGTTGCCATACCAATTCTAATGAGACTCATCAATTAAGGTGGGCTATTATCAGCAGGAGAAAAAAAAACACTTTTGTAGTGATAATCAGGATGGCCCATTTCAAACAGTTGACAAGAAGGTGTGAGTAATTCTGTTTCTTTTTGTTGAAAACCAAAATGCTAGCTTACTATACTAGAGCAGCCATATACAGAGATGCAATACAGGAAATCTCCATTCCACTCCAGATTTTATATTACAAGAAAAAGACTAGATTAAAATGGTTAACAAGTCTCTCCCCCACATTTTTCAGAATAGCTCTAATTTAGATATGGAAATTCTTCAAATTTAAATCAACTACAGAAAAACTTCATTGATGCTATGTTAAATTTTGTTGAATGTTAAGTGGGTAGCCCAGACATATCTTCTACTGCTAATTAATATTCAATGCACCATTTAAAAAATCTTCCTGAATATTATATTAAAGGTTGATTTAATAATTAAAATATTATGTGTCATGACTACCTTACATCAGATATTAAATAATTTTTGTATCTGTATACAGTATATCTTAAAGCTGCACAGTACTGTGTATTTTCTATTAGTATTGTATATTTCCCAGGGCACCCACCCACACATACACACACACACACAAACAAACACAAAAGCCTGGTCAGGAAATTAGACATCTTATCTGTGGGCCTGCTAAATAAGGACCAATAACCTAGGTCTGCAGTACTCTGTGCGATAACTGCTTTTACAAAATGAAATTTTGACTTTTTCACAGCTTAGCTGCAAGTAGACACTATCAGTCGACCTGCATTTCTGTGCAATATGATGGGAAGTAAAAGATTTCAACATCTGACAGGAGAAAATGAACAGCTGATAAACAATCTTTGAAATGTTCTCTCACTGCAAGGCATACTTTTGATGATGATTTAAATTTTTATTATTGTTGACTTTCATGATGGGGCTGATGGTTGGCTAAACATACAATAACTGAAAGAACAAATGAAAAAAAAGGCAAACCAAATAAAACAAAAACATACTCAGCATCATCCACTTTAAAAGCTCGAGTTCATTTTTGCCTTCATTTAAATATTTTGGTGAGCACAATTAGACACTCAGTTTATCTTGAATTGGGTATCTGTCATTACGACTTTTTGAATCTGTGAAGTATCTATTAATTGCATCAAACAAAAAACAAAATAAAAGGATTATATTCCAATTTTGGTCCCAGTGCACAAAGAATGAACCAGTATTTATTTCTCCTGTGGGGTCCACTTTGATTGTTTAATGGCACAAGTCAATCAGGAATTGCAGCTGTGGTGAAAGAAAGGCATCAAAGAAAGAGCTTCCTGATCTCAACTGCAGTACAAGCACTAGGGCTTTATCCCTTTAGAATTGTGAAAGAGTAGAGATTTGGAAACTTTATTAAAATGATGAATTTGTTACGCTGAATCAAGCAAATTAAATAAAAAGTAAGTAAACAAATACATTAAAAACCTCTGCTTAAGCATCCCTGTCAATGTTTGCTTATAAGCACTTGATGTTAACTCTTCAAGAACACAAAACACAAATGCAGTGGATGCAGATATAAAATTGTGTAGATCTAAAAATCCCTCTGTAAATGTACCAGTTAGAACCAAGCATATTGTTCTCTGGATTTTGTAACTATCTGTAATTAAAATTTTGTTCAATACAACATTGGGTTTCAGATGTAAGTTCCACTCCTGATTATCAGGAAATGAATATAATTGGCCAAATACTGCATGGACTTACACTCTGTGCAATACCATTGAAGTCAATGCAAAGAATGTTGGTGGAGAATGTGACTCCCAGAGATGGAGTGAAGACAATATAAATACTAGAAATTACCACGCAAACTATCGTTACTGTTGGGACAACAGTGATGGTCTAACCTATGCCTGGCTCAGCATTTCTCTATGGTGTTTACACAGACAACTGTCTGTGAACAGTGCCGTTGACAGCTGATGCACAAACAAGAAAATTAAATGAACCTATAACTGAAATAACTGAGGAGTAGTGAAACTAAAGATTGTTAGTCTTAATTACATAACAATTTTTCATTACAAGACAATACTTTCCCATTCAAATTGAAAAGCACTATACTTAACCAGATCCCTGGTGGGCATTATTTAAAAAAAAATTAAAAATGATGAATTAGAACTCACATTTTTAATATTTTTGAAAAAAAGGTTTTAAATGACGTATGCCCATAACTATACTGATTATGAGTTTGAGGGTTATTTCCATTTATTTTTACTTTAAAGGTAAATGATTAATACACTGCTTAATTGACCTAGCTCAACAGTTACAGTAGTTAAAATGTAACACTAAAACCCAGTAAGAATTGTAATGTTGCTATACAAAAGTTATTCACAAACTGAATTATCTATTCACAGATAAATAAACAAGTAAATCTATTCTATCTCCATGTAAATTTCACCTTGCATTGCCCTATCCCAGACCAGTTGGTAGTTTTGAATAGAGAAATCTCATTCGGTTAGCACTTGGCAGATATGCTCCAAGCAACAACGGATACATTGGCAGGCTAGGATCTCACCAAGCCACCTAAATTGATAAAGAAACAGATAGAGAAAGCTTCCAATGGGTAGAACTTTAAGTAGCAACCCTGGTTGACTGGCTTCCCCACCTATTTTCTTCCTGTATAACCATCAATAGGCCAGAATTGAGTATAACATTAATGTTCAAGTTTAAAATGGCAGTAGTCCCATAAGGAAGAGTAAACTGACACCGTGGTTTCTATTAAAACCTGGATGGAGGGTTGGGAAATGTGTCTATGGATCGGAGAACTTCAGTAGGAGAATCTCCATTATATGCACCCCTATATCTTCACAGAGAAAGGACACCAGGAATTTGCAGACTGGGTTGCGCTCCTTTTGGATATCAAACGCAAGGTAAACCTTCAATCCTAGACATGGTGTGATCACAGATATTGTGAATATCGGGTTAACATCATGTATTTGTTAATCAAGTTGTGGCCTGACATCTTTTGCTGAAACAAATACTGTCCTTGTGTCTTTATGATCTATCACATTCCAGTATGAAATGCAAATGTTCTCCGAAAAATGCTTCTAAAAAATCTTAGGGCCAAATTTTTAAGTTCTCAGACAAAGCAACTGTACATACAAACTGAGTATGTGCAGTTATCTTATTTGCATGCACAAACTGCTTACATGGGCAAATGCAAGTTTTCATGGGTGCAACAGATGTGCATGCATTATGTGCATCTGTCCTGTTGTGTAAACCTTTAAAAGCATATTCCTTAAAGTCCTAGGTTAAAGGAGTGTGATGGGCTGTGTAGATCCCATCCAGAGGTTATTAGGAAAATAGTGTTAACACACACACTATGAATAAATGGGAAAAAATAGCTACATACGCTGAATGCAGGGATTGTCAAGGTAGCAGGGCTGTGGTGAATTTTAATATATGCCCAAAAATTCTACAAAGGAGATGGGGCTCTGGGAAGATGGGGTCGTCTAACACTGGGAGATAAGGAAAAATAGTGCGAGGAGGAAAAATAGTAGCTGAAAAATACCATTTTTAGAGGAACTTGGCTTCCAAACACTAGTTTTTATTATTTAACTTGTTTAGAAACCAGGTTGAACAAAGCCATCCTGAATTCTTAATTTAAACCCTTGATCGTGGCAATTGTGTCTGTTTAATTTACCTCCAAAAAGCATCAATCAGTTGACGTTCAAATTCATGAGTTTTGACCCCGTCAGTGGTGCAAGTACGGTGGTACTGTCCGGTACGCTGTACCAGTAAGATATTTATAGCTGGTACTCCAGACCAGAAAGACACAGGAGGAGCAGAACATGGGGCTGCCGGGCGGCCCCACAGCAGCAGCTCCTCCAGTGCAGCTGTACTGCCCCCAGCCCTGTCTTTCAGCGGGGCTGTTGTACAGACCCCAGACAAGTCTCAGGAGACGCAGCTGCATGGAAGGGCTGGGGATGGAGCTCGGGGCAGTACAGCCACACTAGAGGAGCTCCTGGAGTTGGGCCTCCAACGCAGCAAGAGGAGGACAGAGCCCCCCACCCAGGTAATGTGGGATGGATCATGGGGAAGGGACAGGGAGAGTATGGGGGCTCCAGGCTAGAAAGGGGGCAGGGAAGATTCACATGGGGGGTCATATGGGGAGGTCACGTGGCCTCCCTTTAACTGGTTCCCCATGTTGTGTCTCTCCCATGAGTGCAGCGTACTGGTGAGAAATAAATTCTACTTGAACCACTGTACCCTCTCCACAAGTTATCTAATCTTTCACTATAGTGCAATGGACAGGACTGGGAACATCTCATATTTGCAGACTCCCATAGGTGTCTTCCATGTAGATGATCAATAGTACATAGTTTTATCTGATAAGACGTATTCAGAGTACTGTAGTGTGTCCAGAAGGGAAAACTTCCCTGAGTGTCTAGACCTGTCTTCTATTACACTCTTACTTCTGGAAGCAGATGAGATTGAAAGGGTGGGGATGGGGCATTTTCAGGAATGACAAATCACCAAGATGTAATCCCTCACTAGGTCAGAAGTAGACTGTGGGAGGAAAAATATCCTTCAGCATGTGGGGAAAAAAACAGGTTCACTGGTATCTCAAAATTGTTAAAATAAAATGTTCTATTTCTAAATTAAAGACAAATTTAAGGTCAGGTAGTTCAGTGCTAGCTAAATAAATATCAGTTTCTCTTGGGTTATCAAATGTTGAAAGGTCCACATTAATACATAGAACTGTAATAATTGTCTAAAACAATTTAGATCTGTCGGGCTCCAGTGGTGAGTCTTTGCTCCTACATATAACAAACATTTTATACTGCCAATCTCCTTTTGTATCACTGCCAAGGTCATGGCCAAGAGTCAGACTGAGTTTTTCATCTTTGCTAATCTGTGGTTTCTGGAGTTTCTTAGGAAACACAGGAAATTCTATGTGCCTAGTAAAAAGCAAGTCATTTGTATAACTGTGGGCAACAGTATCAAATGTTCTGCACCTGTTTTACACTGCAATACTGTAATTTCTGTAAAGTAAACAGTAGATCTCAGGGTAAGATTTCAAATTCTACTAGGCTGTTTGCTAGATTGTTGCTTCGTTTAACCTTTACACTTTCATTTATAAAGGAAAAAATATCATTGTCACACCAAGAAGGCAGTTAAAGAGTTTTAATTAACTATGAACGTAATTAGACCTCTCAGTTCAACAATTATGAGACAAGTCTTTTTTTTCCTTTAAGTCCTTTCAAGTTGCATAGTTTATTAGAAATAATCTTATGAACATACAGTGGGAAATAAAATTAATGTCATACACAGTTTTGGGAACGCCAGGGATAAAGGAGTGCATATTCAAGGAAAAACTGAGTTAGCTATGGCATACTTTCCTTTTTTCTACTTTAGTAACTGCAACAAGTACAAAATCGATCAGATTTTCATTCATTCTGTACAAAAGTCACACTTCTGGTCCAGTTGCTCCTTTTATTAATTCCCACCTCCCATCAGTTTCCTGAGCTTCCTTGTTCTGTGCTCCAGGGTGATATTTGTTGGTGGGTACCTCAGTATACAAAAAAGAAAGGAAAGTCTTTCTTGGCTCCCTTACAATAAAGTTCATGAGTGACAACCATAGATTAAGCAGTACCTGCCCTTTCACATACAATTACCTGAAATCTTTGATCCACATATGTTTTCTTCAGGAGACAAGATCTCCACACAGTGACGAGAGAACACACTATAGTTTTGATTCTTAACCCCTTCTTCTAGAAAGTAAATACAGTTCAAGAAGCAACAACCATCTACGCTGTAATAACCCTTTCCCCACAATCTACAGGCCAACACCACCATGGTAGCTCACCTGAATACAAATGTAAATAGACTACCAATCCTTAGGGCAGCAATACAAGAACTATTTCCAAACAAAAACATTTCTTCGTATTTGTTCCCAAACTGTTTGTTGTTGTTGTTGTTGTTTTTGTTTTTGCTGGATTTTGCATTTTTTTGCTTGTTTTAATTCACATGGTTTAACTTGAGCTAAATGCTGAGCAAACTTTCCTACATTGTTCTGCCAATTCATTTGAATCCTAACCCACATATACATGCTATTCCAGTTCTGAGCCTGGAGCAGAATGTGCCCATTATGCTGAACTGTGACTGTATAATGACATTTTGTATTTTAACACCTTTCATCTTGGACTCTTAAAGCACTTTAAGAAATGAGTAAGCATATTCCCTTTTGTTAGCCCTGGGCAAAGAACTGATTTTTCAGTTTCCTGGCAGTTCCAAAAATCAAAATATAAATTGATTTGGGTTGAAACTGAAAATTCAAAAAAATGTCAGTGAATGAAAGAAGTAAACAAGTATTTCCTTTCAAGTTTAACAAAATGTTCTGTTCAGCCGAGAAAAAAATGGTTGCTTCTTTATTTATTTTTGTTTCGGGCATTTTTTTAAATAAAAAGCCAAGAAAATGTAGTCCTATGTTCACAAAACAGCTAGAGGAGGAGGAGCCTCCCTTGCAACCTTTAGCTTAGTAGTTAGGGCACTTGCCCAGAGCGTGGCAGATCCAATTCAATTCTCCCTTCTGCCTGATTAGGTCTCCCACATAACAAAAGAGCACCCTAACTACTGGACAGGCTCTCTCAACCATGCCTATTAATCCTGTTCCCCAGTATACAAATAATGATTGTAACAGGGACTTGAACCTCAGCATCCCAAATTCTAGGTGAGGACCTTAAACACCAGGCTATAGAGTCATTCCCCCTTTTTGTGCTCTGATCCAATGACTATTCAGTATTTTGTACCAAGTGGAAGAGCTTCAACAGGAGAGACTGAGAAAGACATATCCCATAGCTCAGTGGTTAGGGCACTTTCCTGCAGGGGGGAGTCCTGAGGTCAAATCTCTGCTTGAAATTAGCCAGAGGCAGGAAATGATCACAGGTTTCCCACACCTTAGCAAGTGCCCTAACCACTGTTGCTAAAGGTTATAAGGGGGCACCATGTCCACTTCCTTCTCTGGCCACTCTGTGAATAGCACCTCAGTACCCTTGTGACTCCAGTCTCCCACCCTACCACATTTTTTGGGCTGAAACTATTCGGTGAATTTGTGTCAAATTCACAAATAGTGCTGGGTCAACTGAAACTACATATCTTGATGAAACTATTAGTCCAAAAAATGTCACCCATCTCCACCCATTATACGCAAGGGAAACTATGGCCCACAGACATGAGCATGGTCACAAAGCAAGACAGTGGCAGAGTTGGGAGAAGAAACCAGGTGAGTCCCAGACCCAGGCTATGAACACCAAAGGCACGCTGCCTTTTCAAAATATACATACAGCCTGGTTCATTATCAAAGTGCTTTCCAACCATCTAGTTAAACTGCACAACAGCCCTGTTTGGCAAACAGGTAGAATGTTTCATTAATATAGACGAATGAATGAGTATAGACTTGGATGAAACCAAACTCGTTTGCACTTGTAACTAGAGAAGGATCAGAGTTCAGGTAACCACAAATGAATTCTCAATTCTTTTAGTTATAAGTGGGAGTATGTAGGACAGAGGCAAGAAGAGGGAGCTCAAAGGAGGGAAGAGTAACTGGAGGGAGCTGGAGAAAGTGAGAATGGGAAATAAAGTACGAAAAAGAAGCAAGGTTGCTGAGAAAAGGACAAAATGGGGCAAGAAAGAATATTTTCTCCTTTTACAGAGTTATCGTGTCCTAGAGAAATAAAACATAGGAGAACTGAATAAGACCAGCATCAGCTCAGGGGTTTGAGATGCCATCATAAACCACATGAGATTTGCTCTCGTTACATTATCACCTGAAAACCTACACTATAGTTATAAGCCCTGTAAATTCACAATTTCCTATAATTTATTCTATATGTAATAAATCCTTATTTGTAACATGCACCATATAATGGAGTAGTAAATATTTCCAATTAGCT
Source organism: Lepidochelys olivacea (assembly GCF_965140295.1). Lineage (NCBI taxonomy): Eukaryota > Metazoa > Chordata > Testudines > Cheloniidae > Lepidochelys > Lepidochelys olivacea. The sequence continues at coordinate 78,775,722 of NC_140411.1, forward strand.
TTAGTGTCACAGTCCTCAAAAACTGATGCATTTATGTTAATATAAAAGCATACATGATACATTTTATCATGCATTAGAGATTTTAATCAGGTAATCTGCACGACATCTGGAAACCTAAGCAGAGGCAAAGTCTACTATAACAAAGGCACTGTAACAGTTCACCTTCAGTGAAGAACAATAATGCATTATTAAATTCACTTTCCTGCTCAGTGGTTACACTTAGCTGACCACAGCAAATTTGCTCTCTGCCTGGTCTTCACAAGTTGGCAGAAAAATAGATTCTGTCACATTTAACGGGTTCTGAAAATGACAGGATGCCTCTCTTGGTTTAACTATAAACCATAATCTTTCAGAAGTAAATACAATTACAAATTCCTATTGTCATGTAGTTCTTAGGAAGGAAATTATATGTGGGTTATTAGAGTAGTAGATCTCACTATGTACTTGTATATTGTTAAAATCAGAATTGATATTGCACATCACCAGTATCAAAAAGGTTTCAGCTTTATGTATTTTCTTTGATCCTAAATGACATCATAATTTCTATAAAACGATAAAGAATCAGGTGTACTGGGTTCCTTGACTATCTCATGACCAGACTGTTAGAGAAATGCTATATCTTAAATGAACAAAGAAAATCATGTCTGAATGTTGTTCTGAACTTATTCTACATTTCTTAAGCATATTCTTTTGCCTTATTATGAATGTATATTTGGCTGAAGGGGCCATTTTAGCAACCTATCATTGACACTTCCATAATCAATAATGCACAAACTAACAAAAACCATTGAGGAAAAAATGTAATTGATGAGAGTAAATGGATATATACATAAAAGGACTATTTCTCTCCTGACTTTAATTCCATTGGCTCATTTTCACCTGTGCACATGAGGAAATACTCTGTCCCGTGGGGGTGAGACTCATTCTCATGTAGAGGGTCAGGCCAGCTCTATGCACCACTTAAGTCCCAGTGAAGTCCAGTTTAGGTCCCTCTTAAGCCCAGATAATGTGTGTTAAGTAGCTCTGTGGAGCTAACTAGATCTTCCAGATTAACAATTATGAGAAAATTCTTCTCTTCTTTAAGTCCTTTGAAGTTGCACCGTTTAATTAGAAATTATCTCTACACTTACATGGGAATTAAGTGATGCACAGGTCTTAGATGGGCTCTCTGCATACGGTTAAATTTCAGCCACTATGCATCTAAATACATAGATGTGCAAAGTTAATACAACTTTAAGGTTCTAAGGTTACCTTAGATCACTGATCATTACCTGTTAGGGTAACTCCCTCTGGGGCACCTGGCACTGGCCACTCTCAGTAGGCAGGATACTGGGCTGAATGACTTTTGATCTGACCCATTATGGCCATTCTTATGTTCTTATGTTACCTATTAAAATACACACAATTCATGTGTCTTGGAGCTTCAGTGACCCCTGTGGAATGGCCTGCAGGGCAGAAGATGAGAAAAAGGAGACTGGGCATGGGAAATTTGGGGAGAAAGGTAAATCCCCATGCAAGGAGACTTTTCACAACAGGTAACATCTGCAGGTTGTACTGGGTGTCCTGGAGAATCTCCATAGGTATTGTTGGAGAATCATGCAAGTCTCCCCTGGACCGGTTCCCATCCAGTGTGGGGCTGCTCAGAAAATCCCAAGTCTCTCCCCCACATGCACTGCCCTCCAGAGGGAACAGGCTGGAGGGCAGGATAGAGGAAGGGAAACAAGTGCCATGGAGATGGTTGACCCTCGCCCATCCATTCCATTCCATTCTCTGGTACATGATACACCCAAGATGATTCCTGGTGCCTTATTTTTTGTAAGCGTTGCTGTGGTGCTCATTACCACAGCCAATGAGTATAACTGCACAGAAAAAGAAAACAGGGGTACCATTTCCTCTACTATTGAGATGAGTTCTGTTCCAGTGGAGAAATTATTTTGGTGAGAATTTTAAGGAAGATTTTCAAAGTAATAGGTCTTTAGCAATCTCAAAGTCACAGTCTGCCATTTATTTTTCAGTTCTGATTCTGCCATTCATTGAATGCAGGCAGACACTGCTCTTGACTTCAATGGGCTTAGCTTGGGTAAAGCATTCTAACCACTTACAGCGAATGGCAGGACTGGGGTCCCACTGACATTTGTGGTGAAAAGAAAAGGAGTACTAGTGGCACCTTAGAGACTAACCAATTTATTTGAGCATATGAGCTACAGCCCACTTCATCGGATGCATTCATGCATCCGATGAAGTGAGCTTTAGCTCACGAAAGCTTATGCTCAAATAAATTGGTTAGTCTCTAAGGTGCCACTAGTACTCCTTTTCTTTTTGCGAATACAGACTAACACGGCTGCTACTCTGAATTTGTGGTGAAGTAACTGAATCTTGTCAATTTCTTATTTGCAGTAATATTTAAATTACAGCTGGAAATTACAACAGCCTCATACGACTGGTATATATAGGTTGAGTTGCTTTAGCATCGCTTACATCTTCATGTGCTAGGCAGACAATCCAAGTTTAGCTAGATTAATTTTGTCTTTTTAATAGTATTTCTTTGAGTTATAATGATCCCGTGTTTTGCAAATATAGATGTTGCCTACTGTGTCTATACAAATGGATGCAATTTCATCAGGTGCATGCCAGTTAAAGGTATGAGTATTATTTTATTTTTTTAATGAGGCCTGAAGAAAGTGATGAGTGTTGCCATGTTTCCTCAATGTAGTAAGACTCATCATGGCCCCTGTGGGAAAAGAAAAGTACCTCCACATCAGCCAAA